>NW_011369945.1:6574083-6582283 GCF_000735185.1 Notothenia coriiceps
AATCTTGAAGTGTGCCTTCATATTCAAACCCTATATCACTGAGACATAATTTTTCATGACAAACGTAGGAAAACATCTCGGAGCTTGGAAAATGATAAAATAATTAAGCAAAAAATAATTAAACAAAATGCCTCTTGAGGGCATGAAGTGACAAAAGCTTTCAACATGTCTCCATTAAAGCCCATCTTAATTTCAGGCTGATATTTCCTCACAGCAGCAGCCGCACACCTTTAGTTAAACTGCCAAAAAGGCCACATTATTAACCCGAAAGTACACAAAATGCACACTTCAGATACTCAACTTCCTTGACATGCTTCACGTTTTGAAATTTCACCGATATCTTTTACAGTTCTTCAACAAAACGTTCAAATGTAAGAGGTTTATCTCTCATTCAGAAAAATGGAAACCTGTGATCTCTGGACACCTCGTTAGCTCAAATATAAACACCTGTGTCATGGAACACGATGATGTCATAACTCCAACTGACATGCTCAGAGCAGCAGACGTCAGATAATGGTTAATGGTCCTGTCCTCAACAGCTCTACGTCAATTATGGGGTTTCATCATATGCCATTTACATGGAAACGCATCCCTCGCCATAAAACACGATGTCGCTATAGCTCCAATGGACATGGTCCGGTCGTCCCACAATCTTCACCTGTATATCACCTCTCCATGCCTCAACAGCTCTACGTCAAATCTGAGATCTCACCATATGTCGTTGGAAACGCATCCCTCGATATAAAACACGATGTTGTCGTAACTCCTATGAAAATGTTCAAAAAGTGCTCAAACTTCACATGTATGCTTCACAGTCGTGAAGACATCTACGGGACAGTTTTGAGATTTCTTCAAATGCCGTTGCCATGGCAACACAATGCTCGCCATGAAACACGGTTTTCTCATAACTTCAGTGAAAATGCTCCAAATGGCCCAAAACTTCACAGGTTTGGTAACGATGCAGCCATCAATGCATCTAAGCGTATTATGGGATGTCATCAAATGCTGTTGGCATGGCGACAGATCATTCACCATCAAGTTAGTTCAAAAGTTTGCAGTTCAAATATTATGCTGCTTTTCCAAGCCTTTTTACTTTATTTTCTTCTCTCATCACACATCCAAGCCCCCAGTGTTCATGTATCATTTCAATCTAAATTCTTCACTTTCTTCTTACACATTACATTTCAGCATAGCAGTTTAGCGTCAGCTTTTCAGCATAAAGCATTCCCACTAGCAACTTCTTCAGAAATTGCATTCTCTAGTTTTCTTTCATATGCTTATTTGAAAAGACCTTTCATATTTGACATGTCCACTTTGACAAGTGCAATACAAAAGCAGACAACAAAGTAACAGCACTATTTGAGAAACTACAAGTTCAGATGTAATTTCAAAGGCATCTTCTTGAGTCATTTATGCTGACAGAGATTTTGATATTGTGCCGTGTGGCGTAACATGTATTGTATGTATTTATTTGGACTACTGTCCTAAGCAACTTTACCTCAAATAAATAATATTCTAATCTGAATATCAGTGGCATAATAAAGTTGACAGCTGATTTAACACAAATTGCGTTTGATTGCATTCTATTTTCAAACTCTTTAATGAGAATATAGTATACTGTTGGCTAATACCAATTACTCAAACCATTACTTCTAATTTTATAGTTGATGCTGCTAATGCAATACAAATAATAATCAAGGTATGATTATACGATATATCTCGATTGCAATCAATATTCTTTTCATCAAACAATTCACTGATGAAGCACTCATTTGCAGATGCAGAGTTTCTATATATATTTCTGGGTATTATGAAGAAAAACGGATACAAAGATGCCAGTATCTGATGCTCTCACCTTCCCAGAAAATGCTATTCAGCACAAGGAAGGGCAGTGGTTGTACTCTCAGCAAAAAATAAACTGAAGGACCAGCTACTCCAAAAAAGCCAAATGAACAAGACTAGGCTGGCTTTCACCAAATCGCTGATACAGCCTATGGGAATTTCTGCCCGTCAGAAAGTGAAACCTTTGACCGTGACTCTCTTTCCATAAATAGTGTTTGACCCTTATTTCTCTCAGGCTCAAGAAGAGATCCCCCCTCTGCTGAAAGTCAGTGAGACACGATGCAATGTTTTCAGACTCTTCAACAATGCCCTGAGGCAGGTGGTGATATGGCTTGCAATGCAGCTTGGAAGATTGATTAGAGTACTTACTCCTATTCCACGCATAATGTCATATTACACTGTATAGAATTCAGCACACATCATGCCACATTCAATTTCAAACATCATAGAAACACCCACTAAAAGCCAAGACAAAACAAATAGAGTTAACTAAATAAAATGACAAACTGTAACTAATGTGCTAAAACTCTTATGTATTTATTGCTAATTTAGTGTCAATTTGTGCCATCTTTTTAAAATTGAGAGTCAGTTATGGACCTTTTCAAAACCGTCCGGCATTCATATACACAGAGACAGATGTAGCCATGAGGGAAATGGCGGAAACATGTCTGAAGATCTTTAGACCTTACCAACCCCTGCTGTTTTAATTTGGAGGAAATCTGCTAGAGGCAGAAAAAAAATTGCTGGATATTAGTTTTTTTTCATTAAACTACCTTTTATTGCGTCCTTTCACAAAATGTTTTTTTTTTTCTGTTCAGCAAACCTATGCATACATGTATGTGGGTACATACACACACACACACACACACACTTCAGTCACATCTATATTCCCTTGTTTGCTCTCCTCCCCTTCACGGCTTAGGGAGCAAATGAGTGCAGAGGGGATCGATAGGAAGGAAACAGGGGTTCATACCAGCTCTGATTCCCTCTGTGATATTATATTTGCAATTGTTTCAATAGGAGCGGAGAAGGGAAGCTATTTTTGATTTCCCTGACAGCACTGCCACTGGAAGGGTGGCAGGTACATGAGAGGAGAGTAAGAGGTTGGACAGATACATAGAAAAAGAATAAAGGGTCGAAAAAGACAATGGATACAGAGATGACTGGAGAATGGACGAGACAGAAAAAGAAAGAGCCAGCGTGAGGAAGAGATGGATTGACAGTAGATGCCATGGGTGTTGAAGCAAAGACAATTCTTTTGGGAATAACATGCAGATAAGAAAGCCAGAAGGGATCAAGAGCAGCAGGAAAAGGAGCCTGACATGAACATATGAGGAGATGGAAAGAGAAAAAATAAAAGGGGAAAATAACATGACGACATAATTTAGATAATATGAATGTTTGAACAATATCAATGTTGGTTAACTGTGAATACCCAATCACAATAAGCTTATATTTTGTAATGCAAGATACATGTTTTTTTTTTTTAAATTAAAATCATTGAATAAATAATAGTTGTATGTTGCATTTCACATGATGAACAAGTAAGCAAATAATGTGGACCCAATGCTTGCCTTTATAAAGGAAAAATAATGAAAACAAAATCAGGAACAGATCTCTAATCTAAACGTGTTCGGATACCAAATGGTGCATGATAAGCTAATGACAATGTTATAGTTGTAGCATATAATCCATACCGTTGTAGAGGACATAACGGTATGGGTTAGAGGTGACACTGTTAAAAAGGGTTCATGGCAGGAGATTTAAAAACAAAAACCCAAGGCTCATGTGGTATTGCAATTGTCTCCTATGGCGTTTGCCAATAGACTTCAAATGAAAATGTATCGACAGTTGAAAGCACTCAAAAAGACATTTGTGGAATTCAAAACACAAGGAACAGACATAAATCCGCACACTACAGGATTTGAACATTTACTGTATCAAGTCCCGTCATCCCCAGCTGCTGCAAAAGCATGTAATGTTCCATTTTAGTGAGACACTTTTCCTTTCTCCTAGCTTTTGACTATTCTTGTATATTTTAAGGCATCTGCTGTTTGCAGAGGAACACGACTTAAGTGCTATCTATAGCTCAGCTCTTGCCATGGGCCAGAATAAAATATGGATGTGTCTCTCCATGCTGTGCCGGTTAAACATCACAGGCTAAGCTCTGACCTCCAACTGCTCCAGACAGGCTGAGGCTCCACACTGTCAATCAAAAATACACACAGGCCATGAAGTATAAGAACAAGATCCCCATATAAGAATGTCTCACATAAATGTATCTGTTTGTGGCAGTGTGGAAGGCGGTGAGTTATAAATGTATGGGTGGCATATTATGTAAATGTTTAATAAGGGACAATGGCGGGCAGCCTTTTCCTGGCAGGACACCTGGAAATCCCTACCATAGGCTTGTAAGAAATATTGTGCTTAGCTGAAAGTGGTGAGTAAATGGTGACGGCATGGTTTCTTCAAACATCTATCCTCAATCCCCATGCGAGCCAAGCTGCTCTGTAAGTATTTCAGTGCAATTTGAAATAGTCCATGTAACAATGATAACATGCATAATGTAATAGGCACAAACACATTTTTGATACACGAATGCATACATTTTATGCAGGCTGAGCAACAGAAACAGGCAGATAGAAAATGATATCTTCTATAGACATCCTTTGAATACCAATTAACCATTCCCAAGACGCATTGTAGACCATGTTTCAGATCCTATTGCAGAAAACAAGGCAGAAATACGGTCGACAAGGCATGCTCAGGAGGGTTGATGGTTGTCCTGTCTAATCTTTAAAAAAAAACAAGGCAGACAATGTCACAATGAGCATTGAAAATGATGTTACCTATCCAACCTGTAAAAAAAGGTATGATTTATTAATATATATGCAATTTCAGAATGTTTTCCTAAGGCATTGGAGCATTGTTTCTTAGCTCATTGTATATGAACAGCACCAAGATTGTTTTAAAATGCTTTGGGCTGTCACAAATGGGTTTAAAAATCATCCTTCTCATACACTTTGATGAGTCAACCTCCTCACTCATTTCAAAGAGCTGATCCAGAGGGTCTCCGACCTAATGGGCTCAGCTCAAATGGCAAAAACCCAGCTGGGCTCTGGGGAACGCCTCGGTGTGCATCTGGCAAAAATGGCAGGAACTCATCCCATTTCTCTCCTGTTTCTGAAGCAGTTGAGGGTTTTATTGGAACACTCTAGCAGCCTATTAGTCTGTGAGTGGTAAGAAGTGGTTATATCCCTTGGAGCTTTGGAAAAAGTGTACAACCCAAAGCAAAACTGAGGTTATGGTCAGTATATTGTCCGTTACCTAACTCTGAGCATGGCAGCAGCAATTTGTATAGCAGTTACCTTTCTTAAAGGGTAGGCTTCCACATAATCCAAGCGTAGCAATTTGGGTCAAAGCAATCTACTTCTGCTCCTGGATTTTGACCTTCTCCTGCCTGTCTGCTGTCTCTCTCTATGTGCAGCAGGAAGCTCTTGAACATCTTAGCCAAGGTGAACAAAATGGACTCTGTGGACAAGTGGGGTCAATCCTGAATGAAAGCTCTCCTCAAAAGCTCCTTCAATGCCACCTTTGTCTTTCCTGTGTGCTGGGGATCTTTGGAGCATAAGCCTGACCTGCTCTATCGAAATCAGTCGCATTGACCCGAAGACACATTTTGAGTTGTATACACTGCTGGAAAGAGGATATTCCTAGCTTTCTAATGATATCAAGATTGTTTTTGTACTCCAAATATTAAGCGAAATATGTCACATTATATAATGACTGTCACCGAGTCATCATTTTGAGAAAAAGGCCTTCAAAGTTTTCTCTTCTCTGGAATCCATCGATCTGATTGATTATTAGCGGAGCAAATGATCAAAATACTACGGAGGGAAGATATATTGTGTGTGTGTGTGTGTGTGTGTGTGTGTGTGTGTGTGTGTGTGTGTGTGTGTGTGTAAACCCTCACGAGAAACACCGGCTGTTGTTATGCCTGCTGTGACGTTAAATTACTCCGTTCTCCGCTTGTAATTATGCCGTTACAAGCTTCAAAGTTGTATTTACCATCTGAATTTGCTGAAACAAGTTTAATATTCTGAAAGCCAAGACTTTGTTTAATTGAAATCAGATGAAAACAAACTGTAACGGACCCTGCCGTGTTATTTATGATTACTCTACGCTTACATTCATAATGTCAGCCGGAGGGAGGGGGAGCGGCGCTGCGGAAGAGCAGATTGCCTGTCATCTTCCCTTTACAAGCTTAAAGAATATATTTATCGTGTGAGTTTGGAAATAAAAGTTTCATATTCTGAAAGCCAATACTTTGTTTAAAATCAAACAAAACATTAACGATATGGACAACCAGGCGAAGTGGTCCCCAGAAGCCTCCGGAAGCAAGACCCCGGTGAAGACTGTCATGCGGTCCATAGAAGCCTCCGGGACGCCCATTATGTAAAAGAATTTATCGCTTTGGACGCGCGCATAAACGGGGGACGCCTGGAGGTTCCAATATGATTAGCAAAAAATTAATATAAATAAATTATTAGGGAGTGAAACATGTTTTTGTCATATGTTTATATACATTATTTGTATTATTGTCGTACTATATGTTGGAGCTAATGTTGTACTAATTGTTCCCGGACCCGCCGGTATAATCGGCAGGTATTGAAAATGCCACGTGGGCCGCCTTTTTTCAACTCAGGGTGCGCGGAGAGAGAGAGGCTCATAGTTAGCCAGGACTTGCTTCTGCATAGTGCGACGAGAGGCGGGGACCTAGGTGTAGAGCCTCCATCGACTGCTCACCATCTGGGGGAGGAAGACTACTACTACGACTACGACGACGTCGAAAGACGCGGGACTTTGTACCTCGCCTCTAGAAGTTAGGGATGAAATTAAGGTCCGCATAAGCGCTCCTTGGCGCCAGACCGTCACGAAGATGCTAGGCGCACTGTGTGATTTGGATCGCTTTAGCTGGACGAAAGACGTGTAAGACCACGACGACTATAGACAGTCGGTGTCCCCGTCGACGCAGTTCTTACCCGACTCCCTTCACGGCACGGAGCAAAGCAATGCGGGTCGTAGTCGACTGTTCGGGAGGAAGATTTCACTCGCACAGTCTCAAGAACCTTCGCAGCGAAGGCGGCAACCACTTTCCTTCTTAGTGGAGACTCGGGCTGTTCGGGAGAAAATTAGGGGTAGGTGGCATACTGGGTCGATTCTGGTGAAATAACAGTTTCGTGGTCGACAGCGAAGGCGTATTACACAGACCCCGTCAGGAACAATAGGGAATTAACCTCCCTACTACAGTACGAGGTACCATTGCGGAAATTATCAGACTAGTTCGATGGAAGTCCCAGTAGAGGGTGTCCAGTACAACACGTATGTGGTAAAGGACTGTCTGACCGGTATTGTCTACCACTCTATCGGTCATATCAGTCCATGACCACTATACTCAGCATCTAACCGAGTCGTAGTCCAGTTCCTCTAGTCACATAGTACGTGTAGAGGTCGCCGTGTCTCGTACCACCGCTCTTGAGGCGGACCGAGCGCGTCTGCTTAGGTCGGAACAAGGAGAGAGTGAATTTGACCACCTGTCACTGTTTAGCAAGTTTAACACATTACAACCGAGAGTGGAGAGACTCTAGCACCCAGTATTAGTCTGGACCCACCTTGACCGATGCGGGACTGGGTTGGCGGCTCGAAACTGCGTCTGGTTCAGGTGAGTCCTTTCCAAGTGTCAGGAGAGTCCTTGTTTGTCGCTACAAGCACTTAGCGGGCCGGGTGAGACTCTATATGACGCGAGGTCGGTGCCTGGGAGCAAAAACACAGAAAATCTTGTCCGGGTCAGACTGGTCGGCCAGTTGTGGACCCGGTCCTATGGAGTCCTTCAAGAAATAAGCCCCGACTGTAACCTGTATTGTAAGAGGAAGGCAAGATATGACCAGCCACGCTCTGGTGAGTGTTACTGGAGACATACAGACTTACAATGCAGAGGTACGAAAAATCCGTTGCACTAAAGGTGCGTAGCCATAAGGGGGTAGGGGAAAGGGTCACCTCGTGCCACCTAAAACCCCTCTCCCGGTCAGGAATCGGGTCTAATCGAAAGTCGAATAACCTCTGTCTGCGTGGCCCAGAAGACCGTATGTCCGCCCAGGGTGATGGCCTCCCGAAGATACCTGCGTACTGTCAGAAAGTGGCCCCAGAAACGAAGGGCTCCCGAAGACCCGCTGGCGTAGTGTCTGAACTCTCCCCAGGAGTGAGCGTCTCCGAAGATACCTGGGCGTACTGTTCAGAAGTGGCCCCAGAACCGAAGCTCCTCCGAAGACCCCTGGCGTAGTGTCTGAACTCTCCGCCA
>NW_011369945.1:6582347-6632347 GCF_000735185.1 Notothenia coriiceps
CTTTGTTTGTTTAAAATCAAACAAAACACCCGAACCCCGAAAAAATAGTTTTTTATGCAAATCCACGTTTATTTTGAAATGAGCCGTTGCGACTTCCGACTGATTTCGATAGAGCGGGTCCTCTTATACTTTCAATTCTCCTAATTTATAAGGGCGTGTGGCGCAGTGGATTTGTGCGTTGGTGTTGGGATCAGGGGAGCACAGGTTCAAACCCCACTGCAGTCAGCATGTCGTTGTGTCCCTGGGCAAGACACTTCACCCCAAATTGCTCCTGTGGGGATTGCCCACAGTATTGAGTAAGTAAGTCGCTTTGGATAAAAGCGTCTAACATGTAATGTAATGTAAATGTAATTTAGTTTTCCAATTTCCTTTTTTTCAGCAAATGATTAATGACCAAGCCATGATTCAGATCTAAATGACTTACATCAAATGAGAAAGCATAGTCCAGCTAAAAACAAGTTTACAATCATATTCTATGCCATTTCTGGATGCTGGGAGCATTTTCTTATAATTCATCATAACAATCTTGCAGTATCCCAATGAATCTGTTTTGGGGGCTTTTTGAAATTATAGATTTTATTAGCATATGCCTATTATGTAGGACTTAAATATTTGCCAAGCTGGTTGAAGGGTAACCTCCCATATTTCTGTTTAAAAAGTATACTCTTGTCTTTCACATTAAATATCAATTATTTGGATATGTATAATGGCTGTCTTATGTAAATTCTCTTTTATGAATATTAACTTTGTAACACTACATTTTGACTGCAGAGTGAAATGACTTTCTTCATTATTAAACTATGTTAAACTTTTGATAGATTCCAAAGATAACAAAACATATTAGAAACTATTTCCATTTCTTTCACGAGTGTAACCGGGGACAATTCCAGCACATGTCGGAGCGGAAATGAAGCAGAAAAGACATTATGCAAATATAATTATGATAGGGTGCCAATTTATCACACACCGAGGTAATTTACCAGACCCCGAAACAATTCTGTTAATTTAATATGCTGCAAGCAACAAAAATGTTCCTGAAATTGCATATTGACCAAAGACATGCTTTATAGCAGCTATAGCTCCGGATTCTTTCCTGAACAACCTGAATACATAACACATAAAGGACACGCATAGTTTAAAGCTATTTTAAAAAGGCATATATTCAACAAAAAAAAGGCATATATTCAACAGGATCTGTTAATATCATCTCTAAATACCAATAACACTGTATGCTTTTCCCTTCTGGTGTTTCAGTTTTAATTGCATAAATAAATCATTGAGCTGTCCAGGCAGAAAGTATTGGTGCCCATTAGTCTATTTTTATGTTTGTTGATATCGTTCAACTGCCTATTCTCTTTAAGCTTGTTCAGTTTTCTTTACTAGAGTTTCCAAACCTCCAAAGACACGGTCTATGTGAACAGTTGGAAAAATAGCATAATAACTTTAAGGAACTTAAGAGTGTTTGAAATACAGGGAGCACAGGGATATTGACCAATACATTTGGGTGAGCTGCCCAATCCACATTTCAAAACAGCCTCATAAAGATGGCTCATGAGTTGGCATAATATCGACCCACAGATATTGATCTGGCGTGGCCTTGGTGCTTACAAACCCATTTCTACTGGCAGGTATTGTTTTTCTCCATCACTGACAAAGGCCTCACGTAGGATTGGATTACTATGCCTTCAGTTATCCATGAGTCCCTACACCTAGAATCTTTCTTTTCCTCCCATAATATATTCTTGTCCTCTTTACTCCAACTCCTCTCATCAGCTGCTGTGGTGTGCTAAGAGGGGTTTGCTCATGCTGCTTTGAAATGTCCTGAAAGCACAGCACACTACAGTGTGCAAAGGCCATGACCAATGAAACTGGCAATGCATGGTACACACTGTGGGCAGAGTAACATTGAATGATGGACTGCTTAAAAAATAGGTTATTTGCCCGAGTTTATCTTATAAAAACATACAGCTTACATGCTCGATATATCGATCAAGCAGTGATATTTGTGCACACTGGTACATATGCTGCACATCTTTAAATCATCTTCCTCATCACAATACATTGCCCTCATTAAAGAGACACAACTTAAATGCTTTCCGCAAAAGGAAGAATGGGAAGTGTTTGTAATTAACTCCCATCTATTCATCGTGGGGAAGCATGAAAAGCCTGATTCAGTATTAATCAAAACATTATCCTGAGCTAGCTTGAGCGTGCCAAGCTGGCAGCCATTTCTCATCAATGATGTCACATTAGCGATCTGAAGCTTGACACTGGATTATTACTCTCCAGTCCTGAGTTCAATTAGAGCTCAGTAAACACTCAATAAGCTTTGTAATGACAGGGGTTGTGTTGATGATGAAACAATCATTTTTTATTATTATTTATTTAATACATAATTAACATTGTAAATCTAAAGGAGTCACAATAATTTGTCCAGTAGTTATGACTGTAATACCACATAGAGCCACAGTAGGTAACTGGATGATTCATCCCTGCCATGACCTTGTTCATTTCAAGGCCATTGAGGAAGGCTGGGATAGCAGTGACTGGCTGAATCATTGCTGTGGTTGAGTTGATTTATATATAGCGGCTTTACTAAAGACACCTTATTATTTATAAAATGGTTTTCTTAACTGTGCCTTAGTTGTAGCTGGGGGAAAAGGGAAGAAAGAACAAGCAGCTACACTGCACTTGATGGAGTCAGGAGGAAAAAATGAGCTATTTGTTCAGATTATGTGGAGTGGCTCCACAGGGGGAAGAGAGGACATCTAAAAAATCCCCTGTACTAGCAAGGGATCTTTGTCAACTGTCTCTTTTTGGCTATTTTTAAGCAATATTTATTGAAATGTGTACTCCCTCAAAGTTATAATCTAACTATGTTTTAGCAGATTGTTAAAAGCAGAGTGAGCTACATGTGGTGCCCAAGGCTTTATCTGTGTTTACAATATAAAAACCCAGTAATTGCATTGCGGTCTTTACAAACAACATCATTTCACTGAAAGGAAAGAGAGGCACAACAGAAAAGCCTTTTAGGGATATTGACATTCTTAACTATAGTTATTAATTTACTGGCCAGGCTTTTTGCAGTCGCTACAAAAATATAATCCTAGATATAGAACTTTTTGTAAAGCAACCATGAAGCATTTAAAATAACAATCACAATGCTGAAATTAGGTATTTGTCCATTTGTTGGATCAGTTTTTCAACTCAACATTTTCAGGGGAAAATAAGCAGCAATATCTTAAGGCTTTGAGCATCTTACTTCACCCAGTGAAAGTATATTGAACGAATTATAGTTGATTCCTTGAGAAATATTGTATCTTTAAAACTCAAAAGGAAATGAATAAATTGTACTAGGCAGAGAACTGTGGCCCAGTGCATTCAATCAAATGATGTGACCTGGAATTCTGCTGCCTCTATCACTTCTTATACAAAAGTGATAGCACTAATGTAATGTCAAATAATACATTATTATTGTCAAAACTCTAGGCCAAGGCCTCTAAATGTGCTGCTCACCTCACCTTAGAGTGAGTGTTAGACAGGGCTGATGAGAGTCATGCTACTGTAGATGGGAATTGGATGAATTGCTTGTTATTACTGTGAGGATCAGATCAATGGCCACAGCCAAGAAACCGTGGGCATTGTGTTGGCAGAGCGCTGGTGTGAAGTGCTGGCCCAATCACATCTGAAGTAGTTCAACAGGATGCTTGGTTGAGTGGTTGTGCTTTGAGAAAAATGATTTTCTCTGAATCAAGTATTTCTTATTTTCAACCCAATTTATCACACTTGTGACCATTAGTATGCACAGGTTTTAAATCCAAAGAAACAAGGTAGAAGAAAATACTACAAATTAAATAAGTTATGATTATCATATCATACAGTCAGATGGTGCAGCCAGCACCAAATAACAAATTAAACAAATAAAATAAACGATGTATGCTTTTACAGTTGATAGTGAGGAACAATGCACAGTACTGTCTCTTTTTGCTTGGTCTCTGTCTCAGTGATTTTGAGTTTTTGAGACAGTATTACATGTATAACATTCAACTTACTTATATCCTGTCAACCCTCGAGCACCTAAACCATTCTCACAGAGTTTGGAAAACTGTTCAAATTTGAGATTAGCCCTTGGCAAAAAGAAAAACGTGGTTAATTTGATTTAAATTAGGGAACACACACAAAAACATGAGGCAAGTTGATTAGTTAGTGGGCGATAAATGGTTGGCAAGGATGGAAAGCACCTTTTGAAATAATATGTTTTTATAGTTGTAGGACAATGTTAATGTGAGTTAAATCCAAACTTGACCTCTAAAAGCAAGTACCACCTCAAAAAAATATCAGCAATCCAAGTAGATAAGAAAATACTATTACACACAATGATGATGCTTGTTTTTAGAAGTTATTTAAGTTATTATCAGTGTTTTATCAGAGTCAAACTAATGAAACATTATGCCTCAGGCCATTGAGAATGAGGATTTATCAAAACAATGAGAAGCAAAGTCGTGATTCATACACATTAACAGCTGTGTAGAAACATGTTCAGTTAAAATCAGAAATCCAATTGGATCCATTGTAATTATTCAGGGTAAAGATAACTTATTTTGTAATAATTGAATTACTGCTTGTTTGAAAAGTAGGACACAGAACAGTTGCACAATGTAAATGCCCTCTACAAATAGCTCAGAAGACTAAGTATATATGTATGTATGACTCAAAGTGCTTGATATGTAAAACTTGCCCTTTTCACAACAAGAGCAACACATGTAGGTGAGCAGTGGAGGAAGCAGCCTGTGAGCTGTGAAGTGCGAGGGAGGGGTATGTGTGATAAAAGCGGTCTGATGCTGATAACTGGTCCCCGAGCGCTCATCACAGAACAATATTTTCAGCATGCCGCTAAGGTTTTCCTGCACATGGATTTACACCGTTGACGCTGCCCACATTCATTCCCAAAGCCTTAGGAATCTCAATGAATAATGAAATTGACAGGCCTCATTTGTTTGGTTGTCTGTGTAACAAAAGCCAAAGCCAGGCACAACCCTGTGAGGCATAGCCATAATCCCTGGGGATAATACTATTGAGTGCAATTGAATGGGGTTATCTGTCAGCAAGGACAGACAGATAAGAGATGACTGGTATTTGGAGACTTTTTGAATGCCTCGCAGTATAGAACAGGTGGGATGGAAGTTAATCGCCCCTGTATTGAAATGTCAGCGCTTTATGCACAGTACAGAAGGGGAGGCAGAGGCATCAAGTTAAATGGGATTTTTAACAACCTTTTGGGAATGACCAATTGTTATGGATATTTGTGGTATTGTTTTTAAAGTACTGTATTTGAAAAGAAAGAATCACCATACTATGACTATTTCTTTTATATTGTAGCCACTTTCATACAGAGAGAGTCCTACCATGTTTTGAATTTAGTATTGAGAACATCCAATAATTTGACGTTGGAATTGTATGTTATTCATAGTGTCCCTCTAGATTAATTTCTTTATAACTCTAAACGTAATAGTAAGTTTCTGTTTTTCACCTAGTTAAGGGTCGCCATGTGGTTGATATGAGTGTGTGATGTGTTTTTTTTATTTATGATTGGTTTTCTTGGCTCTTTCTTTAGAGGCATTGAGGAATATTATAAAATGTTGCTCTCTTGTAACAATGGCATAATGCGGCGATTGACCCAAGAGACAGGCTTGTACAGTAGGAGCCTTGACCTCTCTGACCTCTGCCTTGCTTCCCTTCTCCCAGTTGTTAATCTCAACATGCTGCCTTTTCATTTGGGAAAAGAGCAGAAATTAACCTTTATCCTTTCACTTTGTTGCATAATTTTCCTTTTCATTGTTGAATAAGGTCTGACCATAATATATTCAAGCTGTAAGCGTCAGTCCAATGCAATACAAGTTTCTAGAATGATTCTCAGCTTTTGTCTTGGTCAGAGACTATGAGGCTATGCCAATTTAAGGTTTAACAAATAAATATATATATCAACACATATACAGTATTGGTATAATTGTATCCAATTTTCCTCCATTCAAATAATGTTGATAACATGTAACTGAAATAATAATCAGCTTTCTTTGTTGTCCAATGGGCAAAGTGTATCTTCAAAGTTGAACACAATTATGTTGAGCAGTTTTTTCAGCCTATTTTCAGGAAGTCAGTTCACAGGCAGAAGCAAAAAGCTTATGGAAATCCGGTTTTGTCAAGTGATAAATACTATGGGAGCAAAAGGGCATTTTCCACAAACTTCGGACATGCATAATTCAGTATGACATAAATAACCAGGCCACCCTCCAACTTAGTCAGCACCCTTCAATTATTAAAGTTGTGCTTTGCAGAAGATCACCCCAAGTTCATCAGGATATGATATATACATAGCAGATTATAATGGTTAGATTACTTTTTTTAGGCAATCTCTGTTGGAGAATTTTTGAAGCATCACTTCCAGTTATGTCATAGATGGCAATAGCCCTTTTGCCCCCGTTTAAAGTGCAGACCCCCGGTTATGTTTAGTAAGGGTCAACGGCCACCCACCGACACACCTCAGCATCTAATCAACCACACCAATGGCCCCTGTCACTTGACCTTTAGACATTGCATTAAATTACACTGCACTGCATCACATTACTTCTCCTCACTCGGAGCCGATGGCTATTTTAACTGAGTGTGTATGAAAGACGGTGGCTATACACTGTTTCTGTGGTTTCAGAAATAAATGTACACTTAACAATATTACTTCCTCTGCTAGGATGGAGCAAATTCGCATTAACAGACTTAATTCACAAGATTGCTTCATTAAGGTGTGGAAACCGTTTTTGACATTGCTGGAGGATAATTAATCATTTAATTAAAGAGCTCTGCTGCTGCTTTTATTTTACTTACTCTATACTGCGTAATTCTTAATTTTGTCTGGTGTTTGGCAATCCATCCCCATTTATTTTGTTTTCTCTTTTCTTTTTTTGTCGGTAGTGGGTTACCCTTGGCCTTTTTGTTTATGTCTACGATACTGTCGTCTGGCAGCTTTAGACTATTCTCAGAAATTGTCAATGCAATACCAAGCTTTTCTTTCTTTTTCTCTTTTACTCCATGTAAAGGTTTCGGGTACCTACTTACTGTATATTGTGTATATCTTTGCTCTATTGTAACTAAAATACAAATTCAAAATAAAGTATTCAAAATACAAAAAAACAATATTACTCGTAGAATACAGGATTCCTATCTTTACCAGAGTGATGTAATGGCGTGCACAAACTGCTGATTTCTGACTAAATGTAAGCAGGACATGCTGTGCTATCAAGAACACGGTTGAGCTGGCCGGAGCAAAAGTGAACTGTCCAGGCCGGGCCATCTGGGGAGCTGGCACTGAGAGCCTCCACGGAAGCACAAATCATCCTCTCAGAAACAACCACTGAGCAAAACAGATTTCCTGTGACAACTACATCATGCTGTTAATCTCACAGCTATCACCTTAATCCTCATGGTTAATTGTTTTTCAATCAAAAAGTATTTAACCTACCTCGTATTTCGAAATTATGTTTAATCTCATTCTCTTTGCACGTCATGTCTGTGTGCCCTCCGATGTTAACCCCGTAGTCCTCGTGGAACTTCCCGTCACTCAGCTTGTTGTGGAGCTGGTTTGGCGTGGAGTTAAGGGAGTGTCCACATTGGTCATCGTCATCGCAGTCGTAGTCATCGAGAATGGGGGTCTCCCGGATGGGCATACCGATGACGGAGTTCCCGTGCTGGTGTGCGTTTCGAGAGCCCCGGTAGCTGTCTCTGCCCTGGGGTCCCAGTAGAACAGAGGGGATGTAGTGGATCTCATGGGTGGCCTCGGTGCTGGCGCTCTTCTGTGGGATACGGCGGCGCTTGCACCACCGGTGGCGCGTATACAGGACGAGGGTGAAGAGGAGAATAAGGAGGAGGAGAGCAATGAGGCCTCCCTGGATAAGAGAACAGGAGAGAAAGAGAATTAGAAAGGAAGCACACAAGAAGAAAAAAAATGCTTTGATCACACTTAATTGGTCATTTCAGATTGTACACAACAATACAAACACCGTATACCTATAACAATAACAATGATTGCTCCAGTGTCACTTATATTAGGTTGAATGGCAATGAGCACCAATTACTAGCTATTGAAAGAGTTCTAGCACTTCATTACATGGTTAGTTCTCCAAATAAGAAGAGGCAGGTACAATCAGAGACTAAATCATTTGTTCATTTGCTGCTGACAAGTGCATTGTGTAAGTAGAACAGTATGTATCACTTGAAAATGTAGCAGGCACAGCAATAAGGCCAATCTAGCAGATTCTTCTTTATGAAGGAGAGGTTTTCAAACTGTGTGCTTAACATCAAACAAAGTGAAACAACTGTGCCACAAACACCCCTTGTATCCACAAATATACATCATACAGTATGTAAAACCTGTACGAATGCATCGTGTTACTATTGTTGTTCTAATAATGTGTCTTACTCTAATTTGGATGATTTAATTAAAATGACTGTACAGCTCATACAGATTTATTACCAGATACACTGCTTCATATTTATTCAAATGCAAAATTGGTGATGTACAGGAGATAGCCATTATAAACGTATATAGGCTACATGCAGGCAAACATCATAAACACAAAATTATAACCAAGAAAATCACGACAGCTTATGATGATTATAGAAAGGCTATACGAGTAGCGATTGGGTTTCTGTTATCGTGTCCATTCTCTCTCTTTATAGTTGCTCTCATGCACAGAAATGAATCAGAAATCCTTTTCTTTGTAGAAAACTGCTGCAACTGGCCTCCTATCTTCAGAGTGTCACCAGGGATGCACCTTTCTTTTTTCTCCTATGGTCCTTTCTCCTTCTTTTTTGTTGTCATGTAAATGCACCAGAGCATCACATTTATCCACGCTTCATTGGATATCTCACCATCACAGAAACATCAAACACCCTGCCATACATGCTGCGACTGGATGATAAGGTAAATCCATATGCACGGACAGAATGCTGGAAAGACAGGGAGGCCATGACTTATGCTTAGATTTTTCTACAATGACAAGCCAATAGGTGAGACGAAGTGTTTGATTCAGCAGGACACAAAGACCTGAAGGCGATATATATTCACATTGTCAAAAAGAAAATGCAAGGTCAGCATTTTTGTGTGACATATTTAAAGATGTGGTGATATTCCCAAAAGTACACACGGATGCCCATATGCATACATTTCAGCCACAGGAGCGTGAACATAGAGAACAGTACATACTGTACACAAACAGCACACACGTATGAAAATAAGCTCAAGACAGAATAATGCATAAAATCCTAAAGGGGTCATTCATCACAACATTTAAAATTCCATCTTCATGAAGAAAAACAAACCCCTTTGAAATTATAACTCATGCACTGCTGGGTGTCCATAAATCAAACAATGCTGAGAGGGGAGGGGCGCAGAGAGCACCGGTGCCACGGACAAACTTGTTCATTAATCTCCAACAGGATGGCAGCTTTGCAGAAATGCACTCCCGCAAACTCCCCTTTGTCTGCACTTTTACATAAATTCCCCTGAAGAATGGCTAAAACATATGAAGGCTAATGTTTCATTTTAGCAACAAAGTGATAATGGAGTGACATTGTATGACTCTGCAGTACCACTGAGAGAGACTGCAATGAAAAACAATAAAGTGTGGAAATCTCTGTTCCAAGAAGCCGTTTTATCAGCCACAAATGTAAGACATAAATATGTTCAGTAGCTAGGCAATGTCTTGGATCATCTGTACACTGCTGTAACACGGCAGTTGTCACTGGATACTAAAGAGGAAATTGTCCATTTGTCATGGAAATGTCAAGTAATTATTCCTTTTACAATGACACCATGCACTGCCAGGACACACTTGACATTTAAAACCTTAATTATCATCCGTTTACATTTAAATACTGCAGATTTGGTGCACAAGTACAGTTACAGTATAGACAGTCTTAAGGTTTTACAAAGTACAAAAAGTCCTACTAAAAAAAGCTATATATATCTCATGTCAGCTTTTGCCGTTTCATATTTTTGTTAATTTGACTGTCACATCAGCTTGCTCAAAATACTCTCAAATTCCCTTTCCTGTATCATGTCACAATGTTTTCCTTCACGCTTCCCATTGTTCTCGCTTTGTGTTCTCTCTCCTTCTCGATTACTGTGCGTCCCTCCGTCTCCATTACCCTTCATGTTTGATCACATCTTTCTTCCACTCTTCAGTACAATTGCCATATACATTCACAGTGGCAGATGTAGCCATGAGGGAAAATGGGTTTTCTGTTCATCCTCAGGCCTCACAAATCCCTGCTGCTTTAGTCCTAAGTGACTTCCTAGGAAGGAGGGTGGCTGGAAACCCCATGATACCACTCTGTTCTATAGTGTAGGTTTACTTCTGCCAGTAATTATTTTCTTTACTTTGCATTCTTGTTTTCCCTCAATAACACTCATTTCCCATCTGAATCACATTATTATTTTATTTTGCCTTTAGTTCTTTCTCTGCGTCCATTCTCCTGTTAATATTTTTCCTGTTGTGCCTGCCTTTTACCTCTCATTTTCTTCCCCATGTACCTCTCCTCTGTGGATCATGTTGCCCCTTTCCTTTCATCATTCCCTGCCAGGTTCACTTGCAATGCTTTCATCCCTTTTCACTTGCTTTTTATCCTCAGTCTTTTACAGATTGGATGTAGAGTTTGGGGATGAACGCCTGCAATGAATTATTCAGCACATTATCTCACCTTATTTTAACTGACATAATACCAGCAAATTCCTCGGATTAAGCTATTACCTTGGTTTAGCCATGACAGTCATCTTAAAGGAAGGAGCAGGACAGAAGCGTGTTTGTGCTTTCTGTTGGAGCTTATAATAACCAGTGATATTCATAAAGATATTGGCTGAGTGCATGACCTCCGAATGAATCTGGAAAGCAGAGAAAAAAAATCTATGAAAGTCTAACATTAAGGGAAAAAATATTCTTATAAATATTAATTCATGCTGCCACTGTTTACAGTACTGGACTTATTCTAGTGGTTACCATATTTCATAAAGCTCTGCAAAAAAACTAAATCCCTGGATGAGAAAAAAAATCAATGCTGCATATTAGCAAATATGAGCATAATAAATTCTAGTAATTTTGTTTACTCCCAAGAAAAAACACATTAGACTAAAAGATAACCCAATATGTGAAAGCAATGAACATAATGTGTCCAGATGGCTGGCTTAGACAACAATATAGTTAACATGGCCTCCAGAATTATTATTTTGTGTGTGATTGTATTAGTAAGACAGACATGTTAATGTCTATACAGTCACCTTAACATCACCACAGGCCCAGTAGAAACGTTTCAGTGTAGCTGTTCATGTTCAGGGCTAATGAAAACCGGCAGAAGTGTATTTGCTCAACAGTAACATATTACATTGGCACTTGGAAGTGGGGACTCCAGATATTTGGTGTTAATCTCACTAGTTTAAGTAGCAGAGAGTCATGACATGATAAACTCCCACCAATACCTCATTAAGACTATATCACTGAGTTTGATAGAAGTGAATGTGAATTAAAGATATTCCATGACTAATGACAATCGGACTGTTGTGTGTAATGTAAGAACATGAAAGGTTAGGGTTAGGGTTGTATTATGCTTTAGAATAAGCCATACATAAATGTCAACATTTCAGCTGTCACTGTTTAAAACTCATTAATACAAGCCTGAAGGTTGTACTTATAACTTGACTTATTTTCATACTCTATTCCCCTGCAATTTCCTGCTCGTTATTAAACTCTACTTTTTTTACGAATGATGAAAACAATATGATACGTACTTTTAAATTAATTTATGTTAAGCAAGGTGGTCTAGCTTGCTTAAAATATGCTGAACTTTGACTTTGAACATGTAGCAACATCCTGACTGTGTTTGTGTTGTTGTTTTGCTCCAACATTCTTTCAGCACATTTCTAATGTTGCGTCTAATCTCAGCAATGTGACAATAATTCTGATGACATTTATTCTGTTGCAGACAGATATAGCACTGTCACCATGGATCTCTAAGATGTGTCACCTCATTTTTGCGCATTCATAGAAAAGAGCAGATGTCTAGGCTGATTCCAGACTGAATTTCATATTCAAAACATAAGTTAGCGGTGTCATTGATTGCAAATATCATGTATTATAAATGCAATGCTAACTGCACAAGCATGTAGCAATGAAGAGATAATGTATATTCAGATAACATCCTAAATAAATGATTCCATAATGAAAATGCACATGACTAAAATTGAGATTAAGCACAACATACATTGTTCTTGGTACCAATTATCAAATAAATGATTTCGAAAATATAATGAATTTACTACAGTTGTGGTGTTTCTATTGTTAATGTCAGAATTAATATATGGTTGTCACATTTTTCTGTTGCTGTCCTTTGTTGTTTCAGGAAAATAAAACAGTTTGAGGTTTTAAAAAAAGAAAAAAAATGTTGTGAGGCCTGAAAAAAAGAAAGAAAGAAAAATGGTATCATACATGATTGAAATGGGTTACTAAAATAAAAACACTGACATTGGTATTTATGAAACAAAATCAGTTACAGTATATTGTTGATATATTTCTGATCATCGGTTAAACCACTACAGTGGATAGAAAAACATCATTATTTCATTGTACAGTATGAATACTTTAGCACAACCGGGTCCCTTGTGATCCTAAGTGTCTCTGTGCATCAACACAACACGACTCGGAGCAAACACATCCAACACATGCTCTGTGGTTTAGCCACCATCTGTGCACAGTGGAGGCTGGAGCTCACTGAACCATGGTTACCATCCACTTCCTGTCCAAGGGAAGAATGGACCATGGCAATCTTTATTGTTTAGAGCAAATGCTCCTGTGAAAAAGCCACATGCTGAATTCAGATAGTCAAACAGAAACTACAATAACATATGACTTGCATGTAACTGTAGCAAAAACGAGCGACAGATGACGGAGTGGATACCCATGCAGGTTACACAGCAATATGCACTCAAGCACAAGTGTACATACAGCACATACACACACAAACCATAAAGGCCTGTTTCTGTGTTAATGCCACTGTGTGTCAAGGAAAGAAAAATTACCTCTCCCTTTATTGTGTCAATGTTTTTATTTTATTTGTCAGCCTCCCACTCTTTTTACACCAATACCCCTCATGGTGTTGTGTTTCTTGCATCCCTCTCTCCCAGCAGGAAGTTAAAGTGGCATGTGCACTAGCATCTGCTCTCCGTTCTCTCTGTCCAACTACAAGTCGCAGCGTGAATGACAGGAGACGGCTCTGTGGTTAATGTGTTCCCTTGTCTAATTCACTGTGGAGAAACTATACCCGTCATTACCTGGAAACATGGAGGAATAACTAGTCACAGAATAGGGACACAGTGTAGCTCGACAGATAGTACCTTCATGCCAATTTCAGACAACAACATATTTTACTCAGTGTCAGATTCGGCGATGGTTGAGCTATACATTCTTGCCATGACTTTGCAAAAAGACACCCAAGACTACATAATGGTGGAAAGGATGATGTTGTCTGCTACAACGTATATGATGTCATAAGGAAGGAGGCGCTAGGGACATACTTACCACAGGAAAATAAACAATGGCACCCAAGGTAAGTCGTAGTGAAAAAGCATTACAAAAAAAGACTGTCAACGTTCACGTTCCATGCCCTACCCCAGTGTCATTGACATGGTGTACTCTAAGCCCTGCATAAAAGGATGTTTGTTGACATATTTTAAAATAGAACGTGACCCGTTTCCAAATAGCCTTTGTAAAAAAAAAAAAGTTAAATCTCAATAATCTATTCTAAAATGACAGCCGCCCTATGTAAATCACTTGAGAAATTACACTGTCCAAAAGCCCATACCTAATCATAAAATCAGATTACACTGTGATTGAAAACTGAATGAAAGTCTCCCACAGCTGAACTGGAAAAGCACCAGGTCGACCTTTCTATTTTGTCCCTTCCACTATGGGAACTAATACACGGTTCCATCATCGCAGCCCATCTCCTTTACCGTCGCCTTGAGTCCTATCCCTTCATTTCTCTGCCTCTCTATACTCCCCTCGACATGCAATGATGCTCTGGTTTGTCCAAGGACAATATTTGAGGGCAGATAATGTTGTCTTGAGCCCTGGCCTTGTGAATTATAACTGAGAATTAGGGCTGATGTGCTAGTGTGCTGCTACCGCCCACCCAATACCTCTCTCCCAGGACTTTTCTAGCTTTAGCACACGCATTACACAAAAGATTCCCTTATCTCAGCCAGACTAAAAATAACTCCGTTTCTGACTCGGGGCCTGTTTAGAGGGATGAAGAAGGCATCTATGCTATAGATTAAATATAAAAACGACATCTCAGTTTGGCAAAGGGGCATTCTTTAGACATATGCACCACTTGCAGAGAAGGCATTATTTGTAAATGTCATTTTTTAAAGTATGAGTATGTAGAAATACCATTAGGAGGAGGAGCAAGCAATACTCTTGTGGCGTGTGGGTTGTGTGTTGGTGTTCGGATCAGGGGGTCACAGGTTCAAACCCCACTGCAGCCACTGCAGTCACCATGTCGTTGTGTCCCTGGGCAAGACACTTCACCCCAAATTGCTCCTGTGGGGATTGCCCACAGTATTGAGTATGTAAGTCACTTTGGATAAAAGCGTCTAACAACTAATATGTAATGTAATGTAATTACTCTGGCCATGTTTGTCTGTGGACAGATGATTTGACGTGATCATATTGCAATTAGTACGAAAGTAATCAACAAACATTTTAAGGTGTAAAGTTAAGGCAAAAATGAAGGTAATTGTAGAGGATGGGCATGTTCAGAGCAAGGAATACAAAGGGGCCACCCCACTTTATGCCCCTGACACTGATTGGATGTAAGATGTTCTCTACTTATTGTGTATACACTTAATTAAAATGTGACTCTTACACATCTAAAATAACGGGAAACAAAATTGAGGTATGACTGCTTGTCAGAAATTAAAGTAGTTTTGTTTAATAATGGAGGAAAGCTTTTTTCTGAATAATGTTATAGTTATGGGCAGCACAGCTGATACAAAACATCAGTAGTTACTCAAATCAGCAGGGGGTATTCAGTTAAACATTCTCCATTATGCCACCCAATGGGCTTTTAAAAGTGTAATCAAGCATACATTAGGTTTGGCCTACCCTACATGTATGAATAAAAACAGTTATCTTGTTTTCAGTTCTGATGCATACCTTTAAAAAGGTGTGTTATGCTTTTTCCATTTCCACATTTATTTATAAATAATGCCCTTTGAGTATTTTGTTTGCACATCACAAAGAAAATAATTACAGAGGAGACCATAAAGTCTCCTTCTTTGAATTTCATTTGAAGTAATTACACAAAACGTTATTATAAAAAGAGGCTGAATAGTACAAAATAAATTAAATAGAATTGAGTGAATGCATCAGTCTGCTACCCATGAGAGCATCAGTGAGGATACAAATGTTGAAAAAAGGGTCCGCACTTAGATAATGGCTCGCATTTTTTTTTTCACACCATTGTAATAAAGCTTGGGTATATTTCTCAGTATAATGACATCCCATGACGCTCACTGTTTGCATGGTAACCAAATATAATTGCCTGATGACCATGCACCACTGCTTGCTCATTACTGTTACAAATTAGTACTGCTGGAAAGGAACAGACAACAATGCCCCAACAGCCTTACACCGCCCTCCTCCAGCACAACAGTATGGCTTTAATATAAAAAAAAAATGATATCTTCACACTGAGGCAGTATAAGCCAACTGTAAGCACACTTGCCTGCCTTGGTGACATTTCAGAGAAAGACATGTGATTAGAAAGGTAATGCCAATATTTACTGTGGTTTCACAAGGGGCCAATACTGGCTTGCTACAGCTGTTGATAACAAGGCAATAAGAGAGCCTGGACAATGAGGCCCTTGAGGTGACTTTGATTGAGAAAAAGGAAGGGCTGAGAAGTTAAAAGGGGCAGGGAATTGATTTTTGCTTTTGTTAAGATACAGTCATCAGAGTGTGGACAATGGTGCAAGAGCAGTATGTGAGAAAATAACAGTGGAAGGACACAGTCATTTTTTAAATTTCCTATTTAACTTGGAAGGCCATATTTAAAAAGGTGTTTCAAGGCTTAAAAGGATTATTCAGATTGTTCTTTTTGCTGTGTCGTCAGAGGCAATTTTGCATCTACCAGAATATAGAAAGAAATAAGACTAAAACTGTGAAATGTCTGTCTTTGCTAGAGAAAGAAATATCCTCACCTTGAAAGCCTGCGGATGCTCTAAAGGTATGTGTGATTATAGGTGTTTTTATGTGTTTGTGCTTGTGAACCTTCATCAGAGACAGCTGGGGCTTCAGCCCTTGTTATATTCCCTGTCGTTTGGATTGAAGTGAGGCCATTATTTGTATCTGCATCTGTCGGCCAAGTGTTACCACAACAGCTTGTGAGAGTAGACCTGTAAGCTTGAGCCAGCAGCTGAAGGGGAAGGTAGTCTCTGTTCATTTGTGCCAAATGCAAGAAGAAAACCCCCCTCCCCCTTCTGCTTCCACCCTCACACCCCCATTCATGGTCATTCCCATGCTCCTCGTATCATAGTAATGTCTCCTGTACGTTCACCTAGACTCTGGGTAAAAGCATAGATGTGGGGAACATGTCTGTTTGTCTTCCAATCAGGATTGTGAGGAGGACAAAACAAATGAAAAATCACAGTCCTGCCGTGATAAATTGTCATAAATTGAAACTGATTTGAAAGGAAATGCTAATAGATAACCCAGGCCTGAATAACTCTCCTGAGCCCAATTCAAATAGCACAGATGTTCCCAATTGGTGCTTGAGTCATTAATGGCTGCTAGCAAAACACATCTGCTATTGTTAGCGCTAAGGGGAGGGGAAAACAAGCAGTTTAAATGTACATTAATGCGAAATGTCCCCAAGACTTGTCATTGTGATTCGAGAACCAATTAAAAAACAGTAAAAGATAACAGGATAAATCAATAGTGAGACCAGGAAGCAGATGAGGAAATGAGGAAAGGAGGAAAGAAGCCACCGGTCTGCTAGCTAACGGAAGTTAGTATGGCAGAGCTTGGTGGTGCTATATTTAGAGTTCATAGAGGTTAATGAGATATGTGAGGATGGTCCAATTCCCAGCAGTAAATATATGTGAAGTGATGCATCAACATCGAAAGAAGCGTCTCAACTGAACATACCTAATTAACATAATGTTTAGCTTGCATAGTTTCAACTTGGTATAGCACGAGAGAGCCAGGGGCCAACTATTGTGAAAGGAAGAGCAGAAATAACTACAGTATGGTGCTTCCCGCTGTACAACTAAGAGTCAAGCTGTGAAAATACATGTTAATATGTTTAAGTAAGACTAATAATAGGGTACAATTAGAACCGTAAATGCACACACACACACACACACACACACACACACACACACACACACACACACACACACACACACACACACACACACACACACACACACAAATTCAATAATCCTTTTCTTTCAGGACCACACTTTCTTTTATTCCCGCAACTCCTGGTCTCCATCGGTAACAGTTTCCCAGGCAACAGAACAGACAGGGAGAAGGTGAATGAATGGGCAGAAGAAAAGAGAGAAAAAAACAAAACATGGGGGATACAGCCACTTCAACCTGAGTGTTGTCTCTATTAATAGCGCACCCCCCTTTCCCCTTGCACAGCAACTGGAAGTCTCAAAAGAACTAATTTGCTTTGGTCATGACACTTTTCCAGCAAACAATTACTCATTACGATAATTTGTGTTTTTGTGTAAAAAGAACAAAATTGTGTATGTCATACACAGACACATAGCTTACTGTATTAAACAGTATCACACTACTAATAACAGTTATAGAGTAGAATATATATTTAAGTTACTTTTGAACACTTTTAACACACATGGGAAAAGTCATGCATAAGTTTCATCAGGAATAGATATGGCAGTTACATTTTCATGCATTCAACTCAAACTCCTACATACAATACAGCTATTATTTTGCTTATTTATACATTTGCATGATGGATTTAACTGTGATATGAACTGTGCTATTAAAGCAATATCATGTTTTAAACTTAATAATTTAATGATGAGCATGGGTTAAAAACCACCAACCAGCTAAGGCCATTCTGTGTGGACTCCGTTTCCCCATACATGCATTCACAACCACATACAGTTCAGCTGCATAATGTATAGCACGTGTGCAATATCGCACAACATATTCTACACAAAGCATATCCACACAACCAGATAAAACCTAAGGCTCAACATTGAAAGAAATATATACGTATACCAGCAAACAATATGGTCATAGAAAACAATATAATGACATAAAAATGAATGTAACAACATCCATAAGACAACAAAATCAGGAAACAACCCTTCTCATACCAAAACCTGGAGCCAAGCAATCATGACAGTGGCACAGCACTTGAAGCAGCACACAGCACCTGACCATGTGTTTAGCTAAAATCTGGGAACAGAAGAGCTATGTGTGAGAACTTGTGGGTAATATGCCAGGAGGCTTCCACCAAGAACTGCTTGTCCCATTATCTCCCCTATGGATACAAGTGGAGCCGGAGCCAGGGCAGAACACATAAAGAACACCTTGACCTACTGCATACACACATGGTGTCTCTAGCTGTAGTAGATTATATTGAATAGTGGTCCGTAACAAGGCTCATGTCCTCCTTATGGACTAATTAAAGGAAATTACACTTTTCATACGTGCCCCAAGTGTACTAATGATCTCATATCCATGCTCTGAGTGAAGGGACAATTCCTCCATAGATGAATGTTATTCATATGTGATAGTCTAAAACTGCTTTCAAGGGATCATTGATTAAGAGTCATCTTCTTTGATACTTAAAAAATATAAACTGAAATTATAATTAATAGAAGTCGCGCTTTACAGAGTAAAGAGCATCCATTCCTTTTATTTTTGTAATCATTTGCAAGAGATGTTATGTGATGTTTACAGTGAGATGAGGATGAATCCGAAGGATGAACACGTGTTACTCAAGATCATGAAGTCTCAACTCTTCAGCAGACGTGGAGATATGAAGAGAAAATGATGAAAAACCATTATCGTTATCTTATTACATCAGCAGTATCATCCCCGACAATGTGTCAAGGCAAAAATGGCTCTGGTTAAGCCAGGTTATTAGCAAGGCGGTGAGGCAGGTCTGTTGATGGATTTAATGGATGGGTGGTGAAAGAGCATGTGAGTTTCAGAAGTAGGGATTGAATACAGTGCAATACAGTACTATACAGAGGCATACTCATTAACAGATTGTATGGACCATACACTTCCACATAATGTTAACGGCTTCAATGAATAACGTTTTTAATTAACTAACTCAAGCTAAACAGGACACAAAGAAGAAACGTGGACAAAGTTAAATCATGTGTCTCTTGACATTTGAATCTTTGTTCTAGCTATAGAGTCAATTTTTAAATGTAACCTAAGCCTATTTAGGGGACATACAAGGTAAAACAGTTTTAGGTGAGAGGACAAATTGTCTTTCAAAAAAGCCTGAGAGTCCCATTGGATGAGAGGGTCACCCCAATGTGACCGTGTGATGCATAAAGGAGAGAACACTAACAGTTGTTTTTATGCAAGCATCTAATAGTAGGTTGAAATACCCTGAACAGCCATGAGCCACCAGGATTCCTCTTATGAATGTATAGTGGTACTAGAAAACATAAATGGACACATTAGTGACCCTGATGCCTGGAGGGGAATTACAGGGAGAAATATCCTCTCTGCTGGTGCAATGCTATTGAGCTTGTGTGCAAGTCACGGATTGTATACACTGAACACTACAAGGAGGTTAGAGCTGGGGCATAGGCAGAACTTTAAAAAAAGAACATGGAAAGCATTGCAGCTTTCTTCAGTAGCTGAAGTACCCTGATTGCAGTCACCATTGTCACTTTTAATACAGTATTTACAATGTGTTCCATACTATCTCTAATGGTTTGTTGGGATGATGCAATACATATATGTGTTGCACTAGCATGCATTTGATTAATGGTTTATGCTCATATTGCAGATGCCACATAAAATAAATTCAGGTTGTTTAAATAAGTGGTAGTAACTAACGAGACAGTGTTTTTTGGTTACAAAAAGTAAATAAATAGAAGAAAGTATAAATTCTTGTTTTTCTTTAAAAGGTCTCATGTCCTGCTTTTACGGTTATTACCTGTCCCCTTGTGTGTTATGAAGGTTTTTATGCATGTAAACGGTCTGCAAAGTCACAAATCCTCAAAGTACACCCTGTAGCGAGTAAAACTCTAACACAGAGAAGACCTGTCTATGCTGCCCCAGAACGCCTCGTTGG
Source organism: Notothenia coriiceps (assembly GCF_000735185.1). NCBI lineage: Eukaryota > Metazoa > Chordata > Actinopteri > Perciformes > Nototheniidae > Notothenia > Notothenia coriiceps. Next base: position 6,602,754 of record NW_011369945.1, read on the forward strand.
AGATTTCTCTTGTTCCATTGCTTACTTCCTGGGTTCTGTGACGTGTGAATACCCAAAATGGACCCAATCCGTGGGAGCTCCTTCACACACACACACACTCTCTCAGCGGCGAAACTGTGACGCGCTGGGGGGGAGCCGCCAGCAGCGAGCCGCGCAACATTCCGCCAACACCCAGACCCCAAGCAGCCCCCCATCTCATCTGTTTTCTGTACTGGTGCATTTCTGGTTTGCTAATGCCATTGTAACACATAATCACTGATGTTCCGCTGAACGGTGGAGACCCATAGTTGTAGACTCCATCAGAACGAGTGGGCGAGCGTGACCAATCAGAGCACAGTGGGCTCACAGGGAGGTCCGTTTAGGACAGAGAGTGAATACACATACTATACAGAATGCTGTATGAGAAACCCAATGTGATTTGGAGAATTGCACAATATAAATCGTATTCTAGTATACCTCAACAATGGAATTATGATCAGTAGAAATGGCCATGACATGGGACCTTTAAATCCCAAGTTTTAGCAGATAAATAATATGTGTGTGTTATGAGTTTGTATACAGAAGGTTGACTTTGAGAAGACCTCCATTGTCAAAAAAGGGTATGGAGAACACTGGGGAACCCCTTGAAACCAATAAATAAGCCCTTTGGACAGAAGGCAAGAGATTCATCATTGGAGGGAGCTCATGGCTGCTCTCCATGGCAGCATCCACTGGGGTAGTATGGAGAGCTTGAGGGTTAGGCTAAGGGACCTGGCTACTGTAAGGGTGTCACAGATTAAACCCTCTCTTCCATGCAGTGTGAACTTGAGAACAGTGCTGTGTGGTTGCCTTGGCAGAATGCAGCTGTAATTTAGCAAAAACAGCGTCATGTCTGCCAGGCGCCATTGGTGCCATATTCGGTAAATGCCCATTACTTTAAACATATGCACATTTATCACCGACTGAGGAGTCTGCTGGATGTTGCGAAATTAAGTTTGTATTTCCACTGTTGGCAGTCAAGGAGAAGGTGACTGTTTTTCACACCCCATTCAAGGAAAACATTTCCCTAATGAGCATAAAAAACTTAATTTAAAATTAGAATGTGAGCTAGGAACATGTTGGGAAAATACTGAATGTACTCTTCCAATATCAGAGTAGCACATGATAACAAAGGCCCTACGTAGCTGTGTACATGACAGGATGTATGATTACCCAGAAGAGCGTCAGGACACACTGTTTTCGGCATATGATAGCTATGTGACAACGATTAACATGATGATTCAGCCTCTATGGAGACAGACATGTGACAAGCATGATCATTTCTGACGTGGGTCTTAGCTAATCTAAACAAAACATTGTATACTGCTTTGAACCGGTATTCCTGCATCTTCTGACTGTGATACACCCTCTCTTGTATATGAGCATGTGAAGGACACTGTTCAGGAACTAGTGGTACCATATATATATATATATATATACACACTGTATATATTATATATATATATATATATATATATTTTTTTTTTTTTTTTTTTTTTTCTAACAGAAGAACACAATACAAATTTGAAATATAACATTCACCAACCATTTTCAGGCCAATGCTTTCAAGTAACACATATGTTCTTGTAAATTCACTTTTGAAATCATTTAACAAATATTTTATGCCTTGGCCCGCAGCACACTTTTGCTGCAGCCACTCTTCAACAGCCAATATTCACAAAAAAGTTCTGAACTCTTACAGCATAATTTACATTGTGAGACACAAAGTCTGACGGACACCACGGCTGTATGAAACATATGGAAACTGATGGCTTAGTTTCTTTTTTCATGATGGCAATACTGAAGAAGGGAAACAGAATGCTGCTGAATGTTCATGCAACATCACTATCCATGCTACAGACAATTTGCATTTGTTCACACACGCTTTTGATTTGCCATGTCATGGCATTCCTATCTCTATGGACATCTCTTATATTGCTGTGGAGTTGTAATTACATTTGTAAAGACTCTTTAGGTGAGGATTGAAAGGACAACACATACAATTGAGTCCTCAAGTCAGGATCAGAAATTCCTATTTCAGTTGTAGACATGCTGTAGCGCGAAGGATGTGTGTGAAATGTCATATGGCATGCTGACAACTGCAGCAGCAATGTTTTTAAGGCACATCATCATGTTAAGTCTGGGTCAGTTGGTAAACGACATCTAGCACCAGGAAGAGTTGAAATACAGAGTGATTCATTTTAGAAATGAAAATGCCTCAGCTTCACCAAACATAATACATTTTTGTATTGATTTAAATTAGTATTTTTGTTTTGCAGCTCACTTTTTGCTTCTACAGTAATTATGTACTTTTATACTTTTCACTTGTACTTTACACTTTTAACCGAGTCGTTTAATTGGCAGCCCTCCATTTCGGAAAAGGAACAGCACTTACTCAACCAAATTAAGTCTTATTTCAGGTGGACAATTATAAATGAATGTCAAATGGAGTTATGCTCAAGAAGAAAACAATACAAAAATATACTCTAAAGGGTTTTACATCAAAATACTTTTCTAATAATGTATAAAAGCACAAATCCATTATATTTTGCCCAAATATAAAGAAAATTCCAAGGGCTTCAGGTAACAATAAATTATTTCTTTCTGAGAGAGTTCTTGGTGGTCGTACTGACTTTCCAATGCTGATAAAAAATTATGATGTTGAATGAAGTATAATAATAATAATGAAAACCTAATTATAAATACTAAACATATATAGAATATTATCATTGATTAGAGATACGAGCTTAGACCCCTGACAAATGCTTTCAGCTATGACTCATCATTTCACTTACTTGAATGTGTACACAATATCCCTGTAATCATCTCAAGTGGATTTATACAATTGATTATTGTTTTATCAGTCAAATAAACTGTTTTATAAATGAACGTAGTTATAGGTTAGACTATATGGTCTCAATTTAGTCTCAGTGTGCTGACAATGCTGTGGTTTGGTAATTAAAACAGCTCAAAAATCCCATTAATTGCACCTAATGACAAAGCATTAGCAAGATGGTACATAGTGGAGCAGATATTTTAGCAGACATTTTATTCAGGAGTTGATGTTACCAAAACCATGGCTTGAATAGTAGATCTATATTCTTCAGGTTGATAAAACAAATTATCAATCAATGTTTATTTATAAAGCCCAATATCACAAATGTTACATTTGTCTCAGTGGACTTCACAGTTTGTACAGAATATCAGTATGACAATACGAGACCCTCTGTCCTTATACCCTCACATCGTACAAGGAAAAACTTCTGGAGAAAACCCACAGTTTAAAGGGAAAAATGGGAGAAACCTCAGGGAGAGCAACAGAGGAGGGATCCCTCTCCCAGGACGGACAGACGTGCAATAGGTGCCGTGTGTAAATCGAAGAGATAATACATTTTACTTTATCTCCCGTCTTCTGAATGGTATCAACATAACAACGTCATGAGGTGCATGCTCACATGTCAGTGTTGTGTTTCCAGCTTGTTATGCCAAAACGTTGTCATATTAAGTATTTTCACCTGTAAAATGACTTTTACCTACACAACAGCACTAAGGTCTTAGCATGTAAGCTACATTGCTCACAAACAAGAGAACTACATTATGTTCATTGCAGGTGGAAGAGAGAGGATACAAATAGGTGACTTACTCAGTATATACACATGTAAATATACTGTGGTAAAAATAATAGGATTTTGTTTGACTGGATACATGCAACATAGCTTTCAATATGAGGGTCTCATGTCATAAAAAAACTGTTTGATGTATTGCGAGGAAAAGGACGGCAACACAAATACATGTTTTTCTCAATATCACATTTGAGCGATAATTACATTCATTTTATGGTTTACTTTATAGATAAAAAAATTGCAAAAAAGCATCTTGAGCCTTAGACCTACTTTACCATTTAAACCTTTGTTGTGAGTAAGTGCTGTTATAATGCAAGCAACACATACTGAGCAGTGATGATGTAAAGGAGCTTTTTCATGTATTCTTTTTATAAATTACAAACACGACCAATTAGCTCCTTTGGCAAATAACTTTTATCATAATTGTTACCTCTAGAAGCTTAATGTCAATCTCATAAGTTGCTGGCAACCAGATAATTTTAATTAACAGGCACTTGGTATTCGTGCTACAACAATGCGCATGTGTAAGACACCCGGAACAATTAAAGCTTGGAGCAATTAAATTATAACTCGCCTGGACTGTAACATAGCAATTTAAAATGTCCTCCCTAGCATTATGGCTGCCTGTTCCGAGGTGAAAATTAATTTTTGTAGCCGGATTTCAGATGAGCCATGGTTGCCCCAAATGCCTCGATGACCCACCATGCACTGACGGTCATATATCATCAGTGACGGCTTAATTATAAAGAAGCCATTTCAACCGTGTAAGGTGCACTGTGATCTTCATGCATATCTATCAGGACAGAGATAAGAATAGTAAACCTCCCTTTAAGTTTTTGTGAGCGCAGGAATATTAAATGACCTCAGTCATATCCTCAATTATAAGACATTATATTATGTAATTAAATAAAGTGAATGTGTTTTATTTATTAAAGTACTTTATTTAGTTTTAAGTGTTTGGGTAACTGGTGTATTTAACATAATATACAGATAGTCAATGCCTCATTGCAAAAAAAGAATTCCTGCGGACCCACAGATCTCGGGGAAGGATGATTATGTTTCGGTAACGTGGCATATGAAAGGCTCTGAACTGCCAGCCTGTTATTGCATCTCATTTTGGTAAAATAGTACCTGTCCTCCCAGTGAACTCCGACATGCCGTTTCTTTGAAAAGTCCTCCCCAGTGCTACACACAGTATGACTGACGGCATATTTCCCAGAATTGATATATTCAAATGTCCACGGCATTACATCATTTTGATTACTGATGAGAAATAAATGCAATTATATCTCAACTGTATTCTTTATAGCATCATGCACTGCGCAACATGTATTGTTTATGATGTAAAGGTTGAATTGAGCAGAGAAAAGGGCTTTTTCTCTGTGATCTGTCTTTACTGTGGGATAAAGGCTTTGTTTAAAAAGGGCTGCTTTAGTACATCTCAGAGGTCTGATCAAACCATTGCTGTGACTCTAGAGGCAAACTGTCTGGTGTTAGATGTTAATAAATCTATGAATCACATTATTTATTATTTCTCATTTTCTGTCCGCAGGGCTGTCACATTTATTTCGAGAATGGTCTAAATTCTATCAATCAACCTTGTCTCCGATAGTGGGGAAATATTTATTATTCTGTTTGTAGTCTTTGTATGTGCTGCCTGTAATGCTAATGTTTCTGCAATTGTAAGATGAAGAAAAACTATTATAGTGTATATAGACAGAGGCTGCGGTAAGAGGCAGAAACAAAATGCAATGAAGTTCTTCACTGATACTGAAATATAGAATATATAACCCTTCCAATGGTTTAAATCACAGTTTGGCTCCTGCTAAAAAAAATCAATCAAAAAGGTATAAATCAAAAAAAGCAGAGCAAAGACTAAATAGAAGTTTGACAAAAATCCAACCAATACAAATACAATCCTTGCAGAGAATTCTAAAGTGTGTAAGTATAATATGCATTGGATAAGGACTGCAGTGATAAAAGGGAACGCACTACATGTAAGTATACTGAATGCAGAAAAAAGCTTTATAGTATTCAGCTTTTAAGTGTTTATTTTGAATATACCGCACAATCAATCAAAGTACATTACAAAGGCAAGAAGTTTCTCTGCCTTTGTGAACAAACTCGAAGATCCTCACTTCTCCAATTAGTTTCTTTCAAAGTTTATAAAGTAAGTTATTGCAATAAACTGAAGGTGTTGATTACAAGTAATGTAACAACTGATCTGAGAATAGATGTGTCAGGACTTTCTTGAATAACATTTCAAAGAACGGGTTGACAATGTAAGATAACACTGTATGTGTTATTTGTTGTTAATATGTTGCTAACTCAACCTCCACATAGGGATTTGAATGATATATATCGCCATATTGTCGCTGAACTTCAACAGAAACTCAGCTATCCTGTTCAGATGTTTGGGAGTATTGTATCACGGTGTTAGCACACATCGTTATGTTATTTTAAGCGTTAACATCAGCAGAATGTGAAAAACATTAGTGGAAAAAAAAGAAACCAAAGAACAGATTCAGCAGGGTTGTTGAACAGAACAAAATGCCGACAGAGTGTCACCATGAAGTTGAAGTCAAGGATGAATTTAAAGGATTGAACAGATATGTATCACAATAGAGAAGAATATCATCATACAAACATTGATTCATTCTATATTGAAGAATACTTGAATCAGTGTTTGAGTATGTTTAAAGAGTAAGGAAAACATAAACACTGAGTTGCTTTCAGCTAACGGATAATACAAGGACAGTGAAGGGCCAGTGGTTGTGTTTGTGCAAGAAATGCTCACTCCTCGCTGTAACCTCCAAAGTCTACATGCATTGTTAAGAAAGATACTTTTCCATAAGTGTCAACAACCATTATACGAACTACTGCAGGCCTTACCAGTTGGCTGAACCGTATCAATCTTTTGTTTTACAATATTCTCAGTAAAAAAAAAAAATACTAAAGAATAGCCTAACATGCTTTAGAGACTTGTAGATAACTTGGAATAATCACTAACAATAAAAAAATAATCTGTTATAATGAAAAACACATTGCAACTCTCATGGTTAAGAGTATCACTCATGTAAAATAAATATATCTCAACACCACGTCAGTCAACTGCCATTTTAGCCTGGGTTACTTAAGATACCTGTCTCTGTCTGCTGCTGTCACATAACAGCGAGACAGCACAGAGGAAGGACAACCAAAAGCAGGGAGAGTTGGGAAAACGCTTGCCTGAGTGAGTGAGACACTGACAGCTCAATGCCAGAATAATAGAGTACTCACACTTCAGTCTTGCCCAGAACTGACAGCATCAGGACAGTGTGATGTTCACTCAAAGAGCCAGGAGACACCTTGGGGCCATGGGACCAAACCACCAGGCCCGATGTCCTGTTCTTCCCCTCACCTTTACCCTCCTCCTTTACATGTTATACACATTCAACATTTTAAATGCAACTCCCTAAAAACACTATTATACTGAGTTTTTGCAAGTGCATTTCACCTGCATAAAACCATGTTTTAAACAGATAAATATATTGTCAAATTAATAATGCATCCAATGCCTATATGTTGACTCTGTACACCTCAGCTCTATGCAACACAACACATGTTGCTCTGTATTTGCTGGATGTGTTAAAAGGCAACCGTTTGCTAAAATATATGCCTCAGCAATGCATAAGATATATCTCAGTTTTTTAACGTTTGTTTCCGCTGAAAGAAGTGACCAAAAAAATATCAGTTAATGCAGGTTGAAAGAAATGTGTTTTACTTATTAAGAAGTAACATACAATAGTACCAGGAAGTATTTTCTAGTGAAAAAAAAATGTGTTAAAGGATTTATTGAAATCAAGCTGTGAGTGTGATCCACACACGGTCACATCTGAGCCTATTAGGATTGTATTATAAAATAAGTGGCTTGATATGTACTCTATGTCCACCTCATGTGGTTTCTTGTATTCAACTACAGTAGCATGAACACATAGAAGCTGAGGTGTTCTTTCATCAAGTATATCGGTTAAGATGGATGATGGCACACATTTAACAAGTTCAGCTGTATCTAATTATAAAGATGTTTGAGAGAAGGTTGAGCAGAGGACAGTGAGACGCAACCAAGACACAGAGAAATAGGGGAGTTATAGTAATCCCATATTATAAAACTTGTAATTATACCAGAATTAATGTATCCAAAAGCAAAAACAGCAAACGAAACATCAATCTTCTCTAATGATTTGTTCTGCTCTGTGGCCCGGGAGCCTTTGGCCCATCCAAGCACCCACTGGGTACTGTGTGAGGGGGGGGCTCACATATGTTCAATTTAGAGTTGCCAGTCCACATATAAGCGTGCCAACAAAAGAAGGTCCTGGAAAAGGAAAAACATTCAACAAAATGGGTCGAAAAAAACAATCATGTCTGGAAAAATGTGTAAAAACTAATTAAATCAGATAATAATGAACAGAAAACAGTCCAAGCGATCAAAGCTAATTTGTATAGAAGATGAAAGAGAGGATGAAGAATACATTCCTTCCACAATAATTTTTGAACTACTTTTGATCCAACAGAAATAAGAAAAACTTAATTTCAAATTAAAATGAAGGCCACAAGGCAACAAATGATTCACACTGTTTGATTATTCGCCTTTTTTCATGGAGACATTTTGATATTTAGTCCAAATAAAAAAAGAAGATATAAATAATAGGTTGTAATAAAATAATGAAAGCTGAATCCTATTTAGCTGTTATGGTTACAGGGTCTGAGAATACTGCATGATGGCTCCTTGCAAAGGCCTATTGTTAAGTAATTATTAAATCTATAATAACAGGTGCTTTTCCTAATATGACAAACATGTGAGCCAAAATGTCTGCAGTAAAAATGTCTATCCAAAAGTCTCACTGCCAGTGGAAATACTTTTTTTAATCAGTAGTCACACCAGGGAATACAGTGACGAAGAATATCCCCTTGCCGTTCCCATAATCATATATAATAAACATTATTCTTGTTTTAGTGACGGTTTAAAACAAACTAATGACACTGAATAGTCATAATGTCATACGTTTGATTCATGTTGATCATGTCAGGTACCACAACACTGTTATGCACACCCTTTCAAATAAAGTGTCACACCGAAAGTGTGTTGTGGGTGAGAGAGGAGGAGGTGGGGCCGTGAGCAGCAGAGGTGAGAGGATTCAGAAGAACGCAGAGGTGGGTAGAGCGAAGAGACGTCGAGAAGGTGTGCATGGAGAAGAGGGGGAGATACCGAAATAGAGAAGGTGTGCGAGGAGAGGGGATAACAAGATAGGTGTGAACAATGTAACCACGTTTTTGGTAGAAAATGAGAAGGTGATGAGCAGGCAAGAATCGGAGAGGAAGACTCATCTGTAAAAACACAGCCAGGAGAATTCAAAAGGAATTAACAAGATGAGATAAAGCACTTGGAAGGTATTGACATCCATAAAGGTGTGATTATTATTTATTTAAATGCTAGCAGATAGCACCTTAACACACGGTGGAGACAGTGCAGAGGCTGGTGTTTCCAATTCTGTCTAGAGGGAAGAAACTATTTTAGTGAGAGAATGCCGGGGAACAAAAGTATCTAGGAGTTGAGTTATCAGCTGCACTGTAGAGTGTGTGCATGTACTGTATATGTTAATAGTGAGCTTCAGCCTCAGAGGATTACAAATAACAGTAATTCTGTATTCACCAGTCAGAAAGCTGCAGTATGGCAATGAAATCAATATACTGATACCCTTAGGTCTAGCCATCACTGTCAAACCACATTTCTGCTCCACCTGCTATAATATAAATAATAACAAAGAAAATACAGACATAATAATAACAAAGTGTGTTAAAAGTGTATTGAAATAATACATAAGAATTTAAGTGAGGTATATATTACTTAAACGCAGCAGAATAAAAGAAGAGGAAAATCAATTCTACAAAGTAGAGTGACCAGTGCAAATAATCTACAATAGGCATTTTGTGGACTCCTTTATTGGATTTTTTGTGAGAAGTCTTGCTGCAGCAACTTTTAAAGTAGTTTGGAGAGGTTGTATGGGGTGAGACAAAAAAAAGTTGACACTTCCCCATACACCCTGACAGCATCCCATCAACAATAACTAATACACCAGGAGTTGCAACACTTAGACCCCATTTACACGGGAACGTTTGCGTTTACGCACCGTAGGTTTTTCAAAAAAGTCTTCCGTTCACACGCATTCGATTCATTTAACGTGTCCGTTCCGTCCGTTCACACGAGACCGCTGGAAACGCTGGAAACGCTGTAGTACATATGCCAGGCCTGTAATGACGCGTTTCCACTGCAGCGGGTAGCTCGCTTTAAGCGTGCCGAGCCGTGCGGGGCCTGTTTTTGGTTGCGCTTCCACTTGGCCTAGTTTTGGCCCGGGGCTACTTTTTCACCTTTTTTCTGGCCCGACTAAATCGTGGTTCTATCAAGGCCAACAAACAGGGCTGAGTCGGGCTGAGTTTGCTAAACTAGAGAGAGAATTGCTGTCAAGGGGGCTACAACTACAACAAGATGAACATATCTGACCCTGATTTAATTGTAATACACGTTTCAAAATGATGCCGAAGTAACAACATACTGATACCGGTTAGTAAAAACCATGAATTAATGCTCTTACAAGTTTTCAGACAGACGGCAGGCGAAAAACCTTTTAAAAGGCGTGATCTTCTTATCATAGACACATGCATTTCCAAACATTTGGTCTACCTACGTTGTAAAATGTATTATCCCTTCAATTTACACACGGCATCTATTGTACGTCTGTCCGTCCTGGGAGAGGGATCCCTCCTCTGTTGCTCTCCCTGAGGGTTTTCTCCCATTTTCCCCTTTAAACTGTGGGTTTTTCTCCGGAGGTTTTTTATTGTACGATGTGAGGGTCTAAGGACAGAGGGTGATGTTTTCTCATAGGCCTACTGATATTCTGCACAAACTGTGCTGTTGTATTTGCTGTAAAGTGTCTCTACTGTAGGGTATTTTTATTATATGTACAGCACTTTGGCTCGACCAAAAATCGTTTAAAAATGTGTTCTATAAATAAAACTTGATTTGTTTTCTAAATGGAGATCGGCTAAGCTCATTTCATTTCAAACCTTTATTTAGACAGATTGGTCCCTTGAGATCATCGATCTCATTTACAAGGGAGACCTGCATCATTTAGTTCCACATGAAACATAAAAACAACATACAAACAAACAACAGAGGATATCATATTTACATATTCAACATTTACAAATACCCAGAGTGTCAGAAAGCATTTCATTTAGACGTGCCTTAAATAACGCAATATAGGCTATATGCTCCGACCGTCCACACTCACAACGGCCTATACAGACATAAATAAACCAGCGACTGTATTCGCCATGACACAGACAGTCAGTGGTTTGTACTTGTTTAACTTTTGAGGGGGACCGTGCGGCAGAGTTTCCGTTAACATTTCCGCCGGTCAACATGTCCGTTAAAGTTGAAATCTTCCGTACAAAATTAGAAAAGTGCCGGTCAGAGGTCTTCTTTGATATTTATTGCGCTTTAAAACAAATTGATAATGACTCTATATAATAATATAATAATAATAAACGGAGCCTCTCTTTTCCCCCCCCTCTTCTGACAGCCCAGCAGCTGATTTCTGAGCAGGAGACGTGGGGAGAGGGAGGCGGGGCTATTTCATCGTTATCAGAAAATGATCATATAGAGGCGTACACACAGAGCCGCCTCTATATGATCATTTTCTGATAACGATGAAATAGCCCCGCCTCCCTCTCCCCACGTCTCCTGCTCAGAAATCAGCTGCTGGGNACAGCTGCACTACTGGTATTTAGTATACCAGTAATTGAGGGTGGACAAGTTTACTACCACTTAAGTTTCAAATAATTCTGTTCATTATTTATTGTAAAGCATTTGAACATTCTTTTGTGTCACATGTTCATTATTAAGTTGATGTACTGTAACTGTATAGTTTCTTAATTATTTAAAATATAAGGTGACTAAAAATGGCAACCGTATTTTCAGTTTTGGCAACCAAAAGCTGAGGCCTGGTTGCCAGCCTGGCAACCACTTTTAAAAGTTAACGTTGAGCCCTGGAAAGGTAAAACATATTTTTTTGTATATTGAAATGTTTGAGCGGTGCAGAAAAGCATTAAAAGCCCTACTGTACATATAGCTCAACGCCAAATGGCAGACATTAGCTCAGGCTCAAAGTGGAGCATTTAGCAGCTTTGGTGCCAATTATTTCCAATAGAGTAAGTAAAGCCCATGTGTAAATAAGCAACAGTTTTCTAACAAGTTCACCACTTAAAGGATGATAACTTTTGCCACTGCCCCTAGGTTGCATGGAAACAAAACAAGAACATTTTGTTAAAGTAGCAATAATAAGGCTACTTTAAGCCCTGCATTTAAACTTATAAATGCAAAACAGATTGGCTCCTATTGAAGTGTTATTTTATTATAATTCCTGTGGATGCATGGACAAATATATTCAGGTCAGAAGGGATGAAATCAGGTCTAAGCAGGATATGGTTGAACTAGTAACAGCTGGACATGTAAGTGGTAAGAAAGTGAGATCTCTGGAAATGGTGAGAAAAAGGAAAAAGGGAAAGGAAGCAACTGTGACAGAAACAAGAGAGCACAGCATGGAAGAAAGAGCAAGAGAGAGACGTGCATTTAATGACACTGTTGAGCGATGGTCACTCTTCACAGTGGGATATCTCTGTTGCCAGAAAGAGACTGGGACAGAGAGGAGAAAAGAGGGAGGATAGATGGAGAAATAGCAGTGCACAGTCAGGAAGAATGGGCATCCTAAAGTTGGGTCCACTTCACAGCATCACAACACAGTCGTTAGAGAGGGGTAATGGATAAGAGGGAGTCATAAAGAGAGGAAGAGGGGGAGAGAAAGAGAAGAAGAGAGCAGGAAAATGATTATAACGATGGTTTCCCAGCAGTATGGCACAGCAGAAGCAGAAATAATGATGGAGGGAAAGACACAGAGGAAGGTAGAGAGGAAATGGGGAGTGATGAAGTTGAACGCAACTCACATTGAGAAAACTCAGCGGTAAGTTAAAGGAATTGGAAAATGTAGAGAACTGAGGAAAGGAAGGAGGTAGGACATTTTATTTTCCTATATGGTGCCACAACAAGGCAGAGAACTCACAGCTTTTCTCTCTTACACAGTCAAGCTCACATGTATATACAAATATATAAGCACAGCAGAGGCTCTTGGGAGAAAAGAGAGAGCAGAAGATGGAAATATTATATATATATATATATATATATATATGTTGATTTTGGCCCCAATGTTGTGTTTGTGTGTGCTTATTTCCAATTTTGTAAATACATTTAAAACCAGTCATTCAGTACACACACACACACACACACACACACACACACACACACACACACACACACACACACACACACACACACACACACACACACAGTCAGTCTGATATTCACATGTCTCTCCTCCTAGTCGGGACTTTAATTAGGGGAGAACACCAGAAATGGAGTTGGAGAGCGCGTTTGTGAAAGGAGACACATATTCAGTGCGACACCAGAGTTTTGCTTTTGACTGGCCTGGTTTGGCTCAAACAGTGAAGGCAAGACTTAGAGCAGTCAAGACAGGGCATAGGGGAAGTGGAGGATGAAGTGACAGATAGAGGGAGACAGGGAGGTAACGAAACAGGAAATGGGATGGAGGAACGAGGTAATGTGTTGACTCTCACAAACCGTCTCTTTAAGTTTCATTTTTTTCTTCTTTAAAAAATCAACCTTTCAGAACTTTCTCTTCATCCTACACAGGTTACACATCAGCAGATATGCCCCCTCAGCTTCTGTCGCCTGTTTGCACATTACAGTTCAAAGTCCATTTGATAACTGTGGCCATTTAACTTTTCTTCTCTCTCGGAGTGCAGCTTTGCAAAAAAACACACTATAAAAGACGCATTGTGGTGGCTATGTTGGATTTCAGATGTAATCTGTTGCAGATGCTCTTGCGGTGGAACAAGCTGACCGAACAACACCTGAGGGCACCTCAGACATTGAGCTTTCTGTGTAAAATGGCCCAGAAACTTTTCTCTGCAGTCAGAGGTTTTTTTCTTGAAACTGATAAATGATCCCTTTACTGACTTTACCGCTATGTCTTCGCTCTCTTTGGTATTAACTGTTACCTTGTTATATTTACAGTATATCCTTGCACTTTGAGATTTTATTTGAATTAAATTGATCAAAAATAAAGTGGGAAATGACATGGCCTTCTCAATGTACAAGTCAATTTAATTTGCCTTTTTCATTCCGTTTCTAAAATGCATGACAATTATGTTTAATCCACTTTAGAGGCTGTATTTTAAGCGGCATAATCATCTAAGACCATGAAATACACTTTCATTCCACGCCATGTATGAAATTGTCCATCTCACAAAGGCTTTTTTGCTCTTAAGCATATTCTCCAGCTCCTGCTGGTTTACAATCTTTCACGACACTGAATGGAGTAGACACTTTCTTATCAGCAATTGCGCTCAGCTTGTTGAAGCTTATATCTGAAGTAGTGCAACATTCCTCTGACCACTCTTTCTACACCTCATCCAAACCGCTGCAGGCAGTTTCCGTTTTCTGTCCTTCTGAATTCTTGCATGTCACCGTCCTCATGCTCTCCCTCCACTGACTGCCTATGGCGGTTCACTTCAAATCAAAAACCTGGTGTATACAAGACTGCAAATGAGTGCACATTCCACATCCCTTCGAGCCATGGTGTGTCCGTGCGCTACATTCCAGCCAGACGATGCCCTGCACTCTGCTAATGTTGTCTGCTTGGCTCTCCTAATATTGTGACCCAGTAATCACTCATCCCAGCCTTGACTCTTCTCCCTCCTGGCTCTGAAACATATTGGAATGACCTTCCCACCTCAGCCAGCGCCAAAGAGTAATCCAACTGAAGCTGAAAATTCATCTCCTTAGGAAACATTTCACATCCTCTTAAATCGTACCCTCTCTCCCACACCTTCCTTTCTACATGCACTACTTACATACTTCATTCTGTCTCCAGGTATTATTTAACTTAGCCTACAATTTATTTCCCCATATTCCTGCATCTGTGACTTTCTGTTTTTACTGGCAAAATACCCAAATCACATTTCTTTGGCAGTAATGCAGATATGGTCTCCTTTCAAAAGAGGACAGGCTGAGTGCAACCAAACCAAAATCAAGCAAGTAGATGGTCCCTACTGTAAGTCTGGCCACTTTCACTGCAGGTGAAAAAACTAATCACAGCCTGTTGCCAAAACTAATGTTGGCATAGACTATGATGAAGCAGTAACAGCAGATTGTGTCAGATGCAGTCCTTCACATTGTGTGTCTTTACAGTACCTCTTCTTCTCTCCCTTTCTCTTTTCTCTCTCCCTCTCCTTGAGACCAATTAGACATAGTTTATGGCTTGCTGATATTTTCCCCTCTACTCCCATTCCTTCTCTCCTCTTCCTCTGTGTCCCTCCCTCTATTGGCCTTTACATGCACACATCAGACACTGCCCACTTCCGACACTGCCCCCCCCCCCACACACCCACCCACCAAGAGACATATGGATAAAGGAGAATAAGGAGAAAAGAATGAATGACGAATAGAGGATAGAGGGATGGAAGGACACAATCGTAGTTGAGGTTAAGTACAATATAAGTGGGAGAAAGAGACACGGATAGCAATGGAAAGGCAAATGAGACAGGAGAAAGTAAGTATGATCCCGTTGCTCCTCCCTCTTCTGGCCCTCTCTCCCTCTGACACAGCAGCACAGAGCAACAGTCTGGCATCATGTTGGACTATTCAGATACATTATTTCTGGGATGAAAGTAAACCACACACCAGGTGACTTAAAGCTAGTGAAGGTCTGCCCACTTAGCCTCGTGGCCGAAGTCTGTTATTGCTCAGCTAATTTTCTGAGTGAGATTTTTGGCTGACCAAATCACAAACAAATGACCTGTGGCAAAAGGACAGCTCTGCTCACATGAACATGGATACATATCACCCACACGCTGTAAAGAATAAACCCAACATAGACACACACAATGGACAATCCCATGCCTAAAAAAAAGGAAAACCTTTAGTTCCCTCTCTCCTTTTTTCTCCCTAATGTTACCATGACTAAAATGTTAATTACAGCTAAAAAGAGAAATGATTGCAAATATCAAACAGCAATTAGCATGTATCATCATTATTACCACCATTAGCTGCAGAAAAAGATGGAGGGTTATTTACCAAACAGTGTTATGCTCATCAGCTGCTTATTCAGGGTCTGAAATATTTTACAGAAAGAAAATAATATCCTCCCTATTTCCATAATTAGTGTAGTTCCATTTTTTTTTTACTATTGCGAGTCTCGAAGCATGGACAAGGCACAGTGTGATTATTGTAAAATTGCAGGTATTTATTTATTATACTACAAACCCCGTAAACATCTGCACAGGCATGAACACAAGAATGACCCTATGCATGTATATATAATCATTTTCTGCTTTTTTCTTTCATTATATACTAAATAGTTACCTGTTAGAATAGGGTCGAAATGCCAATTATAAATGATAAAAAACAGATTTCACCGCCCTCTCCTCTCCCTATTATGGCTCTATTCCTGCACTGATGACATTTAAATCCTGAGTATGGTCGGGCGGATTCTGGAAAATCTTCGGGTGGAAAACCAGATAAAACCTCTCCTCCTTTCTGTTCTCATTTGACTACTTTGCTCAAACATGAGAGGTCAATACATACTCATGACACCCCGAGGACAGTTTTTATCACATATTTGACATTAGATTACTTTAGCAATCAGCCCTTTTCTTCTATCCTTCCCTCCTCTCCCAGCATCTCTCTATATTTTACCTTTGAGATGGACCCTGCAAGCTTGTTATTGAAGTACACATCCCTGTGGCATAATATTGAAGAACAGCACTTCTGTGCACCTTCTGGTTGCCAGCTGGTGTAACATTTTTAAAGTATGAAAATATACAACTCGTTTTTTGAACTTTATTAAAAAGCTACAAAAGAATGAGCAACGGCACATTCGATAAATGATCAAGACATATTCAGTTAAATGATGTTTCCTACTTTTCGTAACCCATTAAAAAAAAATAAAAAAAGACTTGCAGCGTGAATTATGTTCATTTTAAAGATTTTATCTAACATTTCTTCCTTACCTTGTTGTACGAAGGAGCCGTACACGAACCACATGGAGTTGTACAGTGTTGTCGGTGACACAGAGCCCATGGGTAGCCGGGGAGGGTTGAGCCAGTTGAGCAGGTACACCAGGATGCCAACGAGGAGCACGGTGCCCGCAATGCACGCCCACAGTGACAGGTCGAAGGGCGCCAGGCAGGCAAACATGTCCACAGTGCGTTCAGCTTTGCGCAGCAGAACACCCACTGAATAATCCATGTAGCGTGTGGTGAAGTCCACGACGCTCTCTCGCTCAGGCGTGATGGTCAGGGCAGAAAGTCCCACATCTGCTCGCTGCAAGAGGCGGAGGTGAAAAGAGGAGTTTGTAGTATCAACACTGAAAATGTGTAGGCGAGGAACACAGCAGAAAAAGGTAGACTTTTTTAACCATAGGTAGGAAATTGTTTTCAGTGCTGCCTCAGCCCATTCCAACAATTTAAATAAATACAAATGTTTTGTATTTATTTCTACAAAACATCTGGGCTGCAGGTAGCTAAACAAAAGGTCTTTCTGAAGAAAGACAATATGCAGTATTTTTCTGCAAAATCTACTTTTCTTACAGAACTTTGAGAATGAGTAGTCTTTGCATATTGCTGGGACATGAATAAACCGTTCTAAATAGTTGGGTCATGAGAGGGGAAAGGAGACTGCCCCTCTTACATTTTTGAGAAACAACCAAAGGCATTGGTTGACATAAACCATTACCAGCTCAAGTTATAGTATTATTTTCCTCTGAAAAAAAAATCCATTATTTTTATTCTGATACAAAATGATTCAACAGCTGCAGGGCAGGCAGGAGGCTGAAGGGCATTCAGTGTGAAGGGTGGCAGGGCCTGCTCTCTCATATCCATTTAATGTAGGCCTATTTATGTTTGAGTGCTTCAGTTCACACTTCAACAGAGAAATTCTTTCCTAACAAATCAACAAGATGACAACAGATGACATCTTTAATTATTTACTTGTAAAGTATGTTTGCCATGAAAAATAGGCTTAGTTCAGCTGAAATGCAGACACAATAAAAGGCTAATTAAAATGTTTTCAGTCCCCAATGCTTGACTACAAGCAGATGTATTATAACAAGGATTACAGACGCTGTTGTAAGTGTGCGCATGTATGTTTGAAAATGAGTGCCAAAGATAGTACAAGTGTATTATGAACTTGTTAGATAATAGGATTGTATTTACTCTAAACAACTGACTGTAACAAGTTAGGTGATTTTGCCAGTGAATACTAAGCCCTACAGCCGCTGCACACACTCAGATACACACTGACAAACACACACTTGCATGCTTACCCCATCTATACTCCCACACACACACACAAAACAAATAAAACATTTAATCTACCGTAGGCAAAAAAATTAAATCTGCTAATTTCACAGTTGAGTGAGGAAACAAAATGCTTAAATGTGCAGAAATTGTCACTCACACAGCATAAGAAGACATTTAGTAGAAGCCCTACAGGAGGCCTGTTGGTTGAGACAACGCTACGATAGGCATGCAAATGCAAATGCAAATGCAGTGTGTGTGTGTGTGTGTGTGTGTGTGTGTGTGTGTGTGTGTGTGTGTGTGTGTGTACAGTATATGTGTGTGTGAATACAGATTAATTTCTATGCTGACTGCTGTGGTCAGTCGACATGGAAACTTTCAGAGAGCACTCTGGGTAATAATTATGTGGTATAATTGGGTTTTCGGAGAGATAAACTGCGTTGCTGACAAAATGTTCAGCCTGTGCTTGTCTGTGTACACATACATATTCAATGTGCTCACTTTGTGAGATGTTGCATTGGGGGGAGGGGGGTTACAAAGGCTAGACACACACACACACACACACACACACACACACACACACACACACACACACACACACACACACACACACACACACACACACACACACACACACACACAAGTAAACAAGGTCAGGGAAAAGAGACCCAGTTTCAACAAATATTGAAGCCTGACATACAGCAAAAAGAAAATAATCAAGGGAAAGTTGTGAGAAAACATTGCTGAAAATAAAAAGAAATATCCTTGACATATGGCATTCACATACAGGAAATGAAAAGGTAGCTTTTTCTTTAAAGTTTGAAAATGTGATGAGTCACTATAGTCTTTTTTATATATTGTTGATTTAATGACTTTAAGTGAAAGTAACCTGTGCTCTTTAACGTCAAAGAGATACCTCCCGACACAACAGCACTTGCATTTGGCTAACTTTGTTGCATTGAGCATCAGCTTAAGGTTAAAACTCATACTGTATATTTTACACAAGAAAACATATATTAACTGCATCTACATTTTTAATTACATAACAATTCTAGGTTTTTGATATATTTGTGATGTGTTCATAACATCATATTATAAAATTAGGAATGGAATTTTTTATATTCATTTATTAATTGAATGGGACAATTTTAAGGGCAAATTATTGTAATTTTATTTTCAGGATACAGTATATTATGTCTTCCTCATTCTGGCACAGACACAACATACCTATTAGTCTAATTGCATACAGTAGATGGCTGTACTAATCGTCATGAATTAAAAACAAGTTTAGCAAACTCAAATGAAATGTTAAAAATGTGTACCCATCTAAAATATGTCTTTAAATTATGCCTTTACTTATGCTGCTATTGAATGGAACAAAAATCCCATCTCAAATACCTTGTTGCATCCCATTTTAGCAGTCCTTCAATTATTTTTGGGAAACAGAATGGCGTGACAGTATGGTGAGCTGAAGCCTTAACGGTTGGCCCCCACATGAATGTTTAAATGACCCAAGGCTTTAGAGGAACAGTGAGGTCTGAGAAACAATGGGCTTTTTTCATATTTTGTTGCTTTGTTGAATATTTCTATATTTTTGCTTAGGGTTTGTTACTGTATAAAACATTTTATTCCTACAGAAAAAGGATTACGGATGTAAATGAGAGAAAATAATGTTGCATGTGCAAGGAGCATATTTTTTGGAAATATTGATCCCAAGTTGAATATCTGAAGTATTGTCACTACTCAGACTTGACATACAGTAATTTGAAAGTAATGTATCTTGTGTTCTGTGTCACTTTTACTCACTTGCTTTATGCTATTAACATTCAAACCTAAAGAGGCAAACATATTCAGTACTTACATCTGAAATATTCAGTACCGGCTACTATAGTAGCTGACCATAAAGACGGACAACAAAAGAGCATTAGCATCAATTTTGAGGGCAATAAACTTGTCAGAACATAAGATTGATTTGCTCATTTACTACACAGCAGAGAAGTGGTGCATTCTCTGAATGCAAATGTTAAGCTACCTGTCCGCAACAGCAGCTATGTTAAGGTTAAAGCACTTGTTATTGCCAAATGGAGACCCCACCCACATAAACACACACACACACACACACACACACACACATTCCCTCTCACAAATATTATTTTTATGTTTTTACTTTAAGAGAAACAAGTAAATACTAAGGGAGTTAAGATGCTGCCAGATATGTCAGATAGTTAAAGATGCTTGAAGCTTCTCCTCAGAAATATGCCATATGACCCAATTCCACTCATTTTAGACACCATGCTGCATTGGTTGATTAATTACTGTCTGAATTTCCCTTTCCTATGTTAAGAAGTTGAAGTCATCCCTATAGTAGAAGTTTTTGTGTAAAATGTTACGATTGGAATCCACACTGTGAAGACTCAACCTGAAGATGGCTATGGTCCTAAATAAATGTACACAAGTGATGCTTATAACAGGTGTCTGCAAGCCTGCTTCTTCTTTTGTATAGGCAACACACTCTTATATCCATATATCTCTGTTAGTTCTTGAAATATCTATCCCATGTCATTCTTCTCCTGGATTCCATTATATTGTTTGTGTATTTTAAGTGTTTGTTTGTGTGTTCTGTTCTGACATGTGTTTTTGCATGTATGTTAATTATTTCCCGCTCACCTTAAAGACCAATTCCCCCATCAGTCCGTTCCATTGCCCGTCAGGCTGCAAACTGCCGTATTTATGGTCTGGAGCGACGTAGATCTCATACTTAAAGCCCAGGTAGTCGGACAGAGCATCCAGGACGTCAATGGAATAGCCTTGGTACTTCTTCGGTTTTCCCAGAACGTTCTCTGACACCATTACAAACGGCTCCTCCTGGAAGGCAAAGATCAATCCGTTTCAGTGAGTCAGTCAAGCAGCCGATCAATACACCACTCGTTCAAGCATTAAATCACCCAATTACTCAAGTGGCCATTATACCACCACAAATGCTCATTTTAAAGCATGGTAGAACTTCTGAAAGAGCTTACATTACACATACAGTACGAAAAGGTCATGATCAACACACTATTTGCACAATTGTAGGTCAACAAAATCAGTTAAATGCCTGTATGGTGAAAGTATATTTTACAGCATTACTGTTGTCAAAGACTACAGATAAACACTCCCTCTGGAGTTTCCAGTACATTGAAAAAAAAAAAAAAATCTTGTACGGTTAGATACATATCCTGCCTCTGACAAATCAAAGCCTGTTCTGTTTTAAGACCTACATGTTTTACATCCGCTCAGTCTGGTTCCTATTCCCTTTTACTGACACACTATTACCCTTGAAAGCCTTGCCCTATTCTATGCATTACCATCCTAAGTATTTGGGTGCAAATGGGATTTGTCACCCTTCTGACACGTGAAATGTCATAACCAGGGTGAAATCTCACTCCTGCGGGCGTTATATGTATCACATCCCCCTCTGTTGTGGCACCAATGGCTGTCCTTTATACATTATGGAGCACTAAGAGCATTGGGACTCATTAAAACATTTCTCTAAAGTTGCTCAGTTTAACAAGAATTGGAAACTGAAAAAACGAAAATGCCAGTGGTAGCACATTTTCCTTTTAACCAATATGGTGATAAAAAACAGTGTAAGATAAAAAAAAAAGATCTGACCAGGAATAATTCTGCCTACTCATGTGTTGAAACCAAAACAGATTCAATGACATGAGGTAGTTCTATATCTATTCGCATTTTATTCAAAGAGGGAACTTAATAATGTATTTAAATATAACCTATCAAACCTTTTCAAGTGAATTATAATGTTGAAATCAATAATTGCCTCATGCATTTCAGCAGATTTGGTTTTTTTATTGGTTAATTTTGCAATGCACTTGTGACAGCTGAACCTCCCGTTCATCAATATCTCCATGGGATCTAAAGGGCAGCGTCCTGTAGAGGCTAAATGACATCCAACAATGCTGACAAACACTGGTATTAAATGAACACAGCACAGGGAGAAACCAATGCATTTTCAACAAGAAGAGCAAGATGCTGGAAACAAAATTGATATTTACTTTTATATACTGTACTAAGATTGAGTGTTTCATTGGAGGAATTTTCTCTTCAGCTTCTGTCTAGTATTTTCACCCACCCATACTCTCTCGCCCCACTTTTTCTCTCCTCTTTAATAAATCCCTATTGATGAGTGAAATGTTTTAGGCCAATATGTCCTGCGGATTTATGAGGGCCTGCAAGTTATTGACTGGATACTGGCTGCACATTAAGCACACATACATCATTCACACACACACACACACACACACACACACACACACACACACACACACACACACACACACACACACACACACACACACACACACACACACACACACACACACACACACAAGCTGTCAACATTAACATGGCGGTTTCTAATCCTTGCTAGCTGCTGTTGTTCAATAAGCTATTAGTCAGTGAGTGGACATGCATGCCAAGTCCCTACCCTATCTCACCTCAAGCATCCATCCGCCAAGGCAGGAACACCAACTAGCCCACACACTTACTTAGTAATCCCCCCAAATACTTCCAAATACACTGCTGATTGTTGGTGAATGTTAACACTGGAACATTGTTTCTAAAGTAAACCAGGCATTGCATTGATAAGATTTTTTAAATGTAATTGGTACTATTTTTTTCAGCGAACACGTAACATATGAAGGTGTTTAAATATGACTGACATGTTTTTTTCCGGCCTAATATTCAGCTTTTATACATATGGTTTCCAAGTGAACAGGCTCTGTGATATACAGTGAAAACACACACTAGAACAAAATCAAACATATCCACTGTTTACATGACTGTATGTGTTGCATATACACTTGCACGCCTACTGCTTGCTAACAATGGCACACACCACAAATAGCAGCTGCAAATCAATGTAAAGCAAGAAACTGCATGTACGCAGCTCTGAGTCTGTGTATATGCGTGGTCAAGAGTTTCAAAGTAGTTTAAGCATGATTGGCATTTTATCTCATTAAGGTGAATTGTAGGTATAGGAATATGACACAGAGATGCATAAAAAAAACATATGTCAAAGAATGTTTTTAGAACAGCTATATGTTCTCTGACAAGTGGATAGGCTTTGTCAATGATGCCATTTGAAGTTGGCAGGACAGAACATGATAGTTCTCTCTTTCACTCAGGCATCTACGTTAACCGTACTGACTAGTTGAACATACAACTTGCTGAATTGTAACTTGTGTTTCCTTCTCTGTTTCTTACATGTTATGATGTATAGTGATTAACAGGTCCTCTGTCTCTGGTTTTAGTGCAGCGCTTGTCAGTCACTGGTTTCTTTTGTTGATCAATGTCTGCCTTTTTCATTCTTCCTATGTATTCCCGAGCATCGCCTATATTTTCTGTAGTTGCTTCTTGCCATGGTGTCTTGCCTTCTGCTTCACTCATTTGCAATAGATTGATATAATTCAAGAAAAATCCCCTTCTAAGATGTATTCTGGGTATGTGGTGCTAATCTGTGGTTCTTGTTCTCTCTCTCACTTTGTTGTTATTTTCAAGTCTGTTTTTTCCCCCTGCCACTGACCAGCTGTTTGATATACACCATTTGGCATCTTTCCACAACCCAACGTCTCCATCTTTATCAAAACATTATGTCTAGGACACCTTTTCTCCCTCCATCAATCTATCCATACGTTGAAGATGGATAACATCACTTCTTCTATCCCCTCTTTGTCTTAACGATCCTAGTACCTTTCCTTCACTCTCATTCCTTTGGCACAAGTTCATCCCATCTCCTCTCCCCTGAAAGTACATCTTGTTGCAAGAAGGTTTTTGACACATGATTGGAAAACACATTTTTTTAAAGTAATGGCAGAGCATTCCTCTGTGGTGATGTGTAGCAGTGAGCATCCCCAAAACCCAAAACATGTGTATTTTGTGAAAACCTTGCCAGTCTCTGCAGAACATTAGGTTCAGTTCTAAAATGAATTTTCCCTCTGTCTCTGTTTGGTAAGGATGGCAAAAAAGAAGCAGTGTACTACGTTGTGAAGGTGATTAATTTATTCTTACTCTTGTTTTTCTGTCATATCTTTACTGTTGCTATCTAATGAGGGTGTACCCCATAGTATAATTACTTACTGAATGTCTGAAACAATTGAGTGGAACCTTATCAATCATCATTTATCATGATGATCAATCACCCCCAGTCTCTACAACACTTTAAATTGAGGCACCAATTTATTTTTAATTCTATTTAGTGGTTACTGCCTTATCATCTTCTAAAGTAAAACGTCAGGTTCATTTGGGGAGACACCGAGCAGTCTTTCCTTATTTCCAAAAATGTAATCTAAAGTTAATAAGGGACACGCTCTGCCTTTTGCTGCGTTTGAGCTGCAATATACTGTATATTCCCAGTTTGCTTCTATGAATGTGGAGTAGAGCCAAAGAAAGGAGGCTGAACACTCGAAAGAGTATAATGAAAGCATCTGCAAAAGATGAAACTCAGCAGGTGAATCTCACCAAATTAGGAACATACCAAATCAACGATTGGTTATTTAAAGCTGTCTGATTTTGCACTTTGAGAGTGTTACAACGGAAGAAAGTCAACTTTTGATCAACGTTTCAAAGCTTCAAATTATATTCGGTCCCATTTGTGACCTGACTTTAAACTTTACTAAGCCCTGAAGGAACCATCAACACATAATTATAGTGATGTAGCCATTCCTTGGTAACATCCATTTAATAATCGCTATAGCTCTAGCCATTCAATAGCATTGATTTACAGTCATTGGCCCTAATAGTGGCACAATCTCCTCGCCAATTAACTAATCGATAACTATTCAACCGTCTGAAAGACAGAATACGACAAACAGATCATTTTAGAGGTGTAACATGGACAATCTGCATGGAATGACCCCCACAAATAGAATATAAAAAGGTAGAAAAGACGATATCAGCTGTACAGTACTACATCTATAGAAGCTACCTTACCCCAATGATGGGAAAAAGGGGCGACAGTCAACAACACAATCCTTATTCTTTGATATTAGGATGATGAAAACAAAGACTTTAAAAAAAGGGATTGCCACAAAGATGTCTATAATTATCTCTTTCTTCTCTGCCTCTCACTTCAAAGATGGGATATGAAGAATCTACAGCAGTAAATCTTTAAAGTACTCATGGGATGTACTCAAATCGATGCTGCGGGCGAGACAGAAAGAGCTGTAGTCCCACTATCATCAAGACTCCAATGTTCTCTATCATCTAGCTGTCAAATGTCAGAATGGAAGTTAATTAAATAATGATGGCTTGGTCCATTAGTGAGCTCATCCTGTGTGTTTGCCTTTTCTGACACCTTGCTTTCATTTCAACACTTTGTCTCATAAATGTTTGTCAGCCATTGTCCTTCTCTCGCACAAGCTCTCAGTCCGTCGCTCTATACCTCTCCACAGAGACCGAGATGAATGATGGGCATAGAACGAGACAAAAGGACGGATTTACAATAGAGCAGAAGGCTGAAATCTGACATGCCAGCAGTAGTCGCAACAGTCTGTCTTTGATTGTTCTGAGTTAACAGCAGGACCATTTTCAAACAGGGAAACAGGTCTTTTTATGAATGGCCAATTGGAAATCACATAATGATAAAGGAAAAATACATACAAAAAGAAAGGAAAAGCACAGGTGAGCAATACTCACCAGGATAGTGACGACTCGTAGCACCACTCCTCTCATGTTATTTTCCAATTTCCTGTCTGTCAGGGTGCCGTTCAAGCCATGAACTGGATCCCATGTTGCCAGCTGCAATGTGCAAACACACAAACACAAACAAAGAAGTTAGATTCTGGGGCATTGTAGATACCACAATGAACAACCAACCACATTTTTTTAAGCACATGCACAAGATTAACACTGACAATTATTGCCACAGCAAGGTTCGTCCCTGCACTATGCACTGTTCCTGCAGAAGAGATGCTGATTTTATTAAACATAAAGGTGCTTTTATAAATCTGACCTAGACTCCTAGAGTATGTCTTTCAAATTGCATCATAAACCTTCAGTATTTTCCCCCATACCACATTATTTAAGCCCCAGAGCATATGTTCTTCATCTACATGCTGCCTTCTGCATTAAATAAAATATTGTGTTTTAGCTTCAAAGATCAAACTAGTCTTGTTTCCCTGTAGATTAGAGAGAAAGGTAGGGGGAAAAAAAGAAAGTGATGTAGCTGTCTGCCATCCAAAGACAACAAAACCCCCAACCATACACAAGCCCTGTGATACACACAACATTGCATGGCCTGATTTGTGCTTAGAAGAAAACACAAACACATCAGAGAAGCAGAGGGCATGGTGCAGGGGGAAATATGGGATGATCCATTTCACTAAAACCTGGAGTTATTGTGAAATGTGCAATTTTCTGCCAATTCTTATCAATTCCGTTTTGGGACCAATACCACAGTGAAGATTAGCTAAACTGGTTTCTTTGATATACTCTGCCATCAACATTTCATACGCTGTTTGAAGCATTTTGATAGAATAGAAAGCAACAGTTTAACTCACTCCACTGGTAGAATTGAGTTCTGTTGAGTATTGGAGCAGGCTTTTGCATTAGAGGGAACTGTTGGACAACAGTTTGACAGGACTGAGGTTGACCAACAGGCAACAGGGAGGGGTTCCCTGATATTGTTTTTCACACCTTACACACTCAAACTGTAGAAGTGGGCCTCACACAAACACACAGACATACAACTAATGTTCCTGTTTCACCTGTTAAGCTCGGACAATGTTAAACATTCATTGGACTTGCATTGGTAGATTACACTAAGTGACCCGTCATCATTTCCAGCACAGTTCTGCCCAGTTTGATTTGAAATCCAATCATCCAAAACTGATTTGACCAGTGCATATTTTCAGGGTATTTTTTATACCTCCCCTCAGGACTGATGGCATGCTAGGACGAATTGATCGACACCTCTCTGACTCTCCATTTAGCTTTACTGCACCTGTGGCAGCAGGAAATATTCCACCTATTTGAATGCGTTCAATCCCATTACCTCATATAATTCCGAGCATAGCTGCATCCAACTTTAATGTGAGTAGAGGTTAAATTAAACAGCTGTGATGGTGTGCAGGAATTGTAACTCTCAAAAGTATCTTTAACATAGGTATCATGTCAAACTATTTTTATTATTATTACATCGCTGTGCTTTCAAAAAGTGAGTACACTTTTAACCTGCTTGTCTGTCTGTGTGAAATGTATCACAGACAGAAAAACACAGCCAGGTAGAATACATCACATGTAGTGCTCATTTCCGCCTGTAGGGGGAGGTGTGGAGCTTGAATTTGACTCTTCTCTAACACATTCAAAATCAGTATGATATTTTTAGTTTTGTCCTCCAGCATTCACACTTTTTCAATACTTTGTTTTTTGAAGATGAGCAAACTAACCTTTTTTTATAATACAAAAAAAGTGTTGTCTTCTCTTCATGAAAAACCCGCTGTCAATACAACCCTTCATAGTGTGTGAACATGTGTCAACACCCTACTCTCGATTCATATATGCTGGCATTAACCCCCACCCATTTTTTTTAAATTATGGGCTGTTTATATGTGGGTGGAAAATGCAAAAGATAAAAAGGAAACACGTGATAAGGCAGTAAATAACATAAAGTAAAACACACTTAAGGAGAGAGAACCAGAAACAGGGAGAGATCGGGAGTTCACAGCAGATGAAGAAGATACTGATACGTGGTGAGCAGCAATGATGAGACATTTTAAAAAGGTGAATTTACGGCAAAGCAGCTGTTTTAAGTGCTTGTAAAAAATGTGAAGGCATATGATCAATAAAACATTAGTGGTGCAGTAAAACGGCAACGAGAAAGACCAATAGCACACGGGAGGTTCTGCTTTACAATGGTACCTGAACATACCTGCAGCCATGTATGCCCACATAAACTTCCATAAAAACGGATTCAGGCGCATGTTAGTATATATGTGCAAATAAAAGAAATAAAGCAAAGGCCAACATAATGTTGTCTGAAAAAGGGAAAAACAAATCACAAATGTTGCAGAAAATACATTTTCTTCAGCGACCTCTTTTATCAGTATCAATTGTCCACTCAAAGAGCTTTAATAAAAACATGACATGTTCTGACAGGTGTGAATCTCAACTCTGGCGAGTTGATGATTTTTACAACTATAACCTGGCTCAGAACGGACTTGACATTAACATGCATCGCGAGATATCTGATCGTAGGAGGGCAGCTGTCGGTACAATAGTTAACACCTGACATTACGCATGCTTTTGTTAGTGATCACTTGTAATTGTATCTCACTTCTCCTCTGCTCTGCTATATATGTGTGTGCGCATGTGTGTGAAACATTGCGTGATGGCAGGGCACTAAACAAGCAACATGCAGGGACAAGGATGCAACACACACACACACATTTTGAAAAAAGGTTATTTTAGTACAGTAATACTGTGCATAAGTGTATTAAACCACAGAAAAAGAGAGAAACAAATTAACATATTGCACATATCTGATTTTTATTATTTACTTTTCTGACGGAGAATCGCCATGAAAACACAGTCCTCGAGTGGGAACAGGGGAAGTGTTTTTAATTTACAGTTAAAAAAAAGTTTAGATCAATCAAGCACGACCAACACAAATTGAAATGGTGTTAGCAGTCTGGGCTTCCCCCTCGGCGACATTTGGTTGTTTACTTTCTAGAGTCTTGACCCTTGTCTTAGATTTGGTGGCTTGACAGCAAAGCCCTGTGAAAAAGGTAATGAACAGTGAAATGTACAGTAAGCAATTGAACCTTGGCAAACACACCTGCCAAAGCACGTTGTATTCCAGGCTTGCACTACCAATATGGCACTGAGCCCCAACCCTTATATTGCAAGAAAGTGTGAATAGTGCAGATAAGACTTACAGATAAGACAAAATCAAAACAATGTTTGTTATTTTTTATCAGTGTGTTTCATGTTACCCTTAAGCAAGGCACTTAATATTGATTCCTCTTGACTGCGTTAATAACAACAGTTCCTATGACAGACTACTTTGAAAACAATGTTGATCTGTTATACATGTTGCTCCAGTTAACAGTCAATAAAGTCAACATCGGTTTTAGCCTTCGTTATGGGCTCAATCCTGTTAGGACTGCATGTTGCGGCTGTGAAAGAGAATGTATAGAACATTTAAGAAGATTCAGCAATGAACAGTCTGCAATGGACTGTAATGGGAGGAGTCTGTGCTGCAATTCCCACAGTGTTTAAACATCAGTCAATATGATGCGGCAACACATCAATCAACATTGTCAAGCCCCACAGTATTCACAGAGGCTATCAATCAGCGGCAGGCTTTGTATGCAACTGCAATGCAAATACACACCTTCACACACATTATGCATTAAAGGCAAATTGAGTTAAACTCCCCCGTTCTCACTATGGATTGACCATGATGCATTATGGATTTTGAAT
>NW_011369945.1:6637347-6669037 GCF_000735185.1 Notothenia coriiceps
TCTCTACCTCTCTCCGTCTGTTCAGTACTTTAAACTTTTAATAATGCTTATAATATTTTATAGAGAAAACGAACCCAGTGTTCTACTACAGTAAATCTCAAATTCAGCTATACTGCAAATAATGAGAAACAGCAACATAGAAGAGCTACTGCAGCGCTACAACACGCAGAGTTCAAACCATCTACATATAACATCTTTTTGTGATGTTTTCTTTCTATATCTGCCGAAGCAGCACTAAAGCGCGCTGAGATTGGCTTGTCTCTTTTTGAATTAATTTTTTTTACCTGGGTCTCTCGGAAGCAGAAGCTAGCAGGGACAGTAATGAGCACGGTGACTTACAAACATATTAATCTTAGGCTTTCTGTGGTTAACTGCCTCACATAAACAGTCAGTGTGAATTCAGTCTATTTCCCTATGATTGTGCTTTAAGGGTCAGACTTTGAGCGGATTGCAACCTGAATAAACCAAATACTAAATTACTTCATCAATTAGATCATTCATTTTGACAAACAACTTGCACACCCCTCTCTACACCGAGACCCCCACTAGCAAAACTCTAAATACCTCAGCTAGATGGAAAAGAAAAGAAAAAGGGAAGTACAAGGTAGGTCGGTCAACAGTGATAAAACAGCAATACACACACACCTTGTTAAACACTGTGTTAGTGTTCAGTCAGTCATTTGAGTTGTTGCTGAGGAAGCACTTTATACTAACAGAGAAGGTTGGGAAGAAAGACAGAATACAAAGATGAAAAACCTCCTAGGTAGAGCAGGTAAGGCAAGGGGGCTTACATTTGCTGCATTTCCACCAAATTGTACGTTTGTACCAGGACCTCTTTCAGAATTTAATTTTCCAGATAGAACAAAGTAGAAAACGATCCTCTGTGTAGGCCGGCGGGACCAGCTGTTCAGCGTAGCAAAGCCACGAGAAACTGCCATGGACATGGTTCATCCACTGGAATCCTTTCATTGGCATCAACCAGAGAAATGATTGCAATAATAGCATGTTGTGTATGGCGTAGTTTTGCTAGCTACCATTATACATTATTTGTGTTGCGTATATTTAAAAAATTCGATCGCAATAGCAGTAATTTGGTTTTTGAACTGCAGAGCCGTAAAATGCAGTAGAAATGCTGTCATTAAGGACACAAATAATGTTGTGGGCGAGAAGCAAGAACACATGATAACATGCTGTACTGCTGAATGTCATTATATCAGGCTCCATGGGCCCAGATATGTAAAACTGACAATTATAGGCACATGTAATCCAGATGCTAATAAGGATTAACATTGTTTGAATCCTGAGGACAAGTCTGGATCTGATGATTTGAGCTGGTAATGTGGGAAATTCAAAGTCTGATTGATGTCTAGTGTCTGTTAAGACTTTTATAGTTCTCAAATGTTTTCCCATCTTGAGTGACATTAAGTTGGTATCCATAAATGTCAATGCTATTGCCTCTATTTATCCATGTTGAAACATGTATTTATTGCATGCATCTGTCACTCTAAACTGCTTTATCGTTGTCACTCTGCAGAGTGAAGAAGAGCATCTGGCTCTTATATTATCCACATCAGTGCTGTCTTTGTTTTTTAAGGGGTTGAGAAACACTTGACAGAAATATCTCACATTTTTGCTACTTTGAGTATAATAATAATTGGGCTGCAGTGAAATAGATACAAACAGGGAATCAGGGAAAGTAGAGTGTATACGTTTTGTGAGTTTTTAAGAATAGAGAGCAAGAGAGATTGAAAACCCTTCCCTGAGGTCTTGCCCTCTACATTCTCTTTCATGTAACTGCTATGTTCTCTAAAGATGAGGAGCACTTTGCTGCCTAATCAAATGATAAATAAAAAAATGCAATTATGCACTGAAACTATCAAAAAAGGAACCAGGCTTACTTTAAGCCAATCAGAGCATCAATTGCTGTCCATGGCATTTAAACGAGTTTCCATAATCAATATTGTTTATCTCTGTGCTCATAACTCCTATCTGCCCGGACAAAATTACTCAGTGTAATATTGGCTGTGAAACTGAAATGAAATGGGTGACGGGAAGGCGGAGTGAGGACAAAGAGACAGGGAGAAACTTTTCTGAGGCAAACTTGTTTTCCTTTTGCTTGAAACAAAGAAAATGAAAAACTCTAACCCTCTCATCAACGCTTTCTATTAGGATATGTGAAAGGGCTTTAACATTTGATTAATTCAATGGGTAACTCAGAAATTGCAGATCAGCAAAAATTGGCACAGTGAGTGTAGACATGCTGCCCTTGAGAAAGGGGGAAGGATGTGTAAGGTAAGATTGTGGACAGGAGTGACAGACAGAGGCGGGAGGGGGGCATTTGGGTTGCGAGATGAGAAATATCGAGAATTACAGTGTTAAAATTGAACATGAGTGACTCAAACACAATCACTATCAAGTGAAAGGGCTTAGAAATACAGTATGTGTGCACAGGAAGACGCACACACACACAGATTGCCTTAGTCAAGGGAAAATTGCTGAGAGAGCAATCTGTCAGAAGTTGCACTCATAGCGACAGCCTTGGTGTTATTGGTTTGATTGAACAAGACACGGTCTGCATACAGTCACATTTAATGAGACGACAGTACTGTAGCTGAGTGTGTATGGACTCATGTGCATGTTCTTTATTGAGGAAAATAAATAATTTAGAGAGCCCTTGGTCCATCCTGAATGGCTTTTGTTAGTTTGTGGTTTTAGATTTAGATTTTTACATTTTCATCGGCAGTTTGATATTAAATGAATTATAGTTGATTCCAGTCTATCATTAGACCTTATGGATTGGTTGCACACTGTGGGATATGTGAAATGTTCTTTTCACCTGCAGGAGAAGCCCTTACTTTTGCCCTTTAGAAATGAGCACATACAACAGTGTCAGTGCCATACAAAAAACTTCACAAACACACACACGTACAGACTCGCACATAGCCGGCTGTTGTAACCCTTATTCTGTACACAGATTGTATTGATCCATATATAGGAGGCTAGCAGTGAAACACAGCCTGTAAATACGCTTAAATACATTTCTGCTGACTCTATAGTTTTTATGTTCCTTTAAACAGAAGCAAACAAAAGTGCTGATGAGGCTTAAGAACGGAGGAGAAAAGAGGAGAAATGTTTCTGTAATAAGTCCAATGTCAAGCAATTTCTGCATATGACACACACACACACACACACACACACACACACACACACACACACACACACACATATTCACACATTAAATAGCACAACTTTTACCACAGGTATTCCGTCGGGGCATTAGGAAATTAACAGACTAAGCCATACCAAAATGCAGATGCTAACACACCAGAGGAAAAGGTTTATCACCAGTCTCCACACTTAGCCCAGTGCCGTTTGTAGCTTCAGTGGCTGCTCCACCTTCATTCATTCCACGGAATAAGAAAAAGCTCTCTAAGGCAAAAAAGCAATGAATGATTATAAACGATGATGCAGCAAGATGGTCAGAGTGTCTCTGAAAAAAACGTATCACAAATTGTGTGTCAGGTAAAGGTGGTCTACACGGAATACAAAGCAAATCTATGATTGAGAAATTACCTACACACAGCTCTCAACATGGCTCCATGGCTTTGCTGCCAGCTAGCAACTAACTCTGCTAGCATCGCTAACAATGCAAACAACAACAACAGTTGTGAACAAGGTAACAGTGTGGATTTCTGCCAAAGTATCCTTGGGCAAGATAATGAACATGACATTGTTTCTGTAGGCATGGCCAGACATGTGACTTCTAGCTTTAAAAGCTGCATACTGTATAGAACCGTAAAGACTAATACATTGAGAATAGTTTTGCCAAATAATTTATTTAGCCAGTAGGACTGAGTAAAACGTTAGCAAATATTTTAAGTCAGTCTATTGCAATGCAACATGCTAAATCACAGAATGTTGTCACAAATATAACAAACCTATATCATTTGAGTAAGTGTGAGAGATTTATGAGCGCTTTCACCCAGAGAGGATAGTGTAGCAACTGTTTGGAATTCCCACTTCTAAAATCTAGTATGACCCAAACCTGATGTGAATACATATATATACGTATATATAATCATTATTCCTTCTTCAAGGAGAACGATGCGTGTGTTTGACTCCCTGAAGGCTTAATCACTTAATAAGAGTATCTATGAACCTAGCCCAGCAGCACAAAACATAATGAGCTTATAATTGCCAGCAAGCCATTTCTCGTGGGCTACTTGTTTTGCCAAAACACCACACAAATGGCAGCCAACCACCGTCCATAACGAGGCTCTGTAGCATCTCACAATAGTTAACCATCTTCCAAACCTATTCATATATACAGTAGCCGCTCATTTTAATGTTGCTTTTTCCAGAAAGAGAGAATATAAATAAATAACTATTATTATATGAAAACAGCACAAATCCTACCCAGAACCCAACCCTTTATTTTATTGTAAAGCATGAGGATGAGTAAACGTTGTTCTTCGGCTCCAGTAAGTTGCTGTTTTTGCCCCAGTGACTTTCAAGCTGTAGTCATTTCGCAAAATAACATCATTACAAGCAAAATATCAAAGCCAACAAGAGAAGCTGAGACAGAGACTCTTCAACAGAAAGAGAGTGGGAGAGAGACCCAGAGCAAAAGGCTGAAAAAATGTATTAACCAAGTTGTCTTTCCCATTAATTTCAATTATCTGTCAAGGGCCATCAAAACACACTCTGCTCTCCTTTTTCCCAGATTTACTTTATAACATAAACTGTAATATTTCCAATAGGGACAAGGGGGGTACAAACACGCACACACACATACATAAACTATATAAGTAGGCAAAGGCACAAATAGTGTTTTACTGTTTTGCATACACCAACATTCTTGCAGACATAGCCAATATCTGCATGTGAGCGGACTCCGAAGCGCAGCTTAGTGGGGGAATAATTTGCATTTCAATCTTTTAATTTCCCTCCTTTTTGTGAAATTGAGCTGACATCGACAAGCTAACCGCAGAGAGCAGACCCCCATTTCAACGTCAGCCCTCAGGGTGATTCTCTACAATTTTCTTTTCTTTTTTTCCAAAGTTGAACCCATAGCTCATACTCCTATTGCACACATTTAATTATTGTGGGTTTTCAACTTTAGACATGTTCTCAACATGTCAACTCTGCAAAGATAAAGACATATTACATTCAAAATTCAGAACGGGTGACAGAGAGTTGAATTTCCAAACTAAGAAGAGAAATTCTTCACAAGACACTGCAGCACTTTGTTTACCTCTAAAATGCACCTTAGATGTTGACAAAAAAGCGTTCTGCTTTACAAAATGTGTTATTTATCAAAATCTGAGATGTTTCAAAGTAAACAGTTTTGGTTAAGATAACATTTTGCTCATACAAACAACCGCTCAAATAAAAAAATATTCATTAAATGCAACAAATGTAATTGCAGTGGCACAACAAAACAGGCAAAGTAGTGCCTTATTTGAAAGTTCTGCAACGAAGCAATCAGAATTTAATTTAGATTTTAATTCACAAATGTACTTTCCAAAAGTTTTAATGGAGAAGAATGTTGTAACTTTTAACATTACTGTTATCTTTCTTCCCATTTATTTAAAATGAATATGTTTCTGTATAATTCAACTGTCTGGTTAGTTAAAACAGTAACAGTTGTGAATCCTATTTGCTTATCTTTATCTTGTATGAAGTGTTTTTGTTAAGTGATTACTTTCCTGATAATCAATACCAGAATGCAATATGAGGTATTTTTCTTAAATATGTTGACATTGACTGATGCCTTTGACTGCTTTTTCCCCTTGTTTGGGTGAAGAAAATCATATTTATAATGAATGGAAGATTGAATCACTTACACATAACCACATAGGCCTATTTTATTGTCTTTCCAGTCTATCTCTCTTCACTCAAATTGCTCTCTCTCTCCTCAGTGATCACCTCCTGTTTCATTCCCAGAATACCTAATAATGAAAACAATAGACATTTTTTAAATGTGTTTTCACTATCCAACTGTGAAACTTTACTCCACCCCATCTTGTTCCTCTTATTTCGCATTATTGTACACACTCTTAAATACCCTGAAGTTGAAAACCTTTACAGTCTTTCACTGTGCGTGTTTGTCTGTGTTTGTCTGCACATGCCTCGTGTGTGCAGGTGCACATGCATGCTACTGTGTTAGTTTTATTATACATACGTACATGGGTGTCTGTATGTAGAGCACATCCATACCAACGGGGACCAGAGCAATTTGTCAACAACATTCATGAATATTTATAACTGTATTGAAGTAATTACCATAATACCAACCCTCCTCTAGCACGTGTTACAGTCACTATGAAAGGGAAAGGAAATATACACTTAATAATATGGATTTATTCTCTTAATGTGAGCTTTACGGGATCATAGAGAGAAATTAATCTGCCCGCCTCTGAGCGGTGCGTCACACTTCCCACTGTGCAGAGACCACACATGAGAATTAGCTCTTAGCTACATTTCATATGGTGCAATGTACTGTATACATATGTTGCACATTGTCCCTTTCAGATTACAAAATTAAATACATATGTAAATGATATTGATATATTGTACTCTCAACAAATGTTAGTGCTGAATACTCGAAACAAAACGGGAAGGAAAAATGTGTGAAAAGGTCCTGAGTGCAAATTGTGTTTGCTAAATGCAGTGTAGACCTCTTCTATCACAATCCAAATGTTGGCAGTCGTATAACAATCAGTTTAAATCTCCCTTTTATGAAACGTCACCTGGCAGTTGGAGTGATGAATGCAATTAGCCAGATGTTACATGAGCTGAAGACTAACTTTCAAATCAACATAATAACATTAACAATGTTATGATTGTTGGTAGACTTTATTAGTTATTGTCTATTGAATATTACATTTTGAGAAATATAAGCAAACAAAATAAAACAGGTTTATGCCATTTGCCATTATTTTTCGTCTCTTTTTAATCATTGCACTTTTGCCCTCATACATCATCACACAAAATTGTCGTCCCAAGCATCTCCCTGAAACTCTTCTAAAAGCAAATGTCCCACAAATACACATTTAAAATTGTGCATATGTGCATTCTTTGTCATTTAAGGTTTATGTGCTGATAGTTATTTTCCATGGTGTTTTTCTGATTGGCTAAGGTTCTTACAGGAAATCAAAGAGCATGCTGGGAATGGAGATACTATTTAACACATCTCAAAATCCTAAACTGTATGCATCCTAGCTCAAATCCACAAAATGACCGAGCTGCTGTACCCTTATACTGGTGGCACTTGACGGCTTGAAAAAATTGCTAACCACATGGAAACCCCCCCCCCTGCTCTGGTTGATAGCCAGCAGTACAATGGAGAGATTGAAGAGCAGGAGGCAGGAGAGGTGCTGGAAGAGTGATGCATGCGCTCCACCCTCCTCCTCCCTCTTTCTATTCCCTCATTTTTTCCACTTGTCACCCTGGCCCCAACCCCGTAATATGTATTCCCAAGTTGTTTATAATCACTGCGACACCGTCAGTCGAGAGTGATTGAAGTGCTAGAGGAGAAGTAGATGGTAAAAAAAATAAAAAATAATAACGATTCCTGCAAGTCATCAGAGAGTAGAGGGGTATAATCTGAGGACAGAAAGTGCTTGCTCAGTGGTGAGATTCAGGGCTTTACAAGAAAACCACATCCTTATAAAACCCTCCTGGATGTGCCTGCCACTCGGCTGCTTTCAAAGCAGCACTCCTCTTCTGCTACCTAGGCATGTCAACAAGGATGGAGGAAGGGGGAGAGAGGGTAGGAGGAAGGGATTGAGGAAGGCAGGGAGCAGAAGTAAGGGTCGAGGCAGGCAAAGAAACAGGGAATGTGTTTGATTCATGGAATAATGTTGTGCTTCAAACCTGCAGGAAACAACAGTTGTTCAATTTGAAATGGTCCCTGTTCGCGCTCTAAATAAATAAATAACTGTGCAGAGATGTTTACGTCTGTGTGTATAGCTTTGAGTCTGTTTGCTTCCCGAAGCATCTGTTGACTCGTACAAAATTAAATCAAAAGCTACCAAAGTACAGTTTACATTTTTCCTAACTGAAGTTATTTCATTGTCAGATTATCCATTTTAACAATTGTTGGGATTCTTCTGCAGCCCGTGCTGCATTTCAACATTGGTATTAATGCTGTATTTCTGGAGTTAGATTATTATGTTTTTTTAATTTTTAGGAAGCTGACCTTGACTTAGATTAATAATCTTGGTTAAAACCAACAGTGTGATACAATTAAGGGCATACACATTTGTTTCTAATCAAGCATGTTAGATGCCTCGAGATGCTGTATTAAGTGTTAATTACATTACCCATAATTACAGATTTTGGAGATACTGGTATTTAATAAAGCACACACAATATTTTCTCTTTTCATTTCAATTTGAAAGAACATTTTGTTTTTTCTCAACCTCGAGAGGCTCTTCTAACAATTTGAGGGCTATAACTTAAATATTTTAACATCTTGTCACTCAAACCAGACACGAATATAACATGTGATTCTATTTGAGTAATCATGTTTTACTTCTGACTTTAGATGGAATATTATGGCGCACTTATAATGGAGAGGTAAATTCTTTAATGAGATGCTGTAGCTTTGAACAGCCTGTTGTTATTGCAGAGTTTTAAAAAACTAGACATCATTATTTTGTTTTGTAAGACTTAAGGCTTTGGAAAACATCTAGAGATATGTGAAAAAAGCTGTATAAAATGTTTTAGGGAAAATACAGAGACCCTGTTCCTAGACTGCGTTATTGAAGTATTTTGTGCAAGGTTATTTAGGGAGGAAGTTTGAAACGTGTCTTTATGATTAGAAAAATCTTCCTAATATTGTTCTGTTCATAACAATCTCTGAATCAAGAGATTAATAACACATTTTAGCTGAGGTCACACGTAATGGGAGCAAATATGTTTCCCTCAAAACAAACAGATAATGCAGTCTCTGGTATGAGAGAGTAAGTACGTGGAGACAACGCTGCACTATAGCATCACCAAAGGCACTATTCTCTCAATGCACCAGTAATATTGAAAGCAGTGCTACAACATAATCAAATTATCAATGAAATTATGTTTGGAAACTAGAGATAAATGTATACGTTTGCTTATAACAATTAGCAAACATCTTAAAATACAATTGTGACAGTAGCAAGAAATAAAGGAAAATTCATAACAGTACTGTACAGTTTCTGTAATCCACCCCGAAAATGTTATTGTAGCCTACACAGTCAGTAGCTGTCAGGAACAGTTTGTGTGTGGTTCATGAAGTAACTACATTCAAATGGGGAGAATTATGCATGAAAAACGACATGACATGACCAGGAGTTCAGTATTTCAAGAAATGTAAATCCAGTGTTCAAAGATATCCGAATGCCATGCACTTTACCCACCGTTTTATTATTTTACTTTACCACTGTGATCGTTACGGCTGTTCAAAATATATAAGATGACTTAGTGTCACTAAGGAACAATCTTTTTTATTTCAATTAAAACAATTGTTGTAGGTACAGTAGCTACTGCTAATGCTTTTATGATTCAGACTTCAAAATGGAACAAGCAATTTGGGATGTGATTCATTCTTGCTATTGTCATCCAAAATGTCAAATCGTTTTGATGTGTCAACCTCTTGTTTGCTCAACGAGACCAAACTGCAAGTGCGATTCACCTGTTTATGCTGAAATGTCATTCAGAGGGACACTTTAAGAGCTGTGAAAGAATATAATCATCCAAATTATAGTAGTAAAACCGCACATCATTTTGTGGCAAGATTGCAGTGATTCCAACTGGGAGCTGACATCAGCTGAACATGTTCTAACTCCCCTTTACTCATTTAAAACTCTGAAGAACTGCTCTGGTCTTCTTTCATCCTAAGAATAACTGGAGTGTGGTGCTTTGACTTTGAAGAAAGATCCGGAACAGTTGGCAGCGGGAATGTAGACTTAAAAAAATGATGGTGTGATTGATAGAAGTGGAGTTCCAGAGCTGTGGACAGAGACTGTGGATCCGCCTCACCATCTAAAGATGTAGCAAAGAAAGCAGAGTGTGAGAAAGATTATTAAATCATGTTGTTGCTGATGCTGTTGTGGGATGAGGCTATTGGTGAGACAAAGGACTTTAAAAGTGGCCGCTTAAAGCACTTCTCACGACAGTACAGAACAGTAAGACTTATGGTGCTCGTTTGAAATTGACAGAATGCAGTAAGGAGCATAGTGTCTTTTGTCTCTAAGCCAGGCACATTAACTGAGCTACTTCTTTTCAGCAATTTGTCAAGCTAATTCTTCCATCAGTTGACCCCCTCTGTCTCATTCACACAGTGTGGATATTTTTGCTGAAAGAGAAGATGAACCTCTCCATTTGGCTGCTGTACTCCTACCTCCCATCTCTTCAAAGCATTGTTTTCATGCAGATTTGAAATAAAACAATATGTTTGGAATAGTTTTGGTTGTGTCAGAGGTCAAATGTTAGAGCACAATTTGTTTATAAGTTGATGCTGAATATTAAAACGCAGCTTCCTTACTGCTGTTATTTTAGCTGACCAAATCCCCCACTGAGAAAATCACTGTGTACGTTGACTTACTTTATCTTCACTCTCTTATTGTAAGGAGCAGCTGGTAACCCATTTATACAAATATAATTATGCAAATGGTATTATATATGTAACATATGTTCTTATATTATATAATGGCATTTTATGAATAAACACAATTTAAAATACCAAACAAAGAAGATTATAAATACATAATAATATTGTGTTGCCACTGTTACATTATTCCTCAATCAAGAAATACCAGCACTTAATTTAGACTTGAACTGAACAACTCTGATCAGCTAACACTAGGATATTAAAGTAGAAGATTCTAGAAACTTTAGTTAGCAAGGTATTGACATTCATTCACCTGCCCAGAGGCACCACTAACCCTCAGCACAAACAGGTAAAAGTCAAGTAACAAAGGTACCACATGTCTTACACGCTCCCCTGAGAAGACTCTGTGTCGCAGCATGTACCACCTTCCACACAAAAGGTCTTGGCCTCAAAGCCATCCCTTCAGATTTACAGCACACGTTCAAGCAGGATCAAGGGCATTTGGTCCAATCTTGTTCCTCTCTGATTAGTTTGTCCCAGCACTGAGAGATGGAGCCTGTGTCCGAAGCCCTCATATATCCAAGGACTTGATGTACTTATTACTTGTTTGATTAATTTCAATCTAGAAATGAAATTATCAAAATAATGTTTTAAAAAAATATTACTCTGATACCGCTACTCTGGTAGTTTGGTTAAAACAACCATAATTGCACTTTTTGTACAGTATGATTTATTATTTTAACTTATCATGATTTAGCTTGAGTGTATATCAGCGAGATGACTCATTCCAAGTGAAACTGTTCAGCTGCCCCGGGAAGGAATCTGTGCAGTTGTCTTTTCTGTTGAGTGCAGCTTGTGTAGGGGTGTATTGCTACCGGGCAGGAGAATGAGGAAGCATGTATTCAGCTAAGCAATGTAGCAAGTCAATCAGTCAGTCAGTCACAGAGCCAAGGGACCGGGCTGCCAGCCTGCAGCCAGATATCTAATGAACCCATCCGTTATGTAGACATCCAGAAATGCAGTGACTCAGTCAATCAAAGAAGGAACACAGCAAGTAAGCCAACATAGAGGGTCTGCTAGTAGTTATGAAACAATTCAAGACTAGTGTATAATACCTGTAAGTTAGGACAACTACATTGTAATATCTAACACAGCAACATTGATTTTAAATAGTTCCAGCTACAAAATAGCACATTTTCAGATTTTGATTCCCCAGTTCTAGTAGGTTCTTTAAAAAAAAGAGAACATATTTTAGCCCACAACTAGAGAAGAGAACAGCAGAGAATGAGAGGGGAAGCATGTAGAGACATGATGGTAAGAGGGGACACAAAAGGGCACCTTTGAAGCTGCCAAACTCTGCACAACAAAGCAGCTTCTTGCTAGCAATGCCTCCTATTGAATCCATACACATACATGCCAACAGAGACACATATGTATACTTTCTTACCAGGAATTGTCAGGAATGCCTTAGGGAGAACCTTTATTCTACGTTCTTCCCTTTATTAGTCCCGGTTAGCGTCATTGAAGGAGCATTCTGACTCCAGTTAGACTGATCTCATGTGCATCACTTCTCAGGAACTAATCAGATCAATCCGATGTGTCAGCAGCATGGCCTTTGGGGCTGTTCATTTGTAGTAGACTTGGGATTTATTTATCATACATGTTCAACAGCATTTGTTTCTTCTTTGTTGTTGTTTATTATCATAAAGCTGTTTTGGTAAATTTGGGGCAAATATGGTTTCCTTTTGAATACAAAAGGTACATATAATACATGTACATCAGCAACTCTCAAACTTGAAGGGCTCGCTGACTTCCATATTGTTGCATCCATCTGGGTGTATTCCCCTGTATGAAGTATGGTTTTGTTAGAGCAGAGTGTGTAGTACCATATAATGTAGTATAAGATAGGACAATGTGTTGTTGACTATGTTTCGGCTCAATGGTCGGCAGTAATTATGACATCAAAACTATTTATGCTTTTTGTTAAAATCATAGCTTGGGGCAGACACTTTAGGCAAGGCAAGGCAAGGCAAGGCAAGGCAAGGCAAGGCAAATTTATTTATTTAGCACCTTTCAACACAAGGCAATTCAAAGTGCTTTACAAAAAATGAGACATTTAAAATCAGTCATTAAAAAGAAAAGTTAATAAAATAAATATTAAAATAAAAAATACATGGATAAAAGTTACAGTGCAGTCTAAGATATGAATAGTTCAATTAAAAGCAGCGACAAAAAGAAAAGTCTTCAGCCTGGATTTAAAAGTAGTCAGAGTTGCAGCGGACCTGCAGTTTTCTGGGAGTTTGTTCCAGATATTTGGAGCATAATAACTAAACGCTGCTTTACCATGTTTAGTTCTGACTCTGGGGACAGAAAGCTGACCAGTCCCTGAAGACCTGAGAGATCTGGATGGTTCATAATTTAGCAGGAGGTCAGAAATGTATTTTGGGCCTAAACCATTCAAAGCTTTATAAACCAGCAGCAGTATTTTGAAATCTATTCTTTGACACACAGGAAGCCAGTGTAAAGACTTCAGAACAGGA
This sequence comes from Notothenia coriiceps, assembly GCF_000735185.1. NCBI lineage: Eukaryota > Metazoa > Chordata > Actinopteri > Perciformes > Nototheniidae > Notothenia > Notothenia coriiceps. Next base: position 6,650,482 of record NW_011369945.1, read on the forward strand.
GTGATGTGATCCACTTTCTTAGTGTCAGTGAGGACTCGAGCAGCGGCGTTCTGAATTAGCTGCAGCTTTCTAATATATATTTTTAGTGAGACCTGTGAAGACACCATTACAGTAATCCAGTCTACTGAAGATAAAAGCATGGACAAGTTTTTCCAAATCCTGATGTGACATAGTCTTTTAATCCTAGATATGTTCTTTAGGTGATAGTAAGCTGATTTAGTAACTGTTTTAATGTGACTGTTGAAACTCTTTAGTATTTCAAGAGCTGATGTCAAGGTCCAAACTAAACTGCAACCTTCTCACATGTTGGCACCTTTAAAAATTAATGCCTGACTTCAAGTAAAACATGTCAAGTGCCTTCTCAACCCGCTTCTCAACGTTTTTTTTTTTTATTGATCTTCATGAATCCAAGTTTATATAATATCTTGCAAATATGTTACATCTCTCTCTCTCTCTCCCCCTCTCTCTCTCTCTCCCAGGTTTTTCTATCCATATTTGTTATTGTCTGGCCTGTCATCAATAGATGTCATTCTCAGTCAGGATAAATGATCAAATAAATGGCACATCAAATGAAAAGAAGATTTCATAACCACAGTTCTATTCATACTCTGCAGGGAAAAAACCATACAAAATCAACACATTTACAAAACTCAACAGGTAATTTTTTGCATTAATGTATAGAGCATAAAGGGATAGATATGCGGCGAAGACACAAGCAAACATTCAAAGACATTGTTTGAACTTAATAAATAGAGTGCAGTACTACACATCACTCTGCCTTCGGGCTCATTGTAAAACCAACTGCAGATGTAATGCCTGAGATACAATAACACCCCAGAAAACAGGGGAAAGGATTATACAATAAACCAAATGCTATAAGCAATGAAGAAAAGGCCTGGACTGAAGGAAATGCAATGCAGATAGAGAAGTGGCGTGAGATAAAAGGAACATGGAATTACATGGGTATCACATATATTATTTAGTCTGGTCTGGAGGAAGTGGGAGAGGGGAGAGCGCTGTCTGTTGGTCTGACTCCACGTTACGGTGATCTCCTGCTTCAAGGCTGAAGGAGGCTCATTTCTAACAGGCTTCAATAAAGGCAGTGAGGAAGAGATCATTGGCTGCAAATTATTCATTTCTCTGTGCATTTGTGTGTAACCGTACATTAGGCACGCTTACTTAAAGGTGGGGTAGGTAATTCACTTCGGAAACACTTTTTGTGATATTCCACGGAATGCTCTTAACATCCCGATAGCAATGAATATATTAAATGCTTTGACAATAAATACATTAAACAATGTCATCTGTGGAAGCCATGGTGCTGTAAAAAGCACGACCAATCATCTGAGCCGGCCCGGCTAAAATAACTGGATGGCCTACCTGCCTGTCAGCCTTCCATCTGTGCGCAAACTTATCTCGTGCCCTCATTGGTCATGTGCGTGTTCGTGTGTGTTGGAGGAGGGGCTCTGGAAGGAAGTCTGAAGGAAGGCGCAGATTTATTTCGGTTGCGTACTTTCAAATTCTAGCGCACTCGAGCTGGTTTCTCCATTCTAGTGATGGGATTTATTGCTTTTTGAAGGGAGCCGGATCTTCTGGCTCCATTCCTTTCAAAGAGCCGTTCAAAAGAGTCGTTCAAAAGAGCCGTTTTTTTAAAGGGGGCGGGGTTACTAGGTTTATCTGCGAAATAATCACCAGGATAATTATTGACTGTATTGCTAGACCTAATGTCAATAATCTGCATTGTAAACATGATACAAGGTGGCGCCATATTCATGTCAGTGAATGTACTTTGAATTTACCCTCTGTATGTGTTAAGTAAATAAAGTTGCCTTGCCTTGAATGAAATTCATGCAACTCTTAATATTAGATACTGTGTTTTTAAGTGGCGATGGAGATTATTTGTTGACCCTGCTTTAAAGGATATTTTGCCTTTACAAATGGTGCGCTTTATCACTGTCTGGGTTTTGGTTGAAGTGCATCCATTCATGTTCATCCTGCCCACAGAACCAGTGTGTCTCATTTGTTCAGAGACCGTGGCGCTCATTAAAAGTGCCAAAACGCCACTATGAGACAAAACACAATGTGTTTTGACCAAACATTCCCTCTCAAGTCAGAACTGAGGTCACAAAAACTAAATATGGTTCCAGGGCAGGCTAACCGAGGCTAACCAATGAGCACCGGTTCAGCCCAGATTTAAACTCCCGGCAGGACAAGCTCCAGCTCAATTCTCGCACTGAATAAAACAAAGTGAGTGAGGGACTGCAATATAAGAGGGAAAGAAAGAGAAACTATCAAACTGTTCAATTGTTATGATGTGTAAAGACTGATATTGTTCTATAATCGTCTGAAACAGTTAAGTCATGGTTAACAAAGAAACAGGGAAACTCAAGCTGCTGCTACACTTTATTTTATTTATCTAAAATTAAGCACTTTTAAGATTTCACATATGTTCAAAAGCTATTTTATTTATTTTCTCTATTTTATTTTAAATGCAGCCCGAGAGGAACATTACACATATCCACAGTATTTACTGTATATCTGTATAGTTCAATGTTAATTGACAATAAATATTGTTGTTTATGAATTGTACTTTCTTTATTTGATTGGCAGTCAGTTGTTGATTACATGCAGACGTTGATAAAGCTGCAGGCTACTTCAATATATATATCACACTAATTCATAAAGCAAGTTAGATATTTTGATGTTCCGGACCTTTGCATGGGGAGATTTTTTCTTACTGGACCTCGTTGAATTTTAGTTGAATACCCCTGCTCTAGGAGGAGGTTCAGTTGATAAGGTGTGTGGGGGGTGGGGGGGGGCAGTTTGTTTTTCTTCACTGTAGCACAAAAACATTCCAGAGGACAAGGCCAAAAGCTTTTATAACACCGGTTTTATACTTGAAGACTGACAGGCCACTGTTTACTGTATTATTCGCCTGGCAGCATTCAATCCTATCATACACATTCTGTTCAGATTCCTCAAGGTGTTTTCCAACTACATTTGTTGCAGTGGTATGTTAGGTTGTTTGAACTTCTGTCCAAACAGTTAGGCCTGCTGGGATTTTGAATGTAATTTTGTATTGAGACATTTTCAAAGATTTAAACACAGTCTGCACAGGGCAATTTTACCTCACTATATAAATGTTGTCCGATCTGTAAGATGTCACAAAGATTATGTTGTTTTGATGTCTTTCTAGAAGAGGAAAAATTAAATGCGCTGCAATGCCTCCCACTTTTGGTGTAGATGAGATCAGTGCCAAAGCATCAGCTCAGATCTGTTAATCCTAACATAATCTTTCAAGATGCACTTTGCTGTTTTAACAGCTTTTCCTCCTGCAGCTAAAATTGCTTGCATTTATTTTTGTCCGTGAGTATGTGTTGGTTTAACTGTCTTTCGTTCTTTCTTTCTAGGTGGGGAGGTGCCCTACACTACTCTAGCTACAAGGATGATGATGGGCGTTTGGTGGATGTTTGCTCTTATTGTAATTTCCTCGTATACCGCCAACCTAGCAGCATTCCTCACCATCTCACGCATAGAGAACTCCATACAGTAAGTATCCAACAGATGTTCCTTCAATGTTGTTAGTTGTGGCAAACACATAGCTTCAAAATGTATTTTTGTGGCTTTACCTTCTGAAAAACTCAGTTCTTTCGACATAGGTATTGTGATACAAAAACTAAAACTTTTTAACCATTACCCATTACCAAGATTTAGTTTTTTCTTAAAGTTACACATCACAACTTCACAGAGGTACCAGAACAAAGGTATTTATGCATTTAACTGTGCACACACACAATTACATTTGCTCAAATATATTCATCATAGTTGGTGTGTAGCTTTGCGTGCATGACAAATTGTTTCTAACACACTGAGACACTCTGCAGTGTCCCCCAGTGTGCTTGATTATTGAAATCCATTTTAACAAGCAGGTGTAATGCATAGAGACACACACACACACACACACACACACACACACACACACACACACACACACACACACACACACACACACACACACACACACAAAATTACTTCCATATCCTTTCCCTCCTTTCTCCCCTCCTTCATCACCCCGTTGTAGCATAGCAATTTCCTGTTTCGCTCAAGTTGGGATATATCATTGTGTGTGTGTGTGTGTGTGTGTGTGTGTGTGTGTGTGTGTGTGTGTGTGTGTGTGTGTGTGTGTGTGTGTGTGTGTGTGTGTGTGTGTGTGTGTACAATGATGTAGATACTGAAGATATGGAGAAACAGAGAGAGAGAATGAGGCCAAGTAGTTATGAAAGTAAGAAGAGAGTGTTTCAGCATGTTCCTCCTTGGTCCTAAGTTGCGGGGCAGAACATGTATGCCAGCCCCCTTCAAATACTCACACACATCATTTCCCTAAGCTCAGTGCCCTCTGTTTATCTATCCTTGAGATAATATGTTTGCCTGTTTCTCTCCTGGTGGCACAAGGAAACGCTCATCTCTCATTGGACTAATCAGCATGCTGAAGCATCCGCTATGCCCGGCAGTGCCACAGTTAATTGTGCTTGGCTTTGGAATAGACAACATTTATTTCTCTAAATCTCATCTCTATCTGTCGCTGAATTCAAGTCATACGTCACTTTCTTATACCCTCTCTTATTTTTCTTTGTCATACCTCCTTTTATACTTTTGCTTCCACTCCTCTCTCTTTTTCATTTGGTCTTTTTCCCCCTTTTATCCAATTATTTCTTCCTAGAACCTTAAAAGTGTGTAGGAAAAAAAAATCACTTTTCTTTTGTCTCTTTTTGATGTTTTTTTCTGCTTCAATTTGCTGTCATTAGTGAGTGCCTCTCAGTTTACCGCCTCATTCAGCATCCATTGAGCTAATTAAGGATTTCCATAAATTTTAATGCATTATCTTTAATGTGTTGACTCTTCCGGGGTCATTAGTGGCATAATTACCACCTTAACAGCAGCACCCGCATGGCCTTGGGTCTCCAAAGATGGGTTTTAGGGTGAGTGGTGAGAAGGAACATACCCAAAACAAACAGAGTAATCGTAAAGCATAACAAAACCTCAACGCAGAGATGAAGAGAGCAGCCAAGCGAGGAAAAAGAGAGGATTGTGATGTTGTGATTAGCGTGCACTTTAATCTGATGAATACTTGATTAACATATTACACAGATGGTAGGAGAGCAATTGGTTTAGGGAGCGAAAGGGAAAATTATTGAAGTATGGAAAAGAGCAAGCAAGAGACAGGAAAGGAAAGAAAGGCAGGGGAAGGATGGAGGCATCGCCTGTCTTCGTGTCTCAGGGAGCCGGCAGGACAGACAGGGTTTTTAAGTATTAATGCCCTTGTTTCATCCTGGAAATGAAATAACAAGTGAGCATTCAGAACCCTCTCCGGACTATTTCACGCTTGGATGTTTTTCCCTCAATTTCAGTGTGAATCCTTTAGGAAAACGGAGAGGGATGGCGGCAGGGACAAAGAGAGAGCAACATACAAAGAGAGAGATAAAACGGTATAAACTTTATAAAGTGGAAATAAAGAGAGGAGGCAGGTGGAAGAAAAGATGAGACGAAAGATAAAAGTTAGAAGGGATAGAGTGAAGTAAATAGAAATTGGAAGAAAAAAAGCACACAAGAAGAGAAAGGAGAAGCTAGTGGTGAAGAGGAGAATGAGCAATAGATTTCAGACGTTTTAACGTTAGGCGTTAGGAGGTGGCAACTGTTGGGAGATGAAAGCAATGGAGGGGAACGATTGGTCAGGATGGGAAGATTGAAAGACAGATGGAGTGTTTGAGGATAGAAAGCTTCTCTCTCTGGCTCAATCTCTCACAGCAGGTGTCTCATTATGTTACGGTAGCTAATGATGCCAGTAAAGTCAATCAGGTGGTTAGTGTTCTCGTGTAAGCTTCATAATGGCTGGTAACTGTTCTGTATGTATGCATGCATGTCTGTAAAATCCCAGTATGGAGCTCGGACAGCAGAGTGGCTCCACTTGTCAGCGGCTCATTGGCTTATTCAAAGTCTGGCATGTTTTCTTAAGGGCCATGAAGTCAAGATTTACCGTCACACTTTCACTTTATCGCCCTCTATTAACGAGAACGGGATTGTAACAGCATTGTCTCTTTGACAGTATATGATGAAAGTAATGAATGGAATAATGTTAAACACTTAAACAGTAGTGCATTAGCTAGCTTCTGCACAAGAGTGATAACATGTTATGACATTGCTTGGGAGTGACCAACGATCTCGTATAGAAAGTGATCACCGATAAAAAGACTTCTGAATTCCTAATGATGATGCATAATGATATAAGGAAACCAGCATTTATATGACCTACTTTTCTCTAGTACAATTAATTCAAATATAGATTAGCTAAGCCTACTCTCAAGACCATGTTGGTTTGGCTTCTGTCAGCAAACATAGCTTGCTGTTCAAGGTTGCACAGCTGTCTGCAGTGCTTCAACAGCAATTTGTTAAAAAGCTAATGGACTGATCAAGGCTCTACTGCCGTTATCAGAATTTATTTCCCTACAGAATCACAAAGCCAAGATCATCTTTGTCTTTTGGCTTCCAAAAAACATTAAAAAAAAAAAGTCAATCCTTTGACTCCACAAATACTTTTATTGAACTAGTTTTCTTTTAAACTATTTCAAACAGTTGGCATATAAACCAAATTAAGTCCAGCAAAATTAAAGATGACTTAAGGAAGACGACCAGAGGACCAAATATTCTAAAAGAGACCCGATACACAGACAGATGAAAACAAACATGTTTCAAAAATATATATTCAGTTTCCTTTCACTCCATAACTTGCTCATTGGTATACTTATAGGTATTATAATTGGTTCGCAAAAAAATATCTTACAGCATACTCACAGGACAAGAGGCAATCACATGCACACATTAGTTTCACATAAAACATTCCAAAATCGTAAAACTAAGTTTAGAAATGGAGATTTAATACATTTTTGAATGCCCTTTTAACCTGTTCCACCATACATTTTTGATTGTGTTTTTCACTGTAGGAGTATAACTGAGCTTAAGTCACTGTGAGTCTCATTCATTATTTTCTTTTGGTCTCAGTAAAATCTTAACTCATTTGAGATTTTATTCTTGTCTCTGCTTACATATGAACACACCATTAAAAAACAAACCTAGAGTTATTACCCAGTGAAACCCATTCACAGAGGGGAGTAGTGGGACGGAGAGATTATTAAGGCCAAAGATTAATTGATAGCAATAAAAGATTCATGTTCCCAGCAAAGTTCATTAAAATCTTCAAAGTTATTTTTTTCTTTTAGAGCGGGTCAGAGAGATAGTTAAGGAGGGCATCAGAGAGAGAAAGAAATTGCAGGAACTGTGACCGTCCATAAAACGTCTGTATGTTATTTTGTGTGTGCGTTTCTGTGTGTGCAGTCTTGTTAAAATGTGAACAGAACCTACTTATATTTTGGCCCGATGTTAAATCTGCTATTGTGTTTGTATTACAAGGGAATTAATTAAGTCATACTGTAAACACGTTCTTCATTAAGCAGGACATGTTGAGTGTTTTTGTGGAAATGTGTGTTTCCCAAATCCATGGGTGGTATGTAGCAGCCATTTAACAAACACACAGTAATTAGTTCCTGTAATGGTTCTCTATTACATTTCTCAGCGGCCAAACTCTTTGAGAGGCAACCCAGGCACGGTTGCATTATAATTACCAATAGCTTGTGTATTCCCCCAGAGGTGGCAATTTATGTTCGAGGGGCAGAGCGAGAGAGGAAGGATGAGAGAGAGAGAGATGGGATTTAAAAAGAACTGAGTGAATTATTTTACATTTTTCTTAATTTCTAATTCTCTGATATTGTCTTTGTACAGTTGTAAGTATAAACTGTGTGCAGTAAGCCAAGCATCTTGTTCAGCTCTGTGAGTAAGTGCTGCTGTCTAATCTGCTTCCCACCCCATTGTTCTCAAATGTGTTGGTCACGGCCAATTGCCATTGTTCTATTTTTATTCCATGTGAATTACATGTCATCCCCAACTCCCACTTTTGGCATTCGAAGAGTTTAGATCTAGACCGCTCTTTTAAGGGAAAATATAGGGTGGCCCACATACAGCTGGACACTTCATTAGCTCTCTGTGTGTTCTCTCCACTGCCCGCTGTCCAGGGCTTTCAGCTTCCACAGGGAGATACTCAGACAGTTACAAAGACCCAATCATTCACCATGTCCCATAAGGGCAAACATTGAAGTGCGAAGACGGAATCACCACATTGAAGGATTTCATCCAGGTCATTGGATGTGCACTTGCTTTTCATGTTTTTATGTTTATTCCTCTGTGTCAACTGTTTGGATTATATTGTTATATTTCATCCTATTTAATCCACTCTTAAGAATGTTGGATAAGAATTCAAATACATGCTGAGATACACAGTAGAGCTTCCAGGATAATACAAATGTGTAGAAGATGAAAACACCTGTGAAGTGTCCTTTAACAAGGCACGGCTTCAGGTCGGCTGTTTGAATGCACTCTGAACTCAATACAGTGTACACCATCATCCCAAAACAGCCAGTCCATCACAAGTAGTCACTTGACTTACTTTTGTGAACAATAATACATTTTAGTGCTCGAAAGTACTAGTGAGTTAATATGCATTGAAACATATTTATTTTTGATTGATTACTATGGACTGGCTTTGTACAGAAGGATCAACTCTTTATTTCTTGGACAGACTATTCACTCCAAATCCATGTTAGAAAGTGTCATCACTGCAGTAGATGAAATAGCCTTGCAGTGCATTGTGGATACTTGTTGCAGAGAGAGCATTCTATTGGAAACAGGGGACTGCTGTATCCATTACTGTAGCCACCAAGTACCTGCAGTATCACCACAATAATAATACCCAGGGGATGAAGTGAGCCCCATGTGAGATGTGAAGCTAACCATTCTTCCAGAGTCTGCATTGCGCTTAAAGTGAATGGATGACTGGAAACAAAGACTAACTCTATCCACCACTTTTCTCGCCAGGTCCCTCCAGGACTTATCCAAGCAGACGGAGTTGCCTTATGGCACAGTGTTGGACTCAGCAGTATATGATCAGGTCCGCTACAAGTCTATGAACCCCTTCGAGAGAGATCCCATGTACTCCCAGATGTGGCGCATGATTAACCGCACTGGAGGAGGAGAAAACAACGTTGAGGAGTCAAAAGAAGGCATTCGCAAGGTAGGACTTTTTCATTAACTATCAGCTCTTAACAAATGGCCTTTGAAACTTCAAACAACAATGAGTTCATGTCGTGTCTGGAAATACTGCGGACAAGGTACAGAATGGCAGAAACATAAGATACATTATTTATTACGGAGGGGCAAAGATTTCACATTCAAGCAACTTTTGACCTTGCCTTTCTTGGGAACACAAATATATTGGTTTTATTATCAAATCAACCTGAAGGTCAAAAGGACATCAGTCTCTGAGCTTGCCACATGCCTGACTTATATTCTCAGTCACCTCAGTTTTCAATCTTGTATTAAGCCTTCTGAACATACAGTATACAGTATTACTAACAGATAGTGGTTCAATTCAAGTTATGAATAAAACCTCAAATGAAACCTATTTTCTTCAATTAAAAGAGCAGGTGTTAGGCAATCAAATGTGTCTTACATATTGACATTTACTAATTTGATAGTAGGACTTGACATTTGCCTTGAAACAAGGTGAACCTTGTGGTTGGATCCCACTGCAAGAATTACTATGCATGCATGCTCTTCAATTTCTCTTGAGAGCATTTCTGCCGCGCATTATGCTAAATGTCGAAACCAATCATAAAACAGTGCATGTACCCACTGTATGCAAGTGCTGTTGTCACTGAATAACATGGGCAGCAGGTAAATAGTGTCACGTTGCTTTGCACATAGGGATTACTTAGTATATGTGATGTAATAATGCCAGTAAGGTTGAGAGACATAATGCATTATTGCAATCGCTTGTAAAACTCCTAATTTATGTTTATTACATATAGCAAATTGAATAACCTTCTGGTTTACAGTGAGTCCTTATGGTACACGGCTCAGCTTCAGTACTGTTTTGATATACAGCTCATGCTACAGGGTCGTCTGTGTTGATAGGGGATAAATCTATCTAAACGATGTTAACGATACACAGATAATGCGCGCATGGTTAAATACTTAATTCCCTCAGTGATTAACCAGCATCATAAATACCTGACTGCTTCATCTCATTTGCATGCATCCCGCTTTCTGTTTGCATCGCTCTGCGCTCCTCCAGTGAGGATCTCACTTTACCCCCCCTCCCTCCAGAATATATTAGACTTGAACTGAAGCCAGCGTTGGAAGTCTTGGGAGGAGTGATTAAAGTGGCGGGTGTTGTTTTTAAAACGAGGGGATAAATGCAGTATAAAACAGCATATAAGCATGCCACTATTAACTTTCACTCACACACACATTGCTTGTTGGCAGATGTGTTAATCTAGTGCATATAACTAATTAGTAAGGTGTCCAGCATTATGAATACATCTGTCATTTATTGCTAAAAAGAAAATGTATGTGTAAATAAAAAATACATTAATCTTCATCATAACCTACTTGACACCAAAAGCAGGATAAAACACTCCGATCTAACTAAATTAGTATACAATTAGTTATTTGTTTTTGTTAAGTTGTTTTAAATGGAAATTCTTATATCCTTCGAACTTCAATAAAATTATCCCCACAAAGTGACTACATTTAGAAAAGACGGTCTTGAAATGCCCTTAGTAATAGGAACCATAGAGCAACATTGTACAGAAGGATTATGTCCTCACAGTTTCACTTGTTGACATTTCTGGACAGGCTGAAAGTGTCATCATTGCACTATTTGAGGTAGCAGTGTGGTTTGCTATGATATCTGCTACCACTGAGGATACCGTATGCCGGGCCAGCATGATCAAAGTCAAACTCGCTGTTTTTTTCCACTGATTGGCTACAGAGAGTGGCGATAATCAGTTCCACCCTGTGAGTACATCAGTGCCACATCACAGCTCCCAAAACGAGCAGCTAAAATGGTACTGCAGTATCACTACATGACGCTGTCAGGGTCATGTTAGGCATCAGTTTGCTAGATGAGTAAGGTAGCCATGGCAGCATCAGACCAAAAAGGGATTATCTCATAACAAATACATATTTTCCTTTTACCCGTGGTCCTATTTATTTATCTAGATTGTTTTGGTGTGGGTTTCTGCCTTCTTTAAAACACAATAGAAAAGACATTATATTGTATTTGGCTTGTGGTTCTCAAAGCGTCAGAAAATATATTTTAAATTCAACACCAATGTCTCATTTCAGAAAAGGTGATTTGGTTACACACGATAATCCTCAGATCATGTTGTGAGTAGCTTCATTTACGAACTACATTACCCTAATAAAAACTCATCACAAGTGTCATCTAGTCCCATTATATTAGAGAGAATGCAGATATATCTACACTCAGTTTCTAAAGCAATTGGCATCACACTAAAACAATTTCATTTAAGAACATTTATATTTTTCATTTTGTGGTAAACTGTCTATTTAGGGTGGACGAATCTTTTAGGATCCACTGACACTTAATGATCATTGATAAGTAAATCAAATAAAAAGAACTGCTTTTCAATAGCAGCAGAGTGCGCGAAGCTAGTAGTGACAGGAGGCAGACCTGGATCATGGGATGTTCATGAGCAGGATGGAGAGATTCTTTTTTTCATGGATACTTTACATGACAGTGGCAGCAAGCCCCGTACAGCCAAAGAGCACAAGAGGGAGGCACACCTTTCCTTCTGACATTGTCTCTTCTGATTTGATGGTTTTTTTCTATCCTGCATCTGTTTTATTGCACCACCTAATTCTCCTATATACCTTCTGACTCTGTTTCCCCTACTTCACCGCCCTCTCCATATTTTTCCTTTTTCCTTTTTACCCCTTATATATTCCCTTTCTGCACCTCCCTATGTCTCTGTGAGTCCCGTACTCATCGGGGTTGTTTTCAAGGCTGCAGGGTGCACTCTAGTGGTACACTGATGCCGTCCCCCTCTCTCAGCTGCATGACACAGACTGATGTTTTCCTTCTGCTGCAGTGGCATCATCAGTGAAACTGTTACAATGTTTCATTGTATGATTAATTAACTAATTAAATTGTATACACAGTACTATAAATTGGAGCTTAATTTCAATTAACGGTTATATTTTCCTTCACATTTAGTATTTAGTGCCTGGAAAAATATTCATTTTAGAGAAAATTGCTGAGGTAGAATGTTACCAAGATGGCCGGATAGAGAAAAAAGGTGTCAAAAGGTCAATTGACTTCACAAACACATACTTTTAAGTTTTGACCTAAAAGCAAATCCTTGAGAATAGACTTTAAACCTGTTATAATTTCGTCTCACACTGACAAATACATTTGGAAGGCAGTGAACAGTACCTGGAATAGTGTTTTCAAGCCGGAGGCTATTTGGAAGGCCATGATCTTATTAACAGACCCCATGAGTCAGTCAGACTCAGACATATTTTGTACTGTGTCTCCGTTTGATTTATTTGGATGTGATTATCTTCTTTCATCCAGTCCCTTTGCTATATTTGATTCCTGTGAGGTTAAGAACTTGATATATTTCCCCCCTCAGTGTCATGCTCTCTCTCCTTTTCCTGAGGATGTTTTTGCCTCTTCCTCTCACGATCTTTCTCTCAGGCCTTTTTCTCTTTCACAATAAACCTCTTACTCGTCGTCTCCTGTGCACTATGGATTTTCTTCTTTTTCAGTTTCGATCCCCTGCAGCAGAACAATATTATATGTCAGAACGGGTCAGTGTCTTAGCTGTCTCTGGTATCACTTGCATAAATATATTCACGCACAGACACAGATGCCTGTGCATGTGGAGGCACTCATATGCACACATAAACACATGTCTATAAGCGGTATGCTTTATACACCAATACATTTACTCACATGCATTGATACACACCCGCACACACATGCACTTAACACACACGCATGCACTTAACACACACACACATGTTAAGCCAGGGGAATTCTGCAGGGTGAGTCTTGTCACAGGGTAATATATGCGTCTCTCCCATTCTAGTCAATGATCAAGGCGTTCAATAAACTAAGAGGTGTTGCACCTCAGACTTGATATCTCATTAACTTGGTGTCACACATATATCAAAGACGAGCATGCCGCATGTCACTCTTTGAAATAATGGCATCTTCGTTTAAGGCAATGCCTTACTCAACTGTGATCTTCTCTATTTTTTCTGGCATGGTCTCAAGAGGGAAATAAAGTATTTTTTTCTCAGTCCTTTGTGTGTGTGATGTAGGCAGGCCTTTTAACTTAAGAGCTTCTGACAGCTCAGCTTTGTCTGTTGTGCTGACTTGCAAAAGAAAGGAATGAAATTAAGTATCAATTACTTGCGCTCTTAATAACTTAACCTCTGCACCCCCTTGACTGCAACGTGTCAATTACTGACACAGAGCATGATGGTAGGAGCTGATAATATGAGGCATCATATATGTCAATCAAAATAAATATCAGGGACAGTAAATGTCGTACGGATTTTTTTAATGCATAATACCATTTAAATGTATACTGTTTGTAACGTGTTGACAGTATGTGTCCAGAGTGGGGGTTTTATAATATTAAGCCAGATCAGATAATGATTTTTATTTAGTCAACACAGAAATAATCTGAACCAGGGGAATGGCTCTTAAACCCGTACACGGCAGCACATAAGTGAGAGTGCATGGCACACATTAAGATATAAATATTCTCACACTCAATCGTAAACAACCAATACAAACTTCACATTTGCATGCTTAGGCACATACATCCCAGTGCAGAACCACACACACACACACACACACACACACACACACACACACACACACACACACACACACACACACACACACACACACACACACACACACACACACACACACATACACACACACGCACGCACCTGACTGGGCTGATGTAAGTGTCCTTGTGTGAATATATGACAGCTACTCTCTGTCAGGCCTCAAGAGTCTCTGATGAATGCTGAGTGATTTTAGATTTGAGTGGATTGCCAGTTTGAGTGATTTTCTGTCTCTATGACTTTCTGGCTGCACTATGGGAAGGATCACTTTAGAAAATGTATCTTTTCCCACATGTCCTTGCCCATTATACTGTATATTACCATTACTCCCAAGTCGCATGATGATGGCAGCTTAAAGAAAAACACTGTTTCTGAAAAATATCCTGCAATGCTAACTGAAATCAAGGCCAGTAAAGAAAGCATAGTAAAGCTTGTTTTCTTTATAATACAAAAAAGAACGAAAATATAGCATCAGTGGTTCACTATCCTTTTAACTTAACTCTTTGCTGATCAGCTTTCAACAGCACAATGAAGCCTTTGGCCTAATATTGATGATTACAAATTTTACCAATGCATGTTTGTAACAGGCAATCAAGGCTGAGGAAGAGGAGGAGGAAGAGAGGGCAGTCTAGCATGTACAAAGTCAAATACCTCATACATGTACATATTTGGATTATACTGCGTTGAGAAAATGTGCCTCAGCAAAAGCACTCTTGCATTTTTCTGTCATTTGTAAAACTCCCTTTTTCGAAAGAAATACCCATTTATTGGATTTAAATTTCAAATGTGTCCTTTTGAATAAACATGGTGAAATGGATCTGACCCATTCAGCTGGAAAGTTCACACCAATTAATTATCTTGTATTATAACTTACATTTAGTTAATATAACCTGCAAGCATGTAGCTATTTTTGTACCTGTTGACACTTACTTGGCCATGGTTTTGCTGATACTATTCCCAGAGCACACCTTGAATACATGTTTTATAATATTATTGATGATGGAAAATGTCTTTACTTCTCTCACATACTGTATGCTTGACTCCATTCTGGAACCAGCCCATCACTTAATGTCTCCCCATCACCGTCTGCCTATTTAACATAATGTCTCCAGAAATTATGATAAAATATACCTTCATTTATTCACCTCTGCTACATATATCTTTATCCTGGAAGTAAGGAGCTGCATAATGCAAGCCTATAAGCTTTCACCAATCTACCGTAATGACTTCAGTGATGATGATGATGATGATGATGATGATGATGATGATGATGATGATGATGATGAAGATTACTCCGATTCCTTAGATAGAGCTATCTGCCAGATTGAGCCGATGGTAAATCAACCAAGACCTGTTTAGGTCCTCGTCCTACGTGAGGCCATCACAGCACTCCGGAGGACGATTGAGACAAAGCAGAGGGGGAGATGATATGGATGGTGAATGGGTTTTAGGGGAGTGGGAATTGGAACATTGGGAGGTTTAAGAAGTCGGAAAGAGAGGGATAATGGAGGAGCGAGGGATAAAAGAGGACTGGAGATTGAGAGATAGTGAAGATGGGTGAGAAGGGAAAAGAAAGGAGAACAAGGAGAGAGGGGGATGGAGTGATAGATGAAGAAACATAATGAACTTTTCCACAGGGAATGTTGGAATGCAGGAAATAAATGAAGAAAGGAGGAGATTAACGAGAATAAGAACAGACACAGGAAGTAGTTGGATTTCAGCTTTTCTATTACGTAAATGTTTTATTTTCCTGTTGCTTTGAGTCTTGGATGAGTTAATCAGTTGGGCTAAAAGCTATTGAATATAATAAACTCTCATAAGAGAGACAGACAGATCAAAGCAGGATTCGTGTGACTACAAAAGAGGCCTCCTTCAATGATAATAGTGCTTCAAGTGGTTGGGTCATGTTTTTTTTTTCTCACAGTAAAACATAATTACTCGAAGCTCGTATCATTATTTCGACATGAGAGTCAGGATTAGAGGGAAACATAAACGAAAAGAAGAAAAGGAGTAAAACGTTGATGGATTGATGGACAGGAAGAACGAAGGAAAATAATGACCAATGCAGGAAAGTAGAGAGGGTGATAAAGCGAGGCAGACAGAGGAACACGAACATGTAGGAAGAGTAGAGAGACTGGTGAGAATGATGACAGAGAGATTCATTGATGGAGCCATGGATAGATAGTAAACACAACAGAGAGTAGTCTTTGGGAAGTCAGCTGAGAGAGACTGATGGTAACCCAACACAGAAAACATCATCTTTATTGTCTATTCTTCTTCTCTCCCTATATTGTTCCTCTTCTCTCCTTCATCTCTTTCTATCCTGCCTCAATCTTTCATCTCATCATTGTTTCCTAATCTATTAAATACATGTAAAGTCATGTAGAAGGGTCTGAAGATTCCGTCTAATTCTTCATTAGGCAGTCAAGCAATATATAGAATGGGGAGTGGGAAAAGATGTTGTTCAAGAGCACATCAGTGTGCCTCCCCCCAGATGTCTCACACTGTGTGTATGCTTGTGTCGGTGTGCTCTCAACATAGAGAGGCCACTCTAACACCTGTGTACCCTCTCAAATCACAGCCAACAGGAGATCTGTAGGCAGCTGTGCTCTCTGAGTGTGTGGCAGTGTCACCGTCCTGTAAGAACCTCATCCCAACCAGCCATTGGTCAGGGAGTTGCCAAGGTTATGGAGCATGGTGGCCCCCACTGAGATCAGCTGGGTGACAGATCTCAGTGTTTGTGATTCCTCCACCTCTCCATTTGAGAGAGCGACTTGGAAAATCTTCCCTTTTTTATCCTTTTAATTCCCTTCTTCCCTTTGTGTTTTTTTTTACGCAGGACTGCTGCTTGTGATAATTCATGTCTGAGCCTCTGTGATGACATGTCGCAACAGGGCTGGGGCAAACCCCATTTCATTAGATTTACAAAAAATGTATGTCATGTTTATGTGTTTGTCATGTATTTTAATGAAATCCCTGCCAAGTCATAAGCTTGCTTGATATATATCTATCACCGGGCCTGGGTATGACTGCTGTAATATCCTCTGTAATAACCCATCCTCTGCTAAGAGCAGAAAATGCCTTTTTGGCTGCTGGGTTCTCTCATTTTCTATTTTCTAGTCAAATCACCCTGACAGGAATCTGAGAAAGCTCCTTTCCTGCAGAGTGTGATAGCTCATTAGGATTCAACACAAGCAGCCCAAACAGCAAACATATTTTCCTGCTGTTACAATCCTCTGCTTGTGTGATGACAGTGTTTCTGTGTTGTGACTCAGTCTCAGGCAGAGAAGATGAAAAGAATAAGGAAATGGGGGAAATGTGTTCTACATATTAAAGAAAGGCAAAGATTGAAAGAGACATTTGTAATAAGATCATGATAGACGCTAGATACAAAGAAATGGAGATAAACTCAGATAGAAACTACCTTGTTCTTGCCAATTGTGGTGATTTATTAAAAGCTGGCGTGTTTGCTAGAGATGTGACAAATCGGGCTGGAGTCAAGGGACAGAAGAGAGAGATAAAGATGGGAAATAAGGAGAGGGAGAAATAAAAGTTTGATTTAATAACAGTGGCAAAAAACAAAAGAAACAATTCTATTACCTTTTCTGTCTATCGATACTTTCTCATCTTCACATATCTAATAATAAAGCCTAATTGCCTTTTTATCTGTTTCTTTCTGCCATACCATCCACGACTCAACACAATTGTCTCCCTCTCAATTGTCCTGCTTCTTCAACCCCTCTTCCTTTGCCTTTCTACTGCTCTTACCCTCTCTCTGCCTCTCACTTTCTGTTTTCCTCTGGCTACACCTCTTGCATCTGTAATGATTACAGCAGAAATAAAGAAATCAATGAAAGCAGCGGATGAAGACTGTAATTAATCTGCTGCTTTATTTCGTGTGTGCACTGTAGGTGTTTGTATGTTTGCAATGTATGTGTGTGAGGCTGCATATCTTGCTGTACGTGCAGGCATGCCTTTTGTTTGTTATAAAGATTGATAACAAAAAGGGGTTGATGGATACATAGAAATACCTTAAACAAGCAATAGGGGGTCACTGTTCTGTTGACTAAGTTTCATTCTGATCAGCCTTTAGGTATTCACCATTCACCATTGGCAATCATCAAAATGTTTCACTTACAGTATTGGTTGCTGTTTAAGCTCTTTTGAAATAATTGACCTCTGCTGTTGTCGGAGTGGACATTCTGGGCATGAGCGACACACACATCAAACAACCGCTTTGCCGGAAAATAACAAGCTGTGTTTTCAGGGACATTTTAGAGGATTTAAAATAGTTAATAAATAATGAAACAATTCAGCGAAAAAAGTGTTCCTTTAAACATGAAACTCTTATAGTAATTCTGAGTAGCAACATTTCCTACATCTGTATAAATACAGTATGGTGCGTCATCAGTGAACATAAATGAATGAATGATTCTTACTTTATGTTAAAGGTTGCCTATTATACTGTTTTTCATCAATATATTATAGGTCAGATATATAAAAAACATGTCTCTGAAGTGTTTGGCTTGAAACACCAAACAGATCATTGTAGCATCCCATAATCCCCTCTGTTTCAGCACTTTTTCAAAAGTGCTGATTCTCTGTCTGTTACTTTAGATGAAAATAAGGAGCCACTCCCCACGCCCCTCTGAGAGATATTTGGTTAAAAATAACACAATGGTGCTCTAGGAGGAGATTCGGGTGATAAGGTATTGGG
>NW_011369945.1:6669198-6676514 GCF_000735185.1 Notothenia coriiceps
TGTGTGCCTTGGCAGTCACATGTTGATGTATAAAAGACATGAACAAGTGGATTTTGCATAATAGGTGACTTTCAACTAAAAGAAACAGATGGAACAGAGTTTGTGAAAACACAAAACATCTTGCTGTAAAACCATAGAGTATATCGTAGAAGGGACGCTACACAAATCAAGTGAAACCAAAAGACACAACTTAGTACAAAAACAATATTATGAACTATCTTAAAGTATATATTTTAGTGTTAGTAAGTGTGTGATTTGGATTTAGTTGTATTTTTAGAGCTCAGTAGCGATTACTGCTCAGAGGTTCAGTCTGGCTCAGTCATGCGGCTCATTGCACATTCTGTGTGGTTTTAAAGCCTGAGTTTGACTCTGATTACCCTGACATTTCTTTCCTAATAAAATTCCTCCAATAATGAGCTCCGTGGCCTCAATGATATCCCTCACACCCTTAACGACACAACTCACCTTAATGAGAGAGACAAGGTGGCCATGTATAGTTCGGAACAATTCTCACAAACAGGCCGCACATACTTAGCTCAGAGAAATTAGGCAAATAGAAACTTGAAAGGATTCACATCACCTGATAAACAAAGGGATAAGGGGTAACAGAATATCAATGTTACAAGATGGGCAAAGGCATCGGTTGTGGGGGGTCTTCTGTTTCCAACTAGCTGTTGGCCATGCAATTAAAGATATGTCTTTCACTGTAGTAGATTATTTCTTTGTAGCCTATATGACTTAAATCCAAGATACAAAGATCATTAGTACATGTATAGGGACTGGCTGGGAGGAACATGGAGGGGAGCACAAAACCAATTAGGCCAATAGAAACACAAATAGCAAAGTTTCTAAACTTAGGAAACAAATTAATCAAAGTGCCAAATGCCCCTGTTGAAAGAAAGAGAGAAAAGGAACTTCTTAAGCACATGTTTCATCTGCCTGCTGTGCGTCATGTCTAGCCAGCTCTGCGACCTAAAGCTAACCATTAGATAGTATCTTCATTTCCAAGATAAAAAGGGGATCAGAAAGAAAAGTGGAGGATGAATCCCATTTCCCCAGCGTTTTGTTTTGAGGAGGAAGTTCAATTACTGGATTGTAGATAAATTAGGAAGACAAAGTAGGGGGAGGAGGGTTTTAGAAACAGAAGACAAGCATGATATAAATGGTTTTGGTGGCGGAATATCTGGTTACAATTGACCCCTCTGTCTTATCCTCACTTCACCCTCAGCCCAGTTCATTTCTCATTCTTTCCTCCCTCCTTTCTCCCTGCCATCCTTTAGTTGTCCTGTCTTACTTTGTCTTCCCTACCATCATTCTCAATGGAAAGCCACTTCTCTTTTTCCTCAGTATCCTCTTTCTTGTATCTCCTCTCTTTTCTATCCCCTCTTCCTTCTGTTTTTTCCGTCATTTTTCATTGTTTCACTTTCATTTATTATATTTCTCTATCTTTGTTTTCATCCTCTTTAAGTCCTTCCCCTACTTATTCTCCTTTGCTCTCGGGCCTCAGACCACTATCAGGGTGTTTCTACATCCACCCTCTCTTTTTCTCTTTCTTTTCTCCCTCTTTCTCCCTCTATCTCTCTCTCTCAACTGTCCTCTTATTTTCATGCGGCTTGCTGGGCAGCCATACTCCGCATCTTTATCTCTGTCTGAGGTGGAGGAGGCAGCCTCGTGCCAGCAACTAATGGACTTTTGGAAAACACAGACAGCAATGCATCACAGTCCGGAGAACTAGTGAGAGAGGGAGGGAGGATTTGGAGTGAAGCCGAAGGGAGAGTGGTTTCTGAGAGTTACTCGGGATGCTGTATGTCTTCCTTCTGTGTTAGTGAAGAAAAATTGAAACTCAGCTGTTCCTTTTAACGTAACACAAGAATAAGAAAGAGTGGGAGAGAATAAGTCTCAATGCCTGTGGGAGTTACTATCAATAATGAGACATCCTTCTAAGATGTAATACTGCACAACACTTCCCAAAATGTACTGACATTGAGACATCCTGTGTTGGCCGAGGCGGCAGTTATTCTATATGGCTACTGCATATATTTAATAGGAAGGAGTGGCAATAACTGTGTTGTTGTGTAGAAAGAGTTTCTGTCTCACAAATTAGTCATTCAAAAGCAAAGATTCAGGTCTTTTTTATCCATTACACCTCCCGGGCTCCATTCATTATTTTCTTGTTTTCTGGCACTCTTTCATGCTTACCAGAACAGTTATTGACAAAGGTTTGTAATGTTTGTCGTTTTGTATGTGATATGTAATGTTTATCATTTCAGTCTCTGGTTCTTTTTTGTTTACGTCCACTCTATTAGACTCAAACACTAGTGTGTGACAGGTTGCCATCATAGACTGTATGCCATTCATTGTAAATTCAACCCCCCAAAAACATCTGGCACCACAGATTCAGGGCTCAAAGGTCGCCCGATGGCACCAGACGCAGAAGTTTTTAAATATCCACTTTCCTCTGCCATGCAAGATGACCTGCACACTTTGATGATTCCCCTGGGAAGCAGAAACGCAGAGGTGTTCTACTCAAACAGGTTCAGGAGCAGTTAGAAATTATTAACATATGAGGAAATGTGCCTTCCTTTTTTAGTGACTAACTAAAAGCAAAGACTGTGCACACTTTTAACCTCTTCAGCACCATTACCGACCTCCAAAAAACATTATTAGCTTATGAAAAGTTGTGAGAGATCCATTGGGATATAACCTGATTGGTGAATATTAACAGAAACTCACTAAGAAATGATTGATTTGCACAAAATGTGTCCAGAGAAAAAGTATCTATCCCAAGAGCCTAAGTAGAACTGCTTTTTTAGCTGATGCCCTGCTGACAAGGTTGCACGCATTCCCCATAAGCCCAGTTATACAAACTCTAGCCATCTTAAAATGATTGTGTATCTTTTTTACCGTAGAGCTATATTACAGTTAATGTGTCTGCAAATAGAGTCGCTTTATCAAACTAATCCAACACAATGATGGCGTCCTTGGTTTTCAGGAATTATCTCTCTCTAACACCATATGGAATGTTCCATGAGGACACAAGAACCAAGCAGCGTTTCCTTATTTGAAATGCACCTCCAGAGAGAGAAAAGGAGAGAGACTGTTAGCTCAAAGCTTAGCAGGTGGAATAATCTATTGTGTTTAGGTCACCAGAAAATGAGGAGAATCTAAAGCATGTAGACACACATACAAAAACACACACACGCAAAGTCACACATACACGCATTGTCTATATGCCACTTAGTCATGACCTCTATACCTGGACTGAGTTCCATTGACACACACACACACACACACACACACACACACACACACACACACACACACACACACACACACACACACACACACACACACACACACACACACACACACACACACACAGGGACAGCAGGGATCATTTCCACACTCCCTTAACTGCATGTGGCCAGGTGGACATTGAAATTGTATCTGTAATGGCTGAGTGCAGACCTTTATGGTAAACTCATTTCAAGTCTCACAGCCCATCAAACTCCAAGGCATGCATCCCAGAGTATACCTGCAGCCTGGGAGGGAAGAGACTCAGATGTTAACATTCAGCTCAGGTATGAGTTGAACTGCAGGGCAGGTTTCTGTGAACCATACTCATATCTTAATGCATTCTGGGTAATCTAGCGTCTGATCTTTCCTTTCCGTCTGACAGGAATGTTATGTAGACTGAATGAGTAAGAAAAATGAGAAATATTTCCACTCTGTCTCACTGTTTACACGTGTTTACATATGCAAGAGTGACTGGAGGCCTTTGAAGGGTCAGTGTCAACACCACTGCTGTGCCGTGAGGAACGGTCAAGCAGTGTCACAATAGCAGATGCTTTAAAATGTAGACACATTCATGGGTCCAGTGGGACAGTATTATCTGGAAGATTCCTTTTAGCAAACACCAGCTGTTCATTAATTCTGTGTGAGTGGGGCTGTGGAACCACTCAAATTAACAGAACTGCTGGGAAATATTGGCACCGTGTGTCTGTCAGCCACACTGAGTTTCTCCTCTCTAATGACAGATCCTCCATGTCAGGCATATACACATTCATTTACTTCTACTGTTATTTCGGGTCCTACAGGTGACATTTATCTGGAAACTTGTATTATTCTGGGATAAATAGCAACTGTAAAAGTTATTCGATTTAATTACCCTCGGGAGTAGATGGAGCTACAGTGACTGATGGTGTGAGAGCACTCGTGCAGCTCAATCTGTTGCTGGAAAAAGCATCTGAGTGTATCAGTCATCATTTTCTCTCCTTGCCTTTATAACCATGTCTTTCCCAGGGTTCCAATTAAAACTCCTCCAAATCAGACTGTAATGCTTCCATAATAACATTATGCAAGGCTTTTTAAAGTTAGTTTTTTATACACAAGCGATATGATAACTTTGAGGTTTCATATAAATGCACTCTCATAAGGTGCTTTTTGTTGCAAAAACAGAATCCATGTGAAATATGTGCCAGTGTTTTCGTTAGCAAGGATTCTGTGGTGATGTGGATGGCCTTTGGCACCGTACTTAGACCATTTGGCACAGAAACTCACCAGTAAAACCATTACTAATGAACTTAATTTAGGAGGGCTGGCAGCTTCTCAGTCGTGGGTCGAACACTGCAGCCTGTATTTAATCAGGCTTTTATATTCTCTTAACTGCTTTGGCAGCTAATATGTTAAATTGGCAGAAGACATTCAGGTACCTTTATCAAATCTGAGGCTGCAAAATGATTACGTTAAAGTGGTACGCTGTGCTTTTAGCTTCTCTGGACTATGATTTCTGAGGTGCTCTTCAGTGCTTTGCTGCTGTTTGCAGGATATAATGTCAGCACTTTCCTTTCTTAAGACTACACTATATCCTTCTAAAAGATGTCCTGTACCCTCCAAATCAAATCAAGCATGAGCATTTTCTTAAAGTGGATAATTTCATGCATCTATGCTGATCTTTCTCATAAGAAAGGGTATAATTATAACATTTCCCTTTAAGTGGCTACCACTAAAGATGTTCCACATGGAGAGAAAAGTGTTTTGGAACATGTGCTTTGGAGTGTAGTGCAGTTAGAATAGCCACACACTTATTTTCTTTCTCACATTTAACTACTGCCTAAATGTGCAAGTTGCCAAATGATTTTCCTCCAGAGGGAGTCAGATCTCATTGGCCTGACAGGCTGAGTAGCTGAGCAATCTGGGACGACCTTGACGTCGGTCACTGGTCCTCCACAAGAGGAGCAAGGTGGCGGAAACAGTTCACACATTTAGTTTGTCCTCTGAGCTTGATTGAGGGGACGGGATGAAGGTGATAGACTCCATTGAAATAGGTCCTGCTATATGATAAGTGGATAGAAAATAAATGGATGGACAGACCAATGTTGTGTCATAGGTCTGAGTGACTTAACCCTTGTGTGGTGTTCATATTTTTGTTATTCAGCCAGTGTTCGTGGGTCTGGTGGACCTGCTGCCTTTTTGGGCTTCATTTCAACACAATCAAACTATTTTATGTTAAAATACTCAACAGATGTTTACTTCATCCCGATTACAAGCAATATAAACATCATATATGGTTAATATTTGCCCTTTTACATTTGTTAGATCACATTAATGAATTGTTGTTTTTTTGCCCGTTGACAGGCTGGTCCTTTGGCTCGTCTTTTTTACTAGCTGATGCTCAATCTCATCCTCTTCTTCAACGTCACTGTCAGACTCAGAATTCTCAGAAATGTGATCCTCACATTCTGAAACCTTTTCCTCATCCTCTACATCATCATCAAATGGTTCTCTCTCTTCCAAAATCATTTGCAAGGCTCTCTGAGCAGAGAATCTTTTGGCCATCTTGATCAGTTGTGATAAGGACCCAAACTGGAGGAGCTTTATTTATTGGTTCCAGCCCCAAATTTGCAGCTGGAATAAAGACACACACACACACACACACACACACACACACACACACACACACACACACACACACACACACACACACACACACACACACACACACACACTAACACACACACACACACACACACTAACACACACTCACACACAGAAGGCTCAGACAAGAGGAGGACCGAGTGTAGGTAGACAGGACCTACAATTTCCACACTTTTGTTAGCCCCGGGTCCAGTGGACCCGAACATCCTGTACGTAATGTAAATGTGTAGGGGTGGTGTACAGTTGGTGGTCATTGAAAATGTGTTCTGATACAGTATATGTTCTTCACAGAAAATGAGCCAAGGCCATTGAGTGTCAGTTTGAAAAAATAATTGATCATATCATTTTTCTTTAGATGAATAATGAAAACGGGTCCCACATACCCGAACACCATACAAGGGTTAAAGAATTATGTTTTCACTATAACATTGCATTGAAACAAAAATGTTAACATAGTTTTCATATACAGTAGAGCAGTGGTCGCCAACCAGTCGATCGCGAGTGTGGTGCAGGTAGATCGCGGACCGTTAAAAAAAAAGTTACAAAAGAAAGAAAAATTTAATTAAAATAATAATGTTTGAAAAATACATTTTTAGATGTAAACCTATCATCCACCGTTAGCAGGTGCCACTTGATTGACGTATATCTGAGACACCTCAATAATATAATACATTAACCGTGCTTTACGTGAACCTCATCATGACACAAGAGACAACGGCAGGACTGTAATTTCCCGTGTTCAGTGAACGCAACAGAGGCAAGACACCAGACCAATCAGAGAGTTGCATGGAAATACACGTGTGCTTGTGTCATTCAAGCTCGGCTCTGTGTGTGTGTGGCACATTGAGTGAGGCGCATCCGCCGAGCATCCTCCGTGCGCATCCTCCGGCGCATTTAGTGTGATAGAGAGGGAGGGAGAGTGGGAGAGAGGGACCGGTGCTAGCGGGGACCGTGATGTTAGCATCTGGTTAGCTAGCTGCACTAACGGACATAAGGAGCTGTTTCCACAACAAGCTGGAGGAGAATCCTCTCCTGTCAGACTGAGGGGCTCAGGTGAGCTAAAGGACTCTTGAGTGTTTAGAACGGTTTTGTCACAAATTATTCAAAAGATTATTTCCGCGGCACACCTTCATCATTATAGTTATACAAACAATAAGAGAATAAATGAAAAACAGGTATGAAATAGCCTACTATATGGCAGTAAAACAAGAATACAGTTTAAAAATATTGTAATGTAAAAAGGGGAGTGATTTGTAAAATATCCATAAAGAAGAAGAAAATCTGTTTACAGTTCTGTTTCATATGGGTGTTGAGAGATGTATCCATAGATCTCTTCATTTTGCTCTCAAAGTGCTTTTAATCTTCCCGGGGGGGCATAC
>NW_011369945.1:6676559-6690046 GCF_000735185.1 Notothenia coriiceps
TCCTACAAAAGAAAAAAGGTAACAGAGGTTATCGAATCTTATCTTTAAGATTCTGAGACTTAATGATGTCCACAATCCAACTTCATTCAGACCGGTGTTGGATTGGTGAACACAAGTAAAGGGGTCCATATTGATGATGAAACTTTCAGGTTCATATTTAATAATAATAATAATAATAATAAATAGATTTAATTTGTTAGCGCTTTTACAGGTGCTCAAAGACGCTTTACAGATAATAGTGAAGAGAAAAGAAAAGAGAAGAAAGGAACAACAAATAAAATATATAGTTAAAGTTAAAGTCAAATAATACAAAAACAATCACACCATGAATAAGCCCAGAAATTGAAGAGGTGAGTTTTTGTGAGTTTTTTGAAGTGGTGAGCGTCGGTGGCAGTCTCCTGATGGGTTGTGGGAGTGAGGTTCCAGAGGGAGGGGGCCAGCGACGGAGAAGGCTCTGGTCCCCCCCCAGGTCCCGGTGATTGGGGTGCGGGTGGGGATG
This sequence comes from Notothenia coriiceps, assembly GCF_000735185.1. Lineage (NCBI taxonomy): Eukaryota > Metazoa > Chordata > Actinopteri > Perciformes > Nototheniidae > Notothenia > Notothenia coriiceps. The sequence continues at coordinate 6,677,059 of NW_011369945.1, forward strand.
GATAGGAGGTTTGGCTTCTGATGAGCGGAGGCACGGGAAAGGGGGGTGGTGGTGCAGCAGGTCTGTGAGGTAGGGGGGGGGCCCTGGTTGTTGAGGGCTTTGTAAGTAATTGAGGAGACTTTGAAGTGGGATTTCTTTGACGGACGGGGAGCCCAGTGGAGGTTCTGGAGTACGGGAGTGATATTTGAATATGTTGCCTCCTCCTATTCTGTGACATTTTCACATGCCTTTAATAAGGTAAGTGAAATAAAATTCAAAATGTAACAAGAATAAAATGAATAAAAAGAACAGATTTGCTAACAGTGATACACAGATCATCCAAAAAGCTCCAACAACATGTACCATCCTTAAGCAATTGTATTCATCGACAAAGTCTCCATTCAGGAAATGTCCCATCCCCTGAGGCCTAAGATTCCTCTTTTTGCAAAAACAAACTCAGGTTCAAGTAGGGTCAACTGTTATGGGGGATGTTTCCTTCTGGACGAATGGAAACTGAAAGAGCAAATCAGAACATTCACCTGAACGTCAGCCAGCAGGTCTCTGTCAAGAAAAACCTGGATCCACCAATCGATGTCAGTCCCCTTCATCATCTGCACTGACATCTCACATTAAACATCAAGGCTCCTTAAGCTTGGTTGGGTTCACGACTGCTTGAACACATACTTAATCAATTTACCAAGCACTTTAAGACAGATAGCGTTTGGGTCAACGCTATTTTTACCAGCTCCAGAGTTTCTGAGCACTCAGGAAATATGGATCAGGTTTAATTAAAAAAAATGTGAACGCAATGAGGTACTTTGAGTGGATATGTGCAAATAATTTAAAGGTTAATGAAATGTGAAAACATTTAAGTCTGGTTAAAGTGGACCTTGCATATATACTTTACTTCAGTATCTATTTTATGTTACGCGTACTTTTACTCCACTACATTTTGGAGGCAAGTATTGACTTTGTTACTATGGCTCTCTAATTTTTTAAACACTCATAGATACTAGCTACTTGTTTTAATTTATTTTATTTTTTATATATTCTGTTCTTCTAATTAAGGGACAGTTTCAGTTCAGGATCTTTACTAAGTGATGGAGTATTTTTTAGACATAATAGTTCTGCTTTTACCAGTAAAGGACCCTGTAGTACGTTTTTTTTTTAAAAAGTTTTGCAGTGTCCATCAGCATTTGGTCTCCTTTGTACCTAAAATACTTTTCATATCAGGATTTGCAGGCGTTGCCTTATACATGTCTATCTAAGTCTTAAGAGCTACACTGGCAGACATATTGAGAAAGAGTTTTTTGTTAGCAGTGTTATTATGGGCCAATGAACCAAACTCTAATATTCCTCATACTGCTCGAATGAATCTCCACCTGCCAGTGATGTTTCCATGTCTTCCCCATCGATTTTTTGGACTAGAAACTTTTAAATGTAATATCAAACCTAATACAGTTCTCCTTCTCAACTGTTTGGCCAGCCGGGCTCTGACACAGACCAGCATGCTGTAAAAAATAAAACGCTCAGAGACGGATGAGCATATGCTAGGTTCCCATCTCTCTCCTCCCCAGGGCGAATAAACGGGAGCAACCCATTCCGGAGATCTTTTTCGCGGCAGTAAAACACTCTTAAGCGAAGGAGCCCCACCAGGCCACAGCTGCTTCATTACAGAACATGAACCTAATTGATTGGAGGGCGCCACCCCGCTGGTTTGGGGGGGGGGGTTAGGAATAAGTGAGGGACGGAGGGGGAGACGGGGAGGGGGAAATGGAGGACGGAGGAGGTTAGGTGGGAAGTAGTGGAGTGCAATACTTTAATGTCCTTTAAGTACATGTTCCTGGTATCAGTACTTTAACTCCACTACTTTATTTTTCTGACGACTTTTTACTTTCTAACTTCTTACATGTTGAACACAAATACCTGTACTTTCTACCCCCTTTTCCCCCTTAAATACATGTTGAACACAAAATACCTGTACTTTTCTACTTCTTACATGTTGAACTCAAATACCTGTACTTTCTAACTTCTTACATGGTTTGAACACAAAATACCTGTACTTTCCCTACTGTCTTACATTTTGAACTGCAAATACCTTGTACTTTCCTACTTCTTACATGTTGAAGACAAATACCTGTACTTTCTAACTTCTTACATGTTGAACCCCAAATACCTGTACTTTCTACTTCCTTATTTTCCCCAACAGGCTGGTTCCTTTAGTTTGAATGTGTTTGGTGGCGTGATCATTATTATTTAGAGTCATTGCTTGCCTATTGATTTGAACACGATCCCGTGTAATCCATCATTTCCTGGTCTTTCCTAAGAAGAGGGACCCATGAAAACGTTTCCCATGTTGCCGTTGGCACATGGAAACATTCATGTAGCTAACTAATGACATTATTGTTCAATTAATATATAAGGGAGGTCAGGTACTTTTTAAAACAGCTGCTAGTTATGGGTACTTTTTATGAAGTACGATTTTTCAAAGCCCTCTTTACGTTTGACTTGAGTAAAGAAGTTTAGTCAGTACTTCTACTTTTTAAACACGAGTATCTGTGACTTCTACTTGCATAAAGGATGTGTGGTACTTTTGCCCTCTGCTGGAAGTGAAAAGGAGCAGGAGAAGGATTGAAATGTTGTAAGTGGGAGTGAGAAGTGAGGACGTTACCGTCATAACAGCCATGTCCTCAAGTCACACATCAGTCCTCACAATGTGACCGGCGTAGGTGTCAAATGAGAATTCGTTCAAGCGTCGCGGATGGATGTTCGTTCTGAACGATGTTGCGTCATTTATTGATAGCCGAGTGGTCCGGTGGTAAGACCCCCAGTACTGTAAAACCACTGAGGATTGATGTTGTAGTGTGAGAGGGGGTGGGGGGGAATGCATCAAGGCCAAACAAACATTCCGACAGCGCACTAAGGAGATAATGTTTATGTGTGTTGGCAGCATGTGCAAATAAAGTGCTGATCTGGTCTCATTTCATACACACTTTGGTCCTCAACCTCAGCAATGTATCTAATTGTGTTGTGTTTATTGTGCACACTGACATGTGTTTTGAAAAACTGTCAATTGTCCTGAAATGCTTATTAAATAATGCAACTTTTGCTGTCTGCTCTGCTGTCCCTATCCATTAACAGTAACAACCCTTTAATAGGGGTGACAATTGAATGAACTTTACCCTCCGTTCATCTGGGGGGGAAACGCTCATTGCCTCTTTATTAATGTTGTTAGGGGTGGAGATTGTCTCTTGTTGTTGTTGTTGTTCTTCTTCTGTCAAAGCAGAGTTGTCACCAATGCTCTGTTTTGCACCTACTTGCCCTTTTTCTTAACGATGCAGCATACACTGAAGGTAAAGGCCCCTGGACACAAGAGCAGTCACCAGAGGAACTCGCGATGCCGACTGTTGCCGCAAGACTGGTCAGGCCGAGCACGTAACAAACTGCGCATGCCGTGAGTGGCAATAACTCTCCTTACCAGGCGGTAGTGTGTAATTCGTTTTCAAAAGAGGCCACACCACGAAGACAGAGAAGAAGATGCAGACTCCGAGAGTGATATGAATGAAACAACAAAATAGGCGTGGTGCGTTCCAAATTTTCACTCTCGTCCATTGAAAACAATGTTTCGTGCGGTACTTGAGCAATCAGCCATATGGGGTGTTGCTTGTTGAAGACATTTCAAGCAACCGTTTCGCTTCTCAATAGCACTGATTCGCTAGCTGAACAGCCAATCAGAGTGATTTCTTTGGTGCCGACTGCCTGTGGCCGACGCATGGCTGATTCAACATGTTGAATCGGCCGTGCGTCGGCCATGAAAGGCCAAATAAGGCGTGTCACGGCAGACAGTGCGGGACACACCAAATTGAGTTTGGGCGACAGGGCACGCTTCGTCGTCTGACGAACGAAAACGGCCGATTTTCTGGTGTGTCAAGGCCTTAAGAGTAACCCTCGGACAAACAGTTGGTCTTTGGGGAGCCAATTTAGATTTCTTATCTGGGTCAATATGGAAAGCATTGAATATTCTGTAAATCCCTGTGTTCTACAATACCTATGGATCTAAGTTTAGATGACCATCTTTCTCAAACAATGGCCATGAATGCAAGGAGGCCAGCTGATGAAGACGAGTCAGCAATGAGATATGGGGTGTTTCACAATGTCGAGTTCGCTTGCTTGGTAGCACATGTCTTCCGAGCGTCTTGCTTCAGAAGCGAGGCAAGAATACTTCCTGGCATTCGGAAAACGAAGAATGGAATAGGGCGAGGCCCCATATGAGAGGCCCGCCTTACATTTTCCGCCACAGATTTGGGGAAATTGGTCCGTGCGCAAAGCATTGTGGGGGTTTTAAGACCGCGGATTCTACACATGTGCAGCCTCGACATTTCTCCACACGAAGTACGCCGGGCTCGGTAGAATTCCAAGTATGCTGGACATTGGAACAGTCCTTTGGCGGCACTCGATGACGTAGCATGCTTGAAATAGTGGCTCTGGAGCATCCTTACTCGACATTGAGAAACACCCACTGTCCTCCTTCACAAAAACATCACAATATACAACAACAAATACACGCAGCATACATACTTATGTAAGAATAAAGTGCAGTAATTATTTCCAGGGGTAAGTAATAAAGGTATGTATTTATAACATATATATCATTATTATAAATGCATACCTATTGTTATTTATTACATTTTTTCTTTATACCCCTGGAAATAATGACTGCACTTTATTCTTACATAAGTATGTATGCTGCATGTATTTGTTGTTGTATGTTGTGATGTTGTTGTTTTGATTGCACCTTTTTAAAAGGGAGAAGCTTTTCTTTCTTTCATTGTACATGTATAACGACATTAAATCATTCTCTTCTATCTATGCTATTCTTTTACAAATAGAACATACTGAGATATTCAGTTTGTCAATCCAGTGACAAATGTTTTTAAAAGTCCCAGAATATGATAATAATCATAATATTATTTTTATAAAGCCCATTTCAAACAACGTTACAAGGTGCTCTCCATCAAAACAGAACACAAGAATTAGCTGGGCGGCTGTGGCTCAGTGGATAGTGTGCTGGACTTCAAATCAGGGTATAGCAAGTTCGAGTCCCACTACACTTCACCACAGATTGCTCCTGTGGGGATTGTCCACAGCACTGAACGTATGTAAGTTGCTTTGGATGAAAGAGTCTAACAAGTGACATGTCATGTAATACATTGAACTAACAAGCTAAAGGAAGTAAATCAAAACATACCTAAAATCACCTCAAGGTCATTTTTTTTAAAGTTTGCAGCCCTGATCTCCTCAAGCAGGTCTCTCCAGAGTCCAGGAGCCCTGAACACAGACATAACGCACTGAGAGGTCGGATACAGAGCCCGGAGCAAGGCCTCTCAGGGCTCTGTAAGGAAGCAATACCATCTTAGGATCAATTCTAAAAAGAGAACTAATCAGCACTAAGCAGGCCAAGGAAAATACAAATCAAACCTTAACCCCAGACATGTCATAATTTAAATGTTGTTTTCATAACACACACAAGTGTCTGACAGCCTTCAATAAATCTGTTTTAATTTAAATGTACACATTTATATAGGTCTGGTGTTCCTTCCTCACAAATTGAATAATTGATGGTTAAAGTCTGGATAAACACATGTGTAATTATACCCTGGTGTTAATGACAGTCACTGAGGATCCTCTTCATTCCAGAGTTTGTTTTTGCCTTACTCAGGTACCGGCTGGCATTCTTTAAATAAGGAAACATAAATAAAGATGACATCTTTGAGTCCTCAGCCAGCTGTGTGATTATGGAGTAAATGACAGCCGTGATGCTGGTATGCTCAACAGTATGTCAGCAATGCAGCGGCACAAAAGCCAGCACTTTGTTTGCCAGAGCTGCTGTACAAAGAGCATGAGTGTGTGTGTCAGAGCGGGATGAGTTGTGTGTATGCCTGACCTGTTTTGTGTTTGTGCAAATCTGTGTTTGTGTGTGTATGCAATGATTTGTGTGTATCAGCACGTCCTCACAGGTAAATATGTAGCTCAGTGTGCATACCTGCCTGCAGTGCCTCCTCCTCTGCAAGTATCTGCCTGCTTTTGTTTTTCCTGTTTCTCAATGGGGCCGGCCACTAACTCTAAAACACACACCTGTAACGCAAACTCCCCGCCCACCGTCGCCTTTGAACTTGTTAAGCAATTGGATGTTTCACCGATGCGTGGGTGGCAAACTGAGCTATTCACCAAGGCAAAAACATGTCTGGGGTTTAAGCCTGATGGAACTTGAGCAGGCCGATGAAAAATGTGGTTGGTTATTGGGTAACACTCAACATACAGTGTGTTATTGTGCTTTCAGCCATGATGCACTGACAGGATGCTTACAGAGGAGGCCACTGGATGTGAGAGCTTCAAAAACAATACCATTCATTCTGCCTTGAAAGCAAATGGAGTTGTGTTCAGTACTTTAACAGGTTTTGCACCTTTTGTGACATTGTTTGAGGTCACATGCATTAAAGACACATATTCACTGTATGCAAGTAATGAACGGGTGTGACGAGTTGTAATCACTCCGTCCATTCAGCAGGTGTGAAAAGGTGTCCTTGTAAATGAAAATGAACCCTCTTTCAAACCGGCTGATACTTACCTGCATCATGACAGAGTTACACAACGGGATGATTTCATCAACCTTTCATCAACAGATGGTGGAATCGGTAATATGTGTGATCAGAGTGTTCTTGATAAACCTTATAATCTTTACTTCATAATCAGAATACTTTTTTAAAGGGGAACATTGGGTTTTGTGGCAGTTTCTCTATTATACAACAGTAAAGTTCTTAAATTATACAAATAGAATAAATAAATAAATTGGTATTTAAACATAGGAATTTAAATTCATAATGTGCAATAATAAATTAAATCAAAATTAAATCAAAAATATTTATATAAAATCAGAGAACTTAAAAAAGGTCCATTCAAAGTTAAACTAAAATGTAATTAAATAGAAATAAATATATTTAGCAAAAGTAGTGATACCACAATGTCAAACGTTTTATTTACGTGCAAAAAATGTTAGTTTAAAATTTATTTTTATTGTATTATAATACCAAGATTAATTAATTGACATATGAGAAACACATATTACAAATGTATTATGCGAGCACCTTAACCTTAGTACAAGTACTTTAACAAAGTATTTTGATATACTAAATGAATACTTTCATCAGCTTCAGAGCAAGTTTTTGCCACCTCAGCTTTCCTGTGGGAAGTTCAGTACCACATCATGCAGTTTGGGACCCTCTGACTCTGGGACGGGGGCTGCTGGGAGGGGGGGGGAGTTTTTTGGGTGTCTGTGCCTCAGGGCCCATTACCTCATAGTCCCATCATGCTCTCTGTCAGCTGTTTCCTTGTGGCGTGTTTTTATGTTGGTCCCATAATTAAAAAAAAAACAGGTCTTGTTACCAGTGATATAAACCATGAGCGAAACACATGTGTTATTAAATCCTGTCTTTACCTTGTAGTAAAGTTTCAAAAACATCAGAAAAGGCACATCACACCAAGGTTCACATACTGAAACAATGAGAAGTATAAACAAAAATAACTTGAAAAAACCTGCATATATTTTTAAAACTGTAGTTTTTTTATTTTATTTTGCAAAATGTTAAACTTTAACATAATTGCATATTGCATAAATAGATATGGGCCTTATTCCTGCATCTTTCTTTTGGACCATTGTGTCCATGCCCGAGACTCAACATTTTCTTTGCCTAATGTTGTTATTGTGCATATAACTAAACTTTCAGAATCTTTTACATCTTGAAAAGTAAAAAAAAACATATATTAAATACAAATTTAAACCAAAATCATCCATTGTTAAAGCAACAACAATTGACTATATAGCCTACTGTGGATAATTAAGTATTTTAGGATTGGTGTGTACATGTCAGACGACCCATCTCGCAGCTCTTCGTCCCGTTTCTCCGCCTCACACTCGGCTCCAGCCCTTAAGTGGTTAACAGCCATCTAGCTGACTCTTAAATGGCCCAGATTGCCATTACTAAGGTTTTCTGGAGCCATCCCTTACCCTTTTAATGACAGCTGCTTCCGCCATTAATTCTCAATCAATAATGCAAAAACACTCAGAGCGAAGTCCATCCTGCCACAGCTTTATTTTCTAATGCTCTCCGAAAGCTAATGAGTCAGGCTAATTGGTCCGTCATCATCACCACTCAGGAGTTTACCAGAGGAAGTGGCTCTTTCCTTTTGAGCTTTAAAGAACATTAGATAAACAACTGGTTTCACTGAAGGACAACCTGAGCTGCCTCCTGAAAGAAAACTCTCCAAAGTTTCCACGTTTTTCATACGCTTTCCCTTCTTGCTATTTTTTGTAGACTTCAAATGATTACAACACTTCCAAATGTGCATGTCTGTTATGAGTCATGCATGAGTGTGTTTTACAAGACCTTTGACAAGCTGCAATGTTATTTGGGTGCATGGAACAAAGGTGTTCTGATAATGGGAAGAAGATGGCATTTTCGGAAATAAACTCATAAATGCATGTGTGGTAATAAAATAACAAGTTCAACATTTTAGAAAACCGGCTTGTTCACTTACTTGCAGAAAGGAAGACAAGAGGATAGATACCGCCCTTTGTCGAAATATGAGGCTAATGTTAGCAGCCGGTTAGCTTAGCATAAAGACATGAAACAGAGCCAGGAAGCTAGACTAATACCAATTATGCCTACTTTTCAATTTTACTTATTCAACCCTCCTATTGTCTTCGTTTCCCCCCTTACTTTGGTGTTCACAGTCAAATTAGACCGGTCCTGTTTTAACTGCTATTACATTAACACAAAAACCATTAATCATCACCAAATTTCATTTAACACCCTTTCAAACTGTANAAACTTAAAACATGCAAAAGTCATGCTTACAGTAGAAATACTTTGAAGCATTTCCCTCCGAATAATGGCCGTAGGCTTTACTGATGAACCAGAATTTATTCAAACTCCAGACCCAACGTAAGAGCTTGAGCCTCTTCGGGGGGTGCTAACATTTAAATATACAGTCCGTTCTTCTCTTTCTCCGCTGTCACGTTGTTTTCAAAAGCTACAACCACTTCCTGTCAGCCTTGTTAACTCGCCTTCAAAATAAAAGCATACAAATGAAACAGGAAGTTCACCTAAATTACATTATAAGATATATATAAAACTGCAACGAAAGCAACAAAAACAATGCAACATCCCCTTCAGTCTCAAATAACACAAATTGGGTTATCTACATGCTTTGTTGCTCAATAACGCTGAAATTGGTACCTGAGTTTAGCAAAAACAGGGAAAATAGGATTACCATCCAGAACGTTTCAGACAGACAACACACTGAGAATGACAGTATATTTGCAGAAAGAGTGTAATTCTCCTGTGAATACTTACGTTGGACCCGACTGCAGATCCTTTGTCTCCGTTCCACAGGAAGCTTTGTGATGAAACTCGCTACGTTACTTGGAAAATCATTCCTCTCTATTGGTTCCTCGTCATTCTGACTGTGCGTTGTTTGGTCTGCCATCAGAAAAGACACTGGAAGCAATATTCAGGATATGAAAACGTACGACAGTGTTTGGCACAACCAGCGTGTTTGTTCAAGTTGTTTATAAGTAAATATGTTTTAGGCGGACTGCCAATGAACTCCCAAAATAATATATTCACCAGTTTCCATCACTACTTTTAGTTTTGAGTTTCATTGTCATGGTTGGTGTGAGAATACAACTGTTTAAAGGCACACGTCTTTAGTACACTATAGTGTGGACAATAAGCCCATTATGTAAATCTGAGAAAAGTTGGGAGAGAGATTTGAATCAGGGGACATTATCTTTTCACTTATGCACAAGGTCGCCTTCTGCATTGTAACATTTGAATTAATAATGAAATAATTGAGTTTGTCCAAGCATCAGTTTCATAGGCGTCTTTGAGCATAAGGAAAAGTGCTATACAAATCCCATGTATTTGTATCATTGTTATCTTCTACCACAGTTGCAATCACTGAAAGCTGTTCAAGATTTCCACCACTCAGAAAATGTAGCTGTTAAATAGCTTCCAGTGGAGTGTGACACAAATCCCCCTAAAATAACATTTAAATAATGCAGAGTTTTATCTCAGACACAGTGTGAGTGTTACTTCCGTCATAGCGCATGCAAGTGGTATTCGAGAGCATCAAATACATCTGAGCAGCTGATGCATGTTGCTGTCACTCAGGCAGGTAACTGGAGTTTAGAGACATCCATTAGATAAACATCCTCGTCGGACAGCGACCCTGGATTTATATCCGTCTTTGAAATGAATGGCACATGATGGAGCATCCATCAGGCGAGGGTGGAGACTGCTTGCCTTTTCTTTGACCCTTCAGTGCTTCTGCTTTGACCCCACAGTGTGTCAATGTGGTCTAAGATCTTTTCTCTTGTAGCCTCAACCTGCCACATTCCTAAAATAATAATAATGCTCACACTAATACATATTCATAATCAGTTATGCCTCTAAACAGGTGTACTTTACGCTAACATTTTGAACCTTTGATGAGTCTGTGTTTACTTACCTATTTCAAATCAATGTTAAGACTGATATTTTGAGACCATATAATAAAGGGTATTTTGTGAGCGTGCTTTTAGCTTGTAAATGTTCCCGTATAATACATGTTTAATTCTAGATGTGTTTGTAATAACTATTTTAAATACTTTTTATTTAGTGTCCGGTCCCAAATTCTAAAGCTTCTGAAAGCTTAGCTGGTATTTTCATTTCTCTCTTATTTTGTATGATTGTGTTTTTGAACTTTTTGTGAATGAAATGAAAGGCATTTGAGCAGGGCCGTCCCTCCCTACAGGGCGATCATGCAGACTGCGTGGGGCCTCACCTTGTGGAGGGGGTGTTACGGGTGAGCGAAGCAAGCAGGACCCAAATGCAGATAACACTGAAAATACCTTTATTTCAAGGATAACAAGGACAAACACAGTCACAGACAAACGACGAACCAACAATGACAGACAGAAAAAACAGAACTTAAATACACACAGGACTAATCAAGGAAACAAGAGACAGGTGAGGAGGGAGGAGAAAACACAGGGGCACCAGGTGAACACAATCAAGAAAACAGGTAGGAGGGAACAGGTAGGAGGGAACACACACAGACAGGAAACAAGAGACAGATGAGGAGGGAGGAGAAAACACAGGGGCACCAGGTGAACACAATCAAGAAAACAGGTAGGAGGGAACAGGTAGGAGGGAACACACACAGACAGGAAACCAAAGACAGATCTAGACAAGACAAAACACAACACAGACAGATCGTGACAGGGGGGCCTCACCTTGAGGAGGGGGCCTCAACTGAGCCGAAAATGCCTACACCTATTCGCTTATTATGCGGCACAATTAGTGTGGCGCGGTACTGTTTCGCCGCTACGAGGCTCCACTAGCCCCCCGCCCCCGCCATCGCCGCTCGCGAAACAGAGGGCCTCATCCTATGGCTTTGCGTGGGGCCTCATGTTGATCAGGGACGGCCCTGGATTTGAATTACAAAAATCAATAAAAAGACAAGAAACCTCGTTCATAAAAGGAGATTTTGTTATGATCCGTATTAGTTTTCCCTGTTTTATTTTGTCCTGTCAAGAGCTGTCTTTGTTTTCCCGTTTTATTTTGAAAAGCGTTATGTCTGTTACTTCCTGTCTTGAGTTTCCCTCCTGCCCCTGATTGTCTGATTGTGTTTCACCTCCAGCTGTGTCTTGTCTTGTGTATTTAGTCCTGTCTTATAGAGACATTTATTTATTAGGATAAACCCCTTGAGATGCACCATCTCCACAAAAGCAACGTCTTACATGAACTAGATGACAGAAAGCAAAGCATGACAAACAAGGACAAACCAAGTCTGATAAGTAACATTCATGAAGTAATACAATCATTACAATTTGATAGACAGTAGTTATAGATACGTTTCATCAAAAACAAGAGCAGAGCAAAAGTGAGATGATAATGCTTAAACATACCCAACGATGCGAGGGAGCAGCTCAAGTATTCCAGTCTGTTGGGGCTTTAAACATCAACGCTCTTCTGCCAGTACTTTTGTTTGCAGACGGGACAGAGGAATACATCTGGACAGAGTGTCTAACTTGATCATTTGACGAGTAAAGTACAAAATACTGCTTTAAATAAGGGGGATAGTTGAAGTAAATGCATTTAAATATAAGTTGAAGCCAATGTCTTTCCTTGAGCGTTTATCCGATACTCGTCGATGTTACCTGCCTCTTCCTGGCCGTGATTGTGTTCCTCGTGCCCCTTCTCCTTACTCTGCGTTTGGCAGTGTTCATTTTGGAAGCTATTTTAGATTTAGTGTTACTCTTTAGACGAAAATGGTTATTAGTTTTAGTCACATTTTAGTCCTTTTTATCCTTCGTAGATTTAGTCCAGTTCTAGTCGATGAAAAATCATTAGATTTTAGTCAACTTTCAGTCAAAATCTTTTCTCTCTTTAAACTAATTCAGTTGGGCAAATACAGGCATCTGAAACTGGAATCACGGTGACAGTATCAAGCGTTGAAATTCGTAAAGCAACATTTCACTCTCTTAACACTTTACTTGTGCATGTGAGTGACGTGTGCACTAATTCAACCAATGACAGGGATGCATTTTGACAGACAAGACGGACAATTGGGGGAAAATATCCTGCATTTTGAATGTCCGATAGTCCACCATTAACACCTTAGTCCCGTCTCGTCAACGATAACAAAATGTACTTTTCGTCATAGCTTTTATTATCAAAAATCAATTTTTAGCTCGTTATCGTCTCGTCTTACGGCCCGTCCACACTACAGCTTCGACAGCTTCAAAAACAGTTTCCAACGCGTCTGCCCATTCACTTTGAATGGGGTGACGTCACGTTGCCTCGCTTTTCGCCGAACTGAATTGTGGGTAGCAGAGCGGAGCTTTCCTGGCGTTTCAGGCTGCAAAAGTTGAGCAATGTTCAACTTTTGAAGCTTCTGAAGCTTT
>NW_011369945.1:6690116-6700533 GCF_000735185.1 Notothenia coriiceps
GCTGCTTGTGTGTCAGGGGCGGGAGATTCATGTGATTGGTTGTTGGTCGAGCTTCAGACACGCCCGCCGGCAAGTTTTTTTTGAAGCTGTAGTGTGGGGGCCGTAAGTCATGTAAAAAAGGTCGTTGACGAACATTTTTCGTCATAGTTTTCGTTTACTTTTCGAAATGAACACTGGGACCTGATAACCCCCAGCCCTGACCGAATTAGCAAGTGAAATAATGTCACTGATTCTGTGAGCCTTAGGATGTTATTATAAAAGCCAAAGGGCCGAGTGTAGTCGCCTCTCTTTGATTTTTGGGGATATACCTCTATCTGTTTTAACATTGATTGATAACATGTTAAAGTCAATTCTAAATCCAACATGGCGCCAATGGAGGAGAGTAAGAGTTATAGTGGCGTGATGTTGACTCATTAGTTCCCAACATGTCATTTGGCGATTTAGAAATAATAATTTCACATTCGGCCACAAGAGCCTTGTAAACAAAACAGGATTAAAGAAAGAAATGGAAACTGTTTCGTTGCCATCAGAATCAGAATACCTTTATTAGTTATTTGAAATTTGCATTTGTTACAGCAAGAAAAGAGCCAAAAACAGCTTAATATTAACCAAGAAGTTTGCTTAATATGCATTTAAAAATGAAACAATTACGCAATTTACTAACAATGTTGTTATACTGTATGTGTAAGGGTCTACTAGGGATCATGAACGTTATATTGTCTGACTATTTTGAGTTCTAACTGTATGGCTGTTGAACATCAGTGAAACATTGCAGTACTCAAAAGAAGCATGTGTTCTGAAAGACTGAAACCAAAAGTCTTTACTGCCCTTATTCTGCCACCCGTAAACAGCAGATGACACAAGACAAATACAAACACAGTCGATATCAGTTTGGTGGATAAAAAGTGTGAAAGCTAGAAATAAAAAGTTGTTTGACAAAGCCCCAAACACACAGAGATGATTGTTCTTGACAAGTACAAGCCAAATAAAGTGTGACATTTATCTTTCTCCGGGCCACAGTCTGCTGACAGAGTGAAACAACAAGTTATTTGTATGAAATGTTTTTGGATGGAGTTTTCAAATGGAGCAGCCTGTCAATCAGAGAGCAGCGCGGCACAATATAAATGGCCTTCATGCAGCAGAGCACACACACACAGTAGCTTCTGTTTCCCACTCAAACACTGCGGAGTGTATCACAAGATCAACTTGTTTGGTTTGACAACATCATGTGGCCGTGGACGAAGCTGATTATATCGTGCCCTAACCCAGGCTCTGTGTTGCTTTTTTTAATGTCACAGAAACCTCATGACCAACACACAACTCTGAGCATTTCATTTTGCTTTTATCAAATGTTTAAGAATCAGAATACTTCAATACACAAGGGGGGGGATTGGGTTTTATGATCGTTGCTGAAGTAATTAGTATTAAATTAGTTAAAGTAAAATTTCGCAATATCTTAAATGCAACAGAATAAAATATTTGCATGAATATAAGAAGTAAATGTAAAAAATGTACAATAGCTGAACATATTGAAATAAATACATTTGAATAAATATATTTATATAATCATAAGAAGTAATAATAATAATAATGCATTTTATATATGGGCGCCTTTCAAAGCTCTCAAGGACACCTTACAGAGCATAATTAAAAACAAAGAAGATCACACAGTAACACAAGACTTAAAAACAAAGACTTAAAAACAACAATCAGTTTAGAAAAATTATTAAGATATTGAATATGCCACAAAGGTGTGTTTTCAGGCTGGATTTGAAGGTTGAGAGTGAGTCCATATTGCGGATGTCTTGTGGGAGAGCTCCAGAGACGGGGAAGTACAATTTTAAATCTGCAAATTGCATAACAATGATTTTAAATGCCTCTGCATGTCAGGCCCCTTTTTACTTCCTCAACATCAATCATAGTAGAATATGTCACAAGATTATTAGCTATTAATAATATATGAGTTAATACAAAGCAACGATTCTTATGTATGTATTAAAGATTCTATATTAGCTTGCTTTACAGATTTAAAGCTATGTGTCTTTGCATGTCAGCTAAATAAACTCACTGTAACAATAAATCCCTCACCGTTTTAATATGTTGGTTTCCCGTGTCGTTCCTCCTTCTTTTAACCTTAACATTTTAGGGTATTAAGTAATCCTTTAATAAAACATATGGGAGCTAAGTGCCACATGTTTTTCATTACAAAAATAAGTCTTTGTTCACCTTCAGAGTAATGTTTCTGCTACGTTTAAGGCCACTCTTAAGTATGACCTGTAACTTCAATTTACCGACCAAAGGTTAGAGCAAATTGGTCCATTTTTCATGTTTTGCTGTTAATGTAAAAGCCCCTCACCCTCGACAGATGTGCTTCATTTCTATCTAATTGAACTCTGCCTCGCTGTGATTGGTCCCCCCGCTGTTTGTGAATGGGAACACTGACTGGGAAATGTCATTCATGTGTTTGGCTCTGGCTCAGATTAAAGGTCCCATTATTGCCGAGTGGCCTGCTGTTAATATCCCCGGGCACATTGCTCTGTGGAGGTCACCATGCTAATAGATACAAAACTATCCCATTACCATTTTCATGCTGCGCGAGTAAGAGCTTTTAAACACAGTCAAAGAGAGTCAGAGAGATTTGCTTTTTTGAAATGTACTGTATTGTTCCTGATTGTGAATAGAAATGAAATGCAATGCATTATGCTTAGGAAGAACATGCAATAATTAAATGATATTCAAACCATTTCATGCAACGTTATGTGATCATGTGTCTCCACTAGATTCAATCCAGGTTCTCATATATGAAATTTTTTTAGTAAAATATCAGCTTTAATTGAATGTCTAGGACAATCATCGTGAAAAAAAGAAAGTGGCATCCATGAATGTTAACTCAACATCAAAAGGACATATTGGCCTCATTTTGGACATATTGGATTGAAACCAGAGCTGAACACAGAAGGGTAAACATTGAAATGGATGGTATTGATTGAATTACCGGAAACGGCCTCAGGTGATGAAGAAAAAACGTTGGGATTGGCCGGGGTGCCAAAGTAGAGAGGGACAGAAGTCGACCACTGGCTAAACAAATGGGAAAAGCATACGATTACTTTGAGGGGATTTGATTAATCCTGTGCTGAGAAACATAGAAACATCACTTCCTGTAGGTAAAACACTTATCGTCCTCCATGAAACAGAAATTTCCCACGGCATTCTTGGCCGCTATTGACATATAGATGACTGACATTCTCTATCCATGCATGCATACTGTATAATGGTTGTTGTTGTAACAGTAAGTCAAGCAAACTCCATTACTGGAAACATTGGTCATCCATTACTGCGTGCATGCCCTTTGGCAAGAAATGGTAGATGGAGAAAGAAAATCTCTTTTCAATTGAACAGTTTACCGGACCGTTACGAAAAATATGTGTTGATGTCGTAGCATTGATCCTGCGTTGAGATAACGGAAACTCACAAACAATATTTCATGCCTGAGGCTTCTCCATGGAAACAGCCAGTCACTCTGTTGCACATTGGAGGGACGAGGGATTGAGGCTTTGTAACATTTCATTCAAGTTTCTCAACTATACTCTAATACTCTAACCCTAACCCTAACAAGGTTTTGTATTACATAATGGAACATAATTGTAAACTTTAGTGTTGAATACGGTGATGAAAGCTGCAGCAGATAGGATGAATAAATACAATAGGCTTGTGTTGTTGCAGCCATTTTGAAACCATATGATGCACCAAGGATGGACCTCCTGTCTTAGTCACCCCGTCACATTTAAGTAAGTAAGTAAGTAAGTATGTAAAATGTATTTATAAAGTGCTTTTCACAGACATAGTCACAAAGCGCTTGACAAAACATTAAAACATCCTAGGAATCAATTTACTAATGATATGTGTTAAAACGTTTCGGACCTTTAATCGCAAATATCTTACACTAAATGCAAGCTCTTTGTGTATGAGACTTTCCCAGAGACAGTTGTTTGTGCTTATAGTCCAGTATTGCAATTTTCCGTATACCTTGTTTTTTTAACAGTGTTTCCACATTCCACAAATGTCTAAAACCCCAAAAAATAAAAGCTGCAAATCCTGACATTCAACAATTATTCTCTTCCAAGGCTCCTACACACCAAGGTGACACCAAAGAACACGTCCCGATGGACCCGACTGTTGTGTCGCCTCACGTCTCCTGCGTCTTGGCCAACAGTCGCACTGGAACACACCGCAAAGACTTCAGCCGACGGCCAAGAAGCACGTACAAACTGCGCATGCGTGAGTGGCAATAACTCTCCTTACCAGCAGGCGGCGGTAGTGTGTATTCGTCATTCAAAAGGGGCAACCGGAAGACAGACTGCGTGATACACCGAGAGAAGAAGAACAGACTGCTTGATAACCGAGAGAAGAAGAACAGACTGCGTGATAACCGAGAGAAGAAGAACAGACTGCTTGATAACCGAGAGAAGAAGAACAGACTGCGTGATAACCGAGAGAAGAAGAACAGACTGCGTGATACACCGAGAGAAGAAGAACAGACTGCGTGATAACCGAGAGAAGAAGAACAGACTGCGTGATAACCGAGAGAAGAAGAACAGACTGCGTGATAAACCGAGAGAAGAAGAACAGACTGCGTGATAACCGAGAGAAGAAGAACAGACTGCGTGATAACCGAGAGAAGAAGAACAGACTGCGTGATAACCGAGAGAAGAAGAACAGACTGCGTGATATAAACAAACAACAAATAGCGTGTTCCATTTCCCACAGAGAGAAGAAGACAGACTGCGTGATAACCGAGAGAAGAAGAACAGACTGCGTGATAACCGAGAGAAGAAGAACAGACTGCGTGATAAACAAACAACAAATAGCGTGTTCCATTTTCACTCTACAGCGAGAAGCTCATGGGGCTTTCTCCAACCTGTGTCGAGAGCTGGAGTTAAATGAAATCTCAGATGTGCCTTCTTAAAAGTTTGTTTGGGTCCCTCACTTCCGTTTTGCTCCTCATGCACTGATTCGCTAAGCTGAACAGCCAATCAGAGTGATTTCTTTAGCCGACAGCCTTTTACCGACAGGCGGCGGAAAGTGTCCGAAAAGACACGACGGGGCGGGACACACCAATCTGAGTAGGGCGACAGGACGCTCATCGACGGCCAGACATCTATCGACATCTAACGACGGCCGAAATCGGCTTGGTGTGTAAGGACCTTTGCATGGAGCTAAGCTTTCACTGCACCTGAATGTATTTGTTTTCTTTTGAGTAATTCTGTTTTGGTTTATTAAATCAGAATGGCATTTCAGTGTAACTGTTAATCATGAATTTGCTCCGGATGACTGTTTTAAGCGTTTACGATTATTACATTCACATCCTGACTTTGTCAAACACTTCTTTCTGTATTCTAGTTCCTCTGGAAGTTTGAGTGTCCCTTTGAGGTTGATTATGACAATAGTATTAAGCCTATGGCCTCAGGATAGGAGTGATTCATCCATTCATTGGACATATCCCAAGGGGTCAGCATGACACAGTTTTCTAAGGAACAGCAGACTAGGATTTTTACCGGAAAACAATTTCCTGGAAAAGTCTGGGAAATATATGTTGCCTTAGGTTCTCTGTTGATGTTTGTTTGAGCAAGGCACCACACTCTGAACCATCTGCTGCCTTTTGTTAATTGTATTACGTTTTTCTGGCCAATGAAAAAGGCCAGAATAACAATTTATTTTATTGTAAAATACATTTTTCACTGATATTATTTTCAATATTTTGAGATGTATCAAAGAAGAACGCATGTTATTCTAAACATCGGGAAACTTCTGCTTTAAACATCTGCTCTATGAGGATGGAAAGTACTTTAATTTGCCCAAAAATGACAGGCCTGAATTCAGATTAAAGATCTATCAAATGTCATTCTGGGTTTTGAAATAAAAACATATATATATTAACCATAAATAGCCATTTCAAGTAAATCATAACTCAAAAAAGGTGGGAGATATATATAACATTTCCCAAAAAATAACAAGCTTAAATTCCGATTTACGGTCGAGAAAATGAAATTCTGTGTTTTAAAATAAACTATTAAAAGTAAACCATAAATCAACACATCAATGTTTTTCCATAGCAGCGAAATCACCATTATAAATAAAATGTCCCTAGAATATTATTTGTGTTATTG
This sequence comes from Notothenia coriiceps, assembly GCF_000735185.1. NCBI lineage: Eukaryota > Metazoa > Chordata > Actinopteri > Perciformes > Nototheniidae > Notothenia > Notothenia coriiceps. The sequence goes on from NW_011369945.1 coordinate 6,696,284, forward strand.
CCTCGAGTCAAACCAAATTAAAAGAGCAAAACAATGAGTTGGCCTCTGATTCTCTCTGCCAAGCACTAGTTGAATCATCGTATAGAACAGAAAATAGCCAATCCTCTCCTCTGCCCAGACGATGATAATGCTCTTTTGATAGAGATTAATCACCCCCCACCCTTGTCTAATTTGGTTTATTCCAATTTTTGTGCAGGCGAGCATTTTTTTCTCCCATCCTGCTAATCTCCTCAAACATTTTCAGGCGGACCGAAGGTATGGGCTGGTTTGAGTGATCAAGCTAAATTGCCTAAGAGGCCATTAATAGTTTATAGGGCCGGGCTGATGAAAGACAGGCAGGAGGAGAAGGAGAGGAAAAGCTAATTAAATCAGTGTCGGGGGGTCGCCGGTGTCTTGGGCTGGCATGGTGGGCCGTAAAGATTACCATTATCTCTTTCATTACCCCTGCTGATTGTTTAGAGGTGGGGAGGGTTTGGGGATGGAGGGGCACCAAATTGCTTCGCCAACCCCATTTACAAACCTCTGACAATTTCTATTATCGCAAAGTTATGGCGCAGGGGGTGAGCGATTTGATTTCACAAACAATACTTGCCCACCCTCTGCTATATTCTACATTACTAGACACATTATACAAACAGTTAGGACGTTAGGACAACCTTTCATGTTGTTTTTGGTAATTTTAGACGATAATGCCTAAATTGGTATTTCAGTCCATACAAAGGATTGGAAAGGTGTCGGATGGGATAAAAAGCAATTTATTTGTATGGACGTGGCTTTTTGTTGAAATGTTAAAACATTTAAAGAGACTTCCTCAAACTGCAGTTGCAAAGATAGACGAACACATTTTTTTTAAGTTGTCTTTTTATCAATAGATAATCGAAACACCTAGCCAAAGCACTTACAATAAAAGCCAGCCTGAACAAAAATGGGTCCGCATATGAATTGGTGAATTACTATTTAAAATAAAGCAGCAGTACTAAGTTATACTTTTAAACACAAACACACATTTCTGGCTCACATACTGGGCCGTTCTTCCTCTAGCTCAGCATGGATCGCTCCACATGTTTCCACATATATCTTCTTTAGTGAAAAAGCCAAGGCTTCAGCCACTAGAGACTGAGGTACAGATATAGATAAATCACTTCTTTATATATTACATACACCCAGAACAATGCTATATATGTATAATTAAAAAAACAAGTGTTATTAAAGTTTGAAGTGTAAGGTTTGCCAATATAGATTCACATATGTCCCGCCATGCTTTCTAATCCCACTGCTTACCCACTGTTTGTCCAGCAATGTAATAACTGCAATGACATTGTTCCCACAGCAATCTGCTGTTCATTATTGGATAGCGGTGTGGACTGGGCCTCTTGTAACTCTTTCTCGTCCACCCTTTCTTTTCCTGCCATGGATGAGTTTCTGCCAGCCTGAGAGGTTTAACTCAGTGTTCTGCCACTGGGTCGGCTTTATGAACGCACTAACGAGCTGCGGAGACGGAGTGGCGCAGTGGGCTGTGCGTTGATAATCGAAACACACCCTCGCCGCCACTGCGTCAGGGAAGTGTCCTTGGGCAAGACACTTCACCCGAATTTGCTCCTGCGGGTACTGTCCACAGTACATGACCGTTACATGTATGATATGTGTGTAAGGAGGGGTTGGGGAACACCAGTTCGAAACCCGCCGCTGCGTCTGTAAAGCCGTTGTGTCCTTGGGCAAGACACTTCACCTGAATGTTCTCCTGTGGGTATTCGAGAAGCTCATGAGGCTTTCCCGAACCTGAGTCGAGAGCTGGAGTTAAATGAAATCTCAGATGTGCCTTCTTAAAAGTTTGTTTGGGTCCCTCACTTCCGTTTTGCTCCTCATGCACTGATTCGCTAAGCTGAACAGCCAATCAGAGTGATTTCTTTAGCNCATGACCGTTACATGTATGATATATGATCGCCTGTAATGTGTATTTGTAAAGCGCTTTGAGCATCTGGAAAAGCGCTATAATAAATGTAAGGAATTATTCATTGCTGAGTGAGCTTTGGCACGATCACCCATTTACCTGTGATCACCATGGAGACGGTTTGTGTGGAGGATGCCATCGCATATAGACCGGCATATTTTCAGTTTAGGGATCCATTAAAATGGGAAGGCCATATGTTAAACACCTGAACTTTTGAAAGAACATCCATAATATTCCTCTGTTTGCAATTTATTTATATCAATATTCCAATTACTTGTATATAGACTATTCTGCAGTATTTTTACTATATTATATTTTATTTGTATTTACTTGCACTATTTTATCTGTTGTATTGTGTTGCACTGTTGGAGGAGCCTGTTGTCATATCTACACTGTAAACACATGACAATAAAACCTTGAATCTTGAATCTTGAAAAGTCCAACATACAGTATCTGAGGCAGAACTGGACTGATGATGATCATGACGGTGGTTTTTAATCCAAAAGCCAATATTCCAACCTATATTGATTATCCCAAATGTAGCACTTGAAGGTATTTTAAGGACCTCATTGTTACCAAAGCTTAAAAAGAGAGCTGTGAAACATTCAGTGTCTTTGAAAACCGAGGATATGATAGGTAGATTATGATATAATACCGATTCCACAATTTAACTGAAAAGGCCAATTCATGGATGGATGGAAATAGCATAGCATTAGCATTTGTTCAGATTACTGGCTTCCACAGAGCAAACTGCAATATCTGATTGTTTTATAAAGCGTAGATTTGACTTCCTGTGTCTGTATATCTTTGATGTGTTATGTTAAGCACCATTTGTCACATGTCAGAGCTCTGTTCACAAATGCAGCCAAAAACCAAATCAATTATACCAACAGAGTATACAAAGAATCATTGGTGATAACTCATAGGATACACAAAGTCACTAAACTGTATCCTAAATAAAACTTAACACATATTTGGAAGACATTTCAGGTTTAGGCTGCATTTATGTGTTTTGGACAGTAATGGGAACTTTCTCATTTTACTTTGCAGAATCTTTGAGAAACGTATGCAACATATTATTGGAAACATGACTAGTTGGCTGTGTGTGATCGCTCAGTGCTTCGGTAAGTTTGTGGATCAGGATTTTATGAGATCGGCCATCATCTCCCAGCGCTGCAATGTTTCTGCTCCACTGTTCTGCTGCCAGGCCTGCAATGGAAAAACAGAGGGTCCAATTACTGTGTGTGCTAAAATGTGCTTGGTTGCTTGTTTAGGGTTCATTTTTATTTGTTTGTGTATTTTATTAAGAAAGCCTTTTTTAACCCTGTTTGAAAGGTGTTACATAAATAAAGTGTATAAGATAAGATAAAATGGACCTGTATTAATCCCTGTGGGGAAATTCAGGAGTTTAACAGCAATAATGAAAAACAGGACAGCACATATTCACACAGACTTATACAATTAAGGATAAAATCAAAGATAAAAATGATAAAATAACTATAACATATTAAATGAATTAAAATGAACATATATACCTATTTTCAGGTATTTATTTAAATACCTATTTATTCAATTTTTGTATTTGACAATTTGAAAGAAAATGGATTTACCTGCAGGTGTGTTGGATACACACACACACACACACACACACACACACACACACACACACACACACACACACACACACACACACACACACACACACACACACACACACACACACACACACACACACACACATATATACCATGTATACATTACTTCAGGGGACATTACATTGACTTACATGCATTTCCTGGAGACTTATCCTAACCTTAACCATAACATGCCTAACCCAACCCTTACCCTAACCCTAACCCTAACCACACACACACACACACACACACACACACACACACACACACACACACACACACACACACACACACACACATCCACGACCATGTTTGGTAAATGTGTGTGTTTGTGCGTACTCAAACACGTAAATGCATAGCTGCCTTTGTGCCTTCCTGCATCTGTTTGTGCATTCACAACACAATGGGGGCTAATGGGAAACATGGGACGGGTGGAGGGGGGCTTTTGGGAGTAGTGGGGTTTTTTCTTTTTTAAGGGGTGACAGCATTCAAACATCTGCAGGTCTACTCCCACATTCAGGGAATTCCTTGAGAAATGTACACCATTTGTCCGAGCTGATGGGAAGGGGCGTGCAGGCGATGTGTGTGTAGACGGTGTGTGTATTTGTTCCCACTGATACACAGAGGAAATGAGTTTCGGTTGCAGAGAGACAGCAGTGACGGAG
>NW_011369945.1:6700550-6710234 GCF_000735185.1 Notothenia coriiceps
TCAGGGGGGGCTAGGATGGTTTTCATTTAGCTCTCTTTATGAGTCAGGACAAAGCTGGCCGGGTCAGAGAGGAGCTGCGTGCGAGGAGACGAGGGAGTTCACTTGTCTGCTTGATGTATGACAAATGCATATAAGCAACGCAGGCAGAGGGGAATTGGATTCTTCCCTTCTCTCTGCGAGATGGCGATGACTGTTTTTTTACTTTCTTCCCTCCCTCCAGGCAATGAGGTTATGGATTTGGACAGGTGTGAATACTGATGATGAATAGTAATGTTGTTAGCCTGAATGGAGCGCTGAGATTGATGGAGCGGGTTCTGCCTTTTGATTATGACGACTGCACGAGGATCGGCCGCCCCAGAGGGATTTTATGGGCCGTTATCTGGTGTAAATGACAAAATAAATGGCAAATAAATTCTGCAACGTGTAGTACATGTCTGCTTGATTTTACCTGTGTCACCCTCAATATGTTAAAGGTACATTCAGCACATATGAAACTAGGGATTCTATAAGGGGTAAAAAACGTACTTAAATGTCTTTAAAAAGCACTAAAAGCAACATTTGTTAAGCAAATATGTCAGACATTGAATTTGCAGAATGTAAATATTTTAAGTTATTATTGTTTGGGCTCCTGTTCTCTCGCCTCCTATTATGTCTCAAGATTGAACCTGTATTTGTATTGAACTTGCAGACACACATTACACACATAAAGTACACACAGACAGAAATATACACTTCAGTTTGGTTTGTATACATAAAGTACATCAACGCATATAATCATGCCATGTTAGATATACTGAATAGACCCCCAGATGTTTTTGTGAAAGCGTGAACACACACACACACCATGAGGAAACATTTACAGACTCTGAACAACAACAGTCTGAGTAAAAGCTCTCAGAGTGGTACAAGATGAACATTTGATCAAAACGATGTTCAGGGGAGTGAAAACTATCCCAGATATGATTTGCCCTGAAGCCTCACGGTGCCCCTCCTCTAACAACAGCAAACTCTGAGAACAACACGACTACGGTAACTTTCCACTGCCTCTGATCCTCCAACTCCAGAGGAACCAGGTGGATATGAGTTTGATCACTAGGAAAAAGTCAAATAAATGCACAGCTGCTTTACAGTGGCAATGACACTGTCCGTTTTTGTCTACACGATAATGACATCAAAAACAATGAATAATAATAACACACATTGTATGTATTTAAAACCTGATCCTTTGTGCCATAGAACAAAACATATTAATAATAATAATACAAATATTTAAACAAATTAATGTGCCTTTTATGACACCCAAGGACACCTTACGATGTGTTAAATATTCTAACAGGTAAAAGCAACAGAACATGATCAAATCCAATTAAGAGCAATATCAGTGAGACATCCGGTTGTTCCTTTTTCACCATGAACACACACGCTTGTATGTGCTCATGATTATAAAACAATAAAATAGTGTGCAATAACCCTGCTTGGTGCAATATACTCTCTTTTTTTACAATGTACTGAAGTTATCATTGGCTGCTACTTCAACACTTGTATATGTTCAATTATTTTAAGTAATGTTGATACTTAGTTTTCGGGACTGTCCCCATTTCCTGCTGTGAGACGACGAAAGGCTTTTGGGTTCTGATTCTTCTAACAACTGATCATTTTTGGAATTGCTGACAGGGACTGAAATATATTATAACACTAGATGTATCGTTCAACAACCATTTGACAGTTGAGATAACACTTTCAAACCACAGTTTAAACTGGCTGCTCTTTGACTTCTGTCAACAGCTGGCTATCAATCAAGCTGCTGATTGGCTCTATGCCAAAATGTCACGCAATACAATAATGTTCTCAATCTAATTGCTCTTGTCCATTTGTTTTATTGATTTAATTTATGGATCCGATTTAAAAAAAAATCAGTAGTTCAGAGTACATTCATATTGAAATGTCTTTCTTTTTGGTGTCGATATACGCCGGGATCCGGAGTCATGGATGATCCTGTGCCCTGGATCTTGAGTCGTTGCTGTGGTCCTGGATCATAAGTCCTCATGGATTCATCCTCTTATTATACACACATGCATTTCCTAACATTTGGTCTACCTATGTTGCAAATGTATTATCTTTTCAATTTACACACGGCATCTATTGCACGTCTGTCCGTCCTGGGAGAGGGATCCCTCCTCTGTTGCTCTCCCTGAGGTTTCTCCCATGTTCCCCTTTAAACTGTGGGTTTTCTCTGGAAGTGTTTCCTTGTACGATGTGAGGGTCTAAGGACAGAGGGCCTAAGGACAGAGGGTGTAAGGACAGAGGGTGTCGTATTGTCAAACTGATATTCTGTACAAACTGTGAAGTCCACTGAGACAAATGTAACATGTGTGATATTGGGCTATATAAATAAACATTGATTGATTGGATTTTTTTCATTGGGCAAGATCTTGGAACACTCTGGAAATTAAAATAAGTTGAAGATCTAACGTTTGCTATGTTATGATTTGTCTACCATATACATTTCAGTCTGGATTAATCCACAACCCTGTGTTATTTAATAGGTTGAAATGCATTATAAATCCATTCAAATCAATCCAATCAATGAAGGATGTTCTAAGAGATAAATTCATGTTGTCTATCTATTTATCATAACCAGGTTATTGGGTGGAAATATATTACAGATAATGGCATGACAATAAAGAAACCCAGATAAGGTAAACACAATCAATGGAATGTACCGATTGGACAAATGACCTCCTAAAAATACCCAACACCTGTTATTTATTAGTGGGGGGGTCAGAATTCAATTAGCAGGCCCCCATCATGGCAGAGCTAACTCAAACCACACAAGGTCAGAGCAGTGTGTTTATCTCCAGCTGATGAAGTGTGGTTCTACGTTGCTCCCCAACAACAACCCTCAACCCCTGCTATCATCCGAGGCCTTTGACCCGCAGTGTTAGGGTTGGTCAACATCTGGTTGGAGGAATCCCTCGGGGCGCTGTGGAGAAGAGAGNCTACTTTAAAGAGTCCTCTCCTGCTGATGCTCAGGTGTATATCAGTATGTAGTGTCTCTACTTTAAAGAGTCCTCTCCTGCTGATGTTCAGGTGTATATCAGTATGTAGTGTCTCTACTTTAAAGAGTCCTCTCCTGCTGATGTTCAGGTGTATATCAGTATGTAGTGTCTCTACTTTAAAGAGTCCTCTCCTGCTGATGTTCAGGTGTATATCAGTATGTAGTGTCTCTACTTTAAAGAGTCCTCTCCTGCTGATGTTCAGGTGTATATCAGTATGTAGTGTCTCTACTTTAAAGAGTCCTCTCCTGCTGATGTTCAGGTGTTATATCAGTATGTAGTGTCTCTACTTTAAAGAGTCCTCTCCTGCTGATGTTCAGGTGTATATCAGTATGTATTGTCTCTACTTTAAAGAGTCCTCTCCTGCTGATGTTCAGGTGTATATCAGTATGTAGTGTCTCTACTTTAAAGAGTCCTCTCCTGCTGATGTTCAGGTGTATATCAGTATGTAGTGTCTCTACTTTAAAGAGTCCTCTCCTGCTGATGTTCAGGTGTATATCAGTATGTAGTGTCTCTACTTTAAAGAGTCCTCTCCTGCTGATGTTCAGGTGTATATCAGCATGTAGTGACTCTACTTTAAAGAGTCCTCTCCTGCTGATGTTCAGGTGTATATCAGTATGTAGTGACTCTACTTTAAAGAGTCCTCTCCTGCTGATGTTCAGGTGTATATCAGTATCTAGTGTCTCTACTGGGACATGTCTCCATGCTAAAAACAGAAAAGAAACCAGAGCCCAGTCTGCTCTGATTGGTTAGCTGGCTGGCTCTGTTGTGATTGGTCAACAGCTTAGAGATGTCCCGCCCCTTGGTCTATCACGTACAATGTGTTGGAGCGCTAGATAGAAGCGTGAGTGTTACATAGAGAAGTCACTATGTTCTAGAAGTAAACACATGTGTCCAATGGAGGCGTTTCAGGCAGGGGAGGGAGGGTAGGAGGGGAAGCAGAACATGTATATACACAAAAACCTAAATAACACACCATAAGAAAGAGATACCACAACAAGCAGTATTGGGCCCCTTTAACAACATCCTCAGGGAACATGAGACTGAAACAAATCTTCTCATTTCACAAATGGAAAGAAAGCAAATGAGCATGCTGTATATCACTAAATGTTAAACTCTTTCTTTCAAACTAAGTGAAATACGGTATCAGCAAAATGCTAGAGACATTACAAAGCTAAATTAACTTTACTTAACACAATATGTGTTTTCTCTTGGCTGTGTATTGCCAAAGCAAACATGTGTGGCTCTGCAACCAGTCTAAGAAGAACTCAACACAATCCTTCTCTAAACTTCCTTATTGACTGTTTTCCACTAGCATTATTGCGATGGATAAACAAGCAATTATTAGATCTGAGATATATGTGTGAGAGCTGAAAACATTACCCTGCTTGGAAAGAGAAAAAAGACCGAAAATGTTGCTGAGTGGTAGAAATTCTACCTCTCTCTTTAACAGCTCTAAAGATCTATGAGCAATTTGTCCCCCCTGCTGAGCTTAAAAAAAAAGAAAAAGCCTGGCTGTTTCTCGTAACTTGCCACTGAATAAAATTACAGTTAATGTATGAGTGCTATTTGTCATCAGTTTAGTTTGTGTGGTCCTTCCAAGCTGCTCAAATAGAAGATCTACGGCTAAAGATTGTACTTAGCATCCAAATCACAGCACAGTGACAATGATTAATCCACTTCCTGTTTTACTTTGACAACGACAACACACACACACACACACACACACACACACACACACACACACACACACACACACACACACACACACACACACCAATGCTTTTCTACAGCTTGACTGTTCAATTGCATTAATACGTTCGCTGAAATGTTGCAACCTTTTCATGGCAAACCGTGAAATCCTTTAGATATTTTATCAAATGCACAGTGTTTTTCCCCATTTTATAACAACATCACATGAGTTTTTTGGCACATTGGGACTTTTGTGGCAATGAAGACATGCCCCTCTAAAAGATACAATGGGTGGCTTATCACAGCATCTTTTTTGGATTCCCGAAGCAGTTGTTTCTCGTTTCTCGCACATTTTGTTTCATTTTAGCTGGATGCCTTTAGGAGAGAGACCTTTCCAAAGAATAACATGTTCTAAAATATATTGAATTCACTGTAATAAGAGACCACACCAGAACCACAGTCTCGCATAAAGTTGTTTAAATACTAAAATAGTATTATATTCAGCCCTGAGCCTGTTTTTCAGGTCTCTGGCTCGAACAAAAACATTCCCAGAACAAATGACTATAACTTCACTTCTAAAAGGGCTACATTAAAAATCTTTTTTCTCAAAGCAATGATAAACCTGTGAGTTGGATGTAGAAAAGTCAGAATTGATATAGCATTGTTTTATTTTAAAGTAAATTCAGATTGGCAGACAGAGAGGTCACTGAGACCCTGTCACATCACATCAGTAAACTGCACACAGCACATTGATGTTTAGCAGGCCTGCTGCTTCAAAACAAAGCAAACAGAGAAAAGATGTGAGGTTGGTGAGTCCAGCCTCGTCCGGTCACAGAGGTCGCTCTCTGCTGTTTACGAGACAGTTTGGATTTTGATTTGAAGATTTTGTAACACCTCTGAAAGGAAAGTACTCACATTCACTTTGTATTCTAAGTCTACATCGTTGTTGGATTCCATCACCACTGAAGGCTTTATTTTACAAAAAATGTCAGAGAAATGCAGCACTTGGAGGGGAATAGTGTTGAATGGTGTATGAATGGTGTATCTTAACATATGTAGTAGATTCATCCAGTGTGTGTGTGTGTGTGTGTGTGTGTGTGTGTGTGTGTGTGTGTGTATCAGAATGTCTGTGGGTGTGTCTGCTCTGATTAGATGATGTCACTCAGGTGTGTGGCCCTAATCTGCCCAGCAACACCACGGTTACCAACTGCAGTCCCATTCAGAATGCATTGAGGTTTATCTCTGACAATTTTGCCTCCTGTTAAAAAACTATGGCTCCTATCAAAAATATGTATTACCCTGAGCATTGGAGAGCTCTGATAAACTATCTGTGTGATTTGTGTGTGTTTTGTGGGTAAAATGTGGAGATGGCAGCAGTTTGTCTGAAGAAAGATCCGGACAAATCTAACATGGCAGTCTATTGGGAAGCTTGGTGGACTTGTTGTCACTCAGATCACTATTGCGCCCGAATGGTGGGTCAGTTTGATATGACGAGGGGCATCGAGCAGACCTGACTAAATTTGCTACTAAACTCTTTTGAAATTATTTGAATAGAGTGTATATTTTTGACTTAAGAGCCATTTTAAAGTATTTTTTCCGAAGATTTTAAAGGCCCTCTCCACTCTAAGTGATGTCACGCACTCTAGCCCTGAAGAGTCTGTACCATATAGACAACCTTTATGAAATCTAAAACTGCCTGAAAATGTACCAAAACTTAAACTGTATTAATACAAAAACTGTAAAAGATATCAAAAAGCTGAAAACAATTGTAATAGCTGAATGTCTGGTGACCATTTTAAAGTTGGAATGAAGTCTGTAGCTGAAAGTATGTGGAAGGAGTAGCATGTTAAACACAGGCCATTTCTCAATGTCGAGGAGGCTTGCTTGGACATATATGCTGGGCATTTAAACAGTGATTCGGCGCCACTCGATGACGTAGCATGCTTGAAATAGTGGCTTTGGAGCAGCTTTACTCGACATTGAGAAACGGCCACGGTGTAGGTTAAATAGTATTTGAATGCTCCGCCCATTTAGTTACCTGTTAAAAATGTGTAAAAAAATCTGAATATTTTACAAAAGAATGTATGAAAACGTTTCCCATCATGTCCTGAAATAGCTGAATATTTTTTATATTTTAATGGTTTCTGTAACTGAAAGTATGCTGAAGTTATTAGTAGTAAAACAAACTACTGAATCAGCATTCACACTAATTAGAAATGAGTTATTTCATCATTTTTTTATGCAATTTAATGTTTTAACAAATAAAACAAAAAAAAATGCTGATTTTTATTGAATTATTGTCCACTTTGAATCTTTATTTCAACAAACTCCTGCATTAAACAATCGCTTATGTATGATAACAATCTGTAAAATAAGATCATCACGAGACAGACACATCAGAGCCAAACTAGTTGTTATTATCCATGTTTATATTCTGTATATTTGATACACCGTAAATCATATTGGTCTGTAAGCTCTGTCAAACATTGAGTAAAATCACTGTGACTAATGTACTTCATCTGATGTACGGCAGCTGGTGTATTTATGAAATACACTTAACAGCAATATGTTATTCTCCAGTTTCTTCTCTGGCATTCTGAACAGGATTTGAACATTTGATATCCGCACTTCCTCTTTCGATCCTGTAGTCTAGCGAAGTCTGGGAACTCAAATGAACCCACACACTGAATGACTTCCAAGGGTAAGTGAGGGCATTGTTAAATGGCTTTTGACAGATTTCTTTCCTCAGGCTGAACAGTCAGAATCCCGGATGAGCTGAATGAAAGTCTTCTTCACTGCACTACCTGATTTAAAGTTGAGTATATTTAAACGTAAAACTGTCCAGCCAAGCAATGTCTGATTTCCCATCCTTCCTCTCCGTGGGAGCGGACCCCCCCCCCCTCCCAGCCTTTTCACCCCGGCTCTGTGCCAACTGCTATTTGGCTGTGGAACATTATTTGGTATTCACACGCATTTGCAGGGGACACGGCAGGGGCAATTTCTCATCACTCCGGGGGTTTTCTCAGCGTTTGGGGAGGAGGGGGGGTTTTTTGGCTCGGCTACCAGAGGAACGCTTGGCAAATCGTAGATCTTAGTGGGAAATAAATGACAGCACAGCCACGTTTGTGAATGTTCTGATTGTTACTGACTCACAACATGGCACAAAATCTTCAGAGAGGGGGCGGGTCTTTGGCAGTGTGAGCAGGGGCGAAGGGCATCGCAGGCTTTTATTCCTCTTTCCCTTCCCCTTTCTTATCGCTTTATGTCTTTTCCTGGCAGAGCTGAATTGTTAAATGGATCACAGACTGAAGGAGAAAGAATTTCATTTAGGACGGTAGGGGCATTTTTCTGCAAGCACTGACTGTGTCTGTACTTTAAAGAGTCCTCTCCTGCTGATGTTCAGGTGTATATCAGTATGTAGTGTCTCTACTTTAAAGAGTCCTCTCCTGCTGATGTTCAGGTGTATATCAGTATGTAGTGTCTCTACTTTAAAGAGTCCTCTCCAGCTCCCCCTTAGTCCGTCCTCTCTGTACTCGTCTTGTACCCCCGCCGCGCCGGCGCCCGCCTCCCTCTCGTCTGCTCTTACTCTTTCTACTAATGATAGGGCCGCAACGCAGAGGAGCCAAAACCGCCCTGCACCGTAAGTATAATGTTACAAAAACACAATCAAGACGGGGCGAGCTTCTTCCCGGCGCTGGATTGCTGGCGCCCACAACACTATTGCCAGACCGTTACTCGTGCTATGTCAGAACTCACGAACTACAAGCTACTCCTCGCTCAAGTATGCAGCTGCCACACTTCTTCTTGCGAAAGAGCTGTATTATATCTAAAATAACTGTCTGGGGTGGGCAATGGGTACCTAGAGTTCTCTGCCGAGTTCTATATCTGCACTAAATATCATAGATATTTGTACTTATGTCATGACTAGTAGTCGTGCCTCTCCAGAGGAAATTTCATCCTGTAATGAACTGACTATATGTGGACTTGTAGTCGTCCTCTCCTGAAGAAATTTCATCTCTGTGATGTATGACTATTATGTGGGACTTGGGTAAGTCGTCCTCCCCTGGAGAAATTTCATCTCTGTGATGTTATGACTATATGTGTACCTTGTAGTCGGTCCTCTTCCTGCAGAAATTCATCTCTGCGAATGTATTGACTATATGTGGACTTGTAGTAGTCCTCTCGTGAGAAATTTCATCTCCTGTGATGTATGACTTATTGTGGACTTGGTAGTCGTCCTCTCCTGAGAAATTTCATCTCGTGTGTGTTGACTATATGTGCGACTTGTAGTCGTCCTCTCCTGAGAAATTATATTCTGTGATGTATGACTATATGTGGATTAGTAGTAGTTCCTCTCCTGAGAAATTTCATTCTCTGTGATGTATGACTATATGTTGGACTTTGTAGTCGTCCTCTCCTTAGAAATTTCATCTCTGTGAGGTATGACTATATGTGTGGACTTGTAGTCGTCCCTCTCCTTGAGGAAATTTCATCTCTGTATGTATGACTATATGTGGACTTGTAGTCGTCTCTCGCCTGAGAAATTTCATCTCTTTGTGATGTATGCACTTATATGTGGACTTGTAGTCGTCCTCTCCTGAGAAATTTCATTCTCTTGTGATGTATGACTATATGTGGACTAGTAGTCGTCCTCTCCTGAGAAATTTCATCTCTGTGATGTATGACTATAGTGTGGACTTTGTAGTCGTCCTCTCCTGAGAATTTCATCTGCTGATGTATGATTACTTAAATTTGTGGACTTGGTATAGTCGTCCTCTCCCTGAGAAATTTCATCTCTTGTGATGTATGACTATATGTGGACTAGTAGTCCGTCCTCTCCTGAAGAATTTCATCTCTGTGATGTATGACCTATAATGTGGACTTGAGTAGTCCTCTCCTTGGAGAAAAGTTCATCTTGTGATGTATGACCTATATT
>NW_011369945.1:6710279-6724086 GCF_000735185.1 Notothenia coriiceps
TAAAAAAACCCTCTTTCCAATGGCCACGCGTTTTTTCCTCCTTCACTTTCGCGTTTCCTGTGTTGGTAAAGTAAACGTTCTGGCATACAAATGCACCTCTTTACTTCACGAATAAACTCTATATAAGCATGAGTCTGAGTGAAATTCTTGTAAAGCAGAACCCACACACCAGTGAGGGTCCTCCGGTCGCCCTGACATTGAGTCTCTCTCGTCGTGTTCGCGAGTTTCTTCGTTTTAAAGTGCGTGGCGGATGAGACACAAATATGGAGGTAACTCGTCGATATTCTCACTGTGTCCGGACAATGCAAAATTGGTGTCGTGTGAGGATTAGTGTGTGGTTTAACGGGCTATTAGGGAGGAAAATAACTCAAATACTTCCTCTGACCCTGATTTTTTAGTCGGGCCCTTAGAGTGCGGGACGGGGTAGACTGCATTTGACAGTTGCCGCCCACCCCCCCCCCGTCAGGCGGTAACCGAGCCACACACAAGACTCACAAAGAAAGGGGGATAATTTTTGTCGGACGCCCCTCGTCCATGAGACGTTCAGTGGGTCCTGTAATTAAGTATCTAGTTCTCGTCTGACCAAATGTCTGAGAGGACAAAAACGGGTTAAGGCCTACGAATTTGGTTACGGATGGGGTGACAGGTCGTTTAAGAGGTATTTTAATTCATGACTGACAGTTTTATATATGATAGAGTTTATTAGCACTACGCAGCAGTAAAGGGGTGCATTTGTATTGTCAGACGTTACTTTACGCAAACAGATTACACACAAAGGTGAAGGAGGAACCCACAGTGAGCCTTGAAAGAGAGAGGGAAAAAAAAAAAAAAAAAGGTACAGGGAACTCCCGGAGGCACGAAGAGGGAAGGTCACTTAAATAATACAGTTATACAAGTGTCTATTCTTAAATGGTCCTCACCCCAAGGCATTGTGGTCGCTCCCTAGATAACGGTAACCTAGAATTCAGAGTGGCGGAATTGGTGGCCGGTAGGACCACTCCTACTTGTCCTTTATCTCGTAGCTTAAGTAGATTAACAGGTTCCCTAGTACTTACTTACCTATGGAATTTGGTAAGTTTGACACGTTCTGTTTTACATTTTGTCTCGTTCATTATAACTTGTCAAAAATACTATGTTTGAGTTGAAAAAATTGAAACAGTAAACGAATATTAACGCTGGCGTAAATTCAACCCAAATTCCCTGGCACGGAGAGGGAGTGTCTCATCCCCCGGCAATAACCTAATATAGACGTCTCTCAATTCTAAATGGTCCTCGCCCCAAACTCTGGGTGCTCCCGATACACGGGTAACCTAGAATTCCGCGAATTGGTGAGCAGGTAGGACCACGTGTAAAAAGAGTCAAAAAAATTACAGTAAGGATACTTAGTTGATTATATGTAGTCATGACTCAAATGTTGACGGAATAACATACACTCTCGACGGAAGTCCATGTTTTTTCGGGACGTCGTTAGGACTTCCGTCGCAAATACTCCTCTCTCCATTGCGTGTATTTATGAGTAGACATAGACAGTGATAACGATTGCCTATAAGGGAACTATGGGATGGTACGTTTCCTTACACACACACACGTACGTAGGGTAGTACGGGGTGCGACAACCGGGCTGACAACTGCTGTGGACAACATGGTTAGTAACTTGAAAGAGGAATCTATTGTCCTCGTGCTGCATCCGTCGGACTCTTGATTTAATGCCTAGATATAAGCAATAACAAGATCCGATAAGGAAATTGTCCATTGTACACTAATTTTCCTTACATTCTGGTTCGATCGTCAGGGTATATGGCACGTCCCAGGAAACCCGAAAAAACTATCAAACATAACTGTGCTACCTTACGTGGAAATGACACGCTCTGCGAAACATATTTCTCCGCGCTCGGACGTACTTTTCCTGGTTACCCGAACAATCGAAGTTGGTGTGGGTCTTCTTAGGGGACAACCTGGGTTATTTTATAACCCGAGTCGACTCGGACCTTACTTCTTTTTCTTTAACCCGTTATCCTGACTTTTTTTTCTCTCTCCTGTTTTTTGTTTTCATGTCCCTTTAGGGGCTCCGTAAGAAGCATATCCCTTGAACACAACAAACGGCCATCGCAAATGACACAAGTAAAAAAAAAAGAATTGAGTTTGTAAATAAAATACACTTAATTATTAATTGCTAAGTTTCAATTTCCTACATTGTGTCTTGCACAGTTTGAACGGTTAAGGTATCTGCTTAATATATTTTCTCATGACCTTTGACCATGGATTATTTGTATGCTCTATTTCCTGTTTATCCTCACTAGGATGGCCGAGTGGTTAAGGCGTTGGACTTAAGATCCAATGGGCAATAGCCCTCGTGGGTTCAAACCCCACTCCTGGTAACCTTAACTTCTGCTTCACCAACACTAATCGTCCGCATGGTTGTGTCGTGTTGAAGCTTGCCGGTGGGCGTGTCTGGCACGCGAACAATCACATTAATATCCCGCCCCGGACACACAAGCATGTGGTTTGATTGGCTAGTGCTCGTACTGGCATATTGTTTGATTGGCTGACGCTTGAAAAGTTGAACTTTTCTCAACTTTCGAAGCGAGCAATGGAGGCAAAGCGATGCGACGGAACCACAATGCAGTTCGGCAAAGCTTGACGTCACCCCACTCAAAGTGAATGGGAGGCGTCTCCGTTGAAGCACGCAACGGAACCGTGTGAACGTACCGTAAGGGAGAGGAAGGTCACTTGAACACAACAAATGGCGATAGCAATTATAAGCAAATAACGTTAAAAAAAAGTTGAGTTTGTATATAAATAAATAATTACCTGCTCTGTTTCCATTTCCCGTATTGCTCAGTTTGAGTGGTTAAGGTATCCATTCGCTTAATATATTTTCTCATTACCTTTGACAATGGATAAAGTCGATGCTCTATTTCCTGTTCATCCTCACCAGGATGGCCGAGTGGTTAAGGCGTTGGACTTAAGATCCAATGGGCAATAGCCCTCGTGGGCTCAATCCCCACTCCTGGTAAATTGTTTGTGTTTACTTGCCCTTAGGTCCTGCTCAACACATTTATGAAACTCAAAAGTTAAGATACAGTAGTTAAGCATATCTGCCGTACTGTCTCAGACAGACGGGTAAAATGAATGTATAAGTGTAGACCAATGAGAATGGGTTTGGTGGTTCTGACCTGTCAATCATGCCACACATACTCCTGGTATCTTAATAGTGATGACTTCCTCCTTCATTGAATAAAAGCATGGGTTGTAAATATTAATTGATTGAACTCCAGCTAAAGCAGTTCAGATTAAAATGCCTTCTTAAAACCACTCTGACATACTATATGAAATAAAACCACAATATTGTACACGTGAAATTAAAACATCTTGTTGTCTTTTTACTAAATGCAACCAAGTCTTTTCACAGTGAAGTGAACTCAGAGCAAAAGATTAACTTTAGACCCAAGATACTTCAATTTGATCTCATAATATAAAATGGGGTTTTAATGCTACTAAAATTTAACCCTTTTTACGATCCGACTCGTATGACTTTTTATGATGTATGGTACTTTCTATTTTGTGACTGATGAGTGTTGGTTATTGGAGTGGTCTCTGTCTGGAACTTATATATAATATACCTCACAGAAAGAGAATGAGCAAACTGTATAATGAAATGCTCCTCTACTGAGACACTTGTACTATATTGTTTCTTGAAATGGCCCCTTTCTTAAAGATCGTCTGTCACTTGTGTTGACCTAATACAAGGTATATCTATATACGTATTACAGCATATAACCCTGAGTTTCACGTAAGGAGAACAGCTTTTTTTGCCAGTCAGAATTGCCTCTGAACAAAGTGCGGTGGGATGCAGAGGGGAAATGCTAAGAGGTGAAAAGGAATCAGTGTCGGTCTGATTGCTGGTGGAGCCTGATCTTTAAAGAGCTAAAGGCCAAAGCTAATAAGCGCTTGACTAGCAGACGTGTCCAGTGACAGGAGAACAGAACAGAGCAGACACTCTGACCTTTCCTCATGAAGACTTGACCGGGGAAGAAGAAAAGAGAACGAGATCGGAGGGAAACATCTCCGAGACAGAGAGGAGCTGCAAAGATTTGCTGTGTCCACTCGGACAGAATAAATTAAAGTAATGTAATTGAGGTGAAGTGATGGCTGGCGGCCCGAACACTTTGTGTCACGGCTGTCGCTTCGAATCAAAGGGATTTCCATGGTTTCTCTGCCCCAGTGTCGGTCAAGGCATCCAGAGCCACCCATTGAGGAAAGTAAAGAGTAATGGAGGTCAGGAGAGTGACACCAATGCTCAGACGAGGAGAAGGGAACAGCAACACACTCCAAGAGGAGATGTGGAGCGCATAGGTAGCTGACTGGGTCACAACTATGCCAAAGAAACACAAGTAGTGGTATGTTTTCAGATCGAGGCCTTACCATACAATCTGAGCAGTGCTGGAAGAAGCACTCACATTCTATGGACTTTAAAATACTTGTCCTTAATTGAAAATGTTACTTAAGATGAAGTTTTATAGTATTATATTAATTGAAATTAATAAATGATCCTGTTTTCATAAGCACCAAATACATAGTAGCATTTCAATGTGGGGCAGATTTACTAACGATACAAGTAATATTTGTAAATGTGTAGTACAGTACTGCATCTTATCATGCGTTTTGAAATGTAAAAAGTAACTATGAGTAAATGAGTTAAAAACTAAATAAAAAGCTTGTCATGGTATTGTAATGTAATGTAATGTAATGTAATGTATTGTATATAGTGAAGAATATTATTGCTTGCTCATAAAGAAATGTTTATAAATAAATGTGCTTCCAGAAGGTCTTAAACTATGAAGAGAAGTGAGCTTCATGACAGTGTTAATGGTGAGCACAACATAAGGAAGGAACTGCATTTCTGCTACTTTTATTAGATGTATTCACTGAGGTTCAGGAGAGGGCACCGTGCCAGGCACGAGCAGTTCAGAGCTCAGCACGTGACAGGAGAAAACAGACAGTCAGTGTAGTGTAGGGCCTGGATGACCTTGGGAAGAAGACTGGACCTGGGCGAAGCCAAGAGGCGTGGGCTCGCCTGTTCTCCAATCAACAATTGACAGCACCTCACTCAGAAATACACAATCAGAATATGATTATATAAGTATATGAAATGTGTTTTGTCAGTTTCCGGGGCTCTGGAAGGTAGTGTGAGACAGTTAGGAATTTTGAACATGACAATAGCGGCTATTTTAATGTAAAGCAGGAAACTATTCAACAAATGGTCACACAAGTTGTGACTGGAGAGTTTCAAATGCAGGTGTTTGATGTTGTTTCATATCTGACATATCTGGGTTGCTTGGGTCTTTTACTGTTAAAAAAACAACGCCATGCCATGTAGCCTCAAGGAAATCATGTTTTCAGAATGAGCTGCCTAATATTATATTAGACAGCCACAGAGAGAGAGAGAGAGAGAGAGAGAGAGAGAGAGAGAGAGAGAGAGAGATGTAGAGGGACAGTGAGGCAGGATGGTAGTGAAAAGCCAGACAGGAAGTGCGACAGATACACACAGCTTACAGCGATGCAGAATCAGCAGGAAAGGCATGTTACAGACTGGCTGTAATAAGTGCCAGGACCAGAGTAAGCGCAGGTCATTTACATGACAGAGTCAGGAGGGTAATTCCAGCCGTATGATAACTTGTCAGTCGGACACAGAGTCCAGCAGGAAGCTAATGGGCTCGACGCAGCACTGACAGAAGCAGCAGGCTGGAAAACACTGCAGGTTCTCTGCAGAGGAAGCAGGAGAGACACTTTCTAAAAGCAACAATACAGAAAGGGCACTTTGAGAAAGACATTTTGGAAAGAAACTTTTACTTGACATGTCATTTAGCTGACACTTTCATCCAAAGCCACTTACAGACACTTCAATCCTGTGGATGACATGCCTCCGGGAACAATTTGGGGGTTAGGTGTCTTGCCTAAGGACATCTGAACATGTTGGCTGCATTGTACCTCCAACCTTCTGATAGAAAGGTTGTCCCTTACAGCCTGCACTAACAGTCTCCCTATAAAACACGACTCTGGTGGGACTCGAACTCACAGCCTTTGAATTACATCTCTAGCGATTGACTAGAAGTCCAATGCGCTGTCCATTGCGCCACAGAGCCTCTCATACCTGACATATACATAGACAAATGATCCCTCAAATTGTAAAGTCTCCTTTTGGTTTGGTTCGACACCAACAGCACAATAATTTGCTGTTAAACCGTCCACTGTCCGCCAGCTCAAACACACTTTGTCTGTCTTGCTGTTTGGTGATGGTAACATGAAGTGACTTTATCAAAGATGTTACATGTAAACCGCTGCCCAGATAGACTTCACTGTAAAGTTGTGGGCTGGAAAACCAAAACAAATAAGCTGAAAGACACAGATCTATTGAAACCAAGGCTGTTTTGCTGCCAAGAGACACACATTCAAAAGTTTACAGTTGTATTCATTACAACAAATAACCAAAATGTATGGCTTTGGTCATGCTACCTGAACAGAACAAATAAAGACACATTGCACAGAGAAAGGGACGTCTATGGCTCAGTGATTGGCTCATCCTCTGAACACAAGAACGGCGGTTCATTCCCGAACTCTTCCTATTCTCATGCCGAAGTGTCCTTGTCCCAAATTGCTCCCAAAGGCACAGCCATCAGTGTGAGTGAATTAACATTAGCAGTTTAGCACCTTGTATAACATCCCTGCAAACGGTGTACAAACGTGTGAGTTTATGTTGGCTCCATTTACAATACTCCTAGAAGCAGTCCCTAGAGTAAGTGTCACTGCGCGAGTGTTAGCAGAGGAACGTTCCAGAGGTCACAAAGGAAGACTAGATACAGTATGCTCCATACTTGATAAGTTGGTTATTGTACCATAGTCAGTTCTAATTTCTCACTCTTTGGGAAAGCGATGGCTGTGGCACAATAATCGCTTTCATGTCTATTTCCAGCATAATTGCAGAGGAGTCAGTGATAACTGTCAGCGTCGCCCAGGAAGAAAGAAACGGTTTAAAAACGAACTCTGCTATCAACAGTTGGCAGGAAGACAGAAGTGGCTGAAATAGTTTGCACCAGAGAAAATGAGAATGTGACGTGCAGATGAAGCGAAACAAATGATTACAAAAACAGACTGTACAGAAGACAGACAGAGACACGTTGAGATTAAGGAAGAAACGAGGAAGAGGAGAGCCAGAGAGAGAGAAGGGGAAATAGTTCATTCTTCCTCCGGTTCCTGATAAAAGGCCTTTCACCTCCAATCAATAGACTATCAGGGCTTTTTATCCTCTCCTGGTGTCAGACCCAGAGCTATCAGGCCTCCTCTGTGATCTGACACATCAGGTCAGAGTCTGAAGCACCATGTCCATCCTCCAATCTCACTGCAGAGAAACTGCTGCTGGGTTATTTAAAGTGTCTCTGTGGGAGAAAGGTTACATGAGGTCGTTGTTTCCCTTTGGCAGAGTCACATGTTTAAAAAAAGTCTTATCGTCTTTCAAAAAATGTAATAATCCTTCTTAACACTTTGATCCCGATTGAAATATCTCAACAACAGTTGGATGGATTGCCAAAGAACTTTGTGGAAACATTTATATTACCCTCAGGATGGATTTTAATAGCTTTGGCGATCCTCTGACTTTTCATTTCACTCTAAAATCAAAATGTGTACAATTATTTGGTTTAATAATAAAATACCTGAAAAATACTATAAATAATGACCATGAGCCTAGCACCGACTGCTAATTAGTATGCTAACGCCAGAATGATGAACATTATAAAAATCAAATCAGCAGCATTAGCATTTTGAGCTAGCATTTAGCTCAAGGTGATGTGTACATAATAGAGATGTTAAGATTCACCGATTCGCATCGGATCACCGGCATAAACGTTCAAGATGCGAGTGCACCGGTTGAAAGAGTGCACATCGGTTACATGCAGTTTGGGTTGAACTTGCGATACATCGATTGCGTAGCGTCTTTGCATCGGTAAAAACCCGATTCACTCATATAAAATCCCCTCATCTTGTCAACGCTCAGCAGAGACGATCTTTGATCTCTGCTTCGCCGCTACGGAGGCCGAGAGTGTCAGTTATCAACACACATGGAAGTCGAGGAGAAAGAGAAACACGGCGCACCAAAAATACCTACAAATCAAACGTTTGGCAACACTTCGGATTGTTCAAGAAAGACGGTCAACTTGAAAAATCGCTCGCAAATTGTAAACGATGCCGTGCCGCTTTAAAGTACACAAGTAGTACGAGGAACTTAGCGACGCACATAAAGAGGCGACGTGGGGTCTGCGGCTGAAAAGAGAAACCTGGAAGTTAGACATGAGTTAAATCACTCAGTGAGGTGTTCTGTCAGAGAGAGTGGTGTTTAGTTTACAGCAGCCTGTGACTGCCAATAATAGTCTAAATGTCTTCCTTATAAGCAGTTATGAAATACCTGTTTGTGAAAGGTTATTTGTTTTCTTTATTGTTCATATAGAAACCACTGCTTTCTGCTCACTGGTGAGTTAGCCTATGAATGAGTGTTAAGCACATCAGGCTGGCAGCTGTATGGGCATTGCACGGTAGTTGTTATTTGCACATTGTTAATCATGGGCAATGCATCCTTACATTGTTTAACTGTGAGGTGTTATACAATTGTAATCTGGAGAGTTTTTTAAGGTAAAAAAGGTAAAAAAAAGAAACAGCATGAGGGGATGCGCAGTACTAGTGGAGAGAACCAAATATGTAAAGCACTTTTTTGTTAATGTATGATTTGCTTCATATAAGAAATAAAACAAAAATCCTCTGTCGTACCATATTGAAGTATCATTATTTTGCATCGTGTTGAATCGCATCGTATCGCATAATGTTGAATCAAATCGTATCGAACTGTATCGCAACAGGGGTTAATCGTATCGTATCGCATTGCCTGGTGTTTCAAATGTATCGTTAATGTATCGTATCAACTTATCGAGATGCGCATGGCATCGGCTTCAGTGATGGAGATGCACATCCCTAGTACATAAGTGGCTTTCGACTGTTGTTTGAATACTGTACCATAGAATATGACCGACAGAACAACATACGTATAATCCTGCTGCAGTGCTCACGTCTTGTTATGAAGCTAATTCCTTAGATTTACTTAATATTCAATGTTTTGTGTCATGAACTGTGGAGCTATGGTCTATTGCTACATCTGTGAGAACGACATATTCACATAACCACCACCTGGATGCTTCTGAATGTGTGTAATGTTATGGATTCCAGCTGACTGTCTGATTAAATCCTTGGTAAAGATGCTGTGTCAGTGATATTCCAAAACTGTTAATCCCTGCTCACTTAGAGGCTAAATGAATAGAGAGCGAGCTGCTCCTCAGAGAGCGGCTGGAGGAGGCAGCAGCAGCAGGGGATGGAAATGAGATGGAGATGTTTCATTTATTCATTGATTTTCTCAGCGAGCAGCTTGGATCGCTCTCCGGGAACCTGCACCATGAATGTTGCTGAGGAGGAAATATGACACACACAGCTTCCTTATTTCACTACTACATGCTAAGGCTAGATTAGGGTACTGCCTGGAAGCTACCACTGTTGGGAAGTTGTTTGTTAACCTATTATGCTGTCGAAGCAAAAGCTGCATCTCCTGCTGCTACGGTCACACTTTAACTTACCATCTGTTGTCTATTACGTTCTTAGAGTTCTTCCACACGGCTACAAGCTGGTTTTTTCTATTTATATTTCAGACTTCAACACTCTGAGGACGTAACCACTAGTTTAGTAGTTTTTACTCAAAACAGACCTACAGTATAGTACAACAGCAAACAGGAAATATTAAAACTATGCTGAGAATGATGAGGGATTTCTAAGAGCACCTACAGATGGGCCCACATTTACTTTTATTTTTTGATCGAAAAGAAAAAGTTTGTCAAGTTATTTTTAGTAAGTTTTAACTGAAGGTATTCACATGTCTTTTTTAATTAATATCTGACACATTTGGCTCTCCTGTCTCTTGTAAGAGTTAATAAGAGACCAGGATATGTCAGTAGCATTACAGAAGACTGGCTTTGGTGTCAGCAAAAGGGCAACGACGGAAATTACCTTCAACATGAAGCCTTCACCACATGACAGAGTGTGACCTTTCTACTGTGGAAGACTTAGAAGTGAGTAAAGTCTTCAGTCGCTCTTAAAAAGTAAAATCTTATCTTTAAATTGATGAAGTGTAGCAGGTTGAGGAAGGCATGCTAGCACCACAGCAGAGAGCCTTGTCAATCCACTGTTTCCTGAAATCAAAGTCAGATCGGCAAACAAAGCGACTGGCAGCACTTTGCAACCAAAACACTGTTTGTTCAGAGGCTCGAGCATCAAACCAGCTGATGACACGGCAGAAATCTGCGGGCTCTGTTTCTTTAGTTCCCCTGGTGGTGAAAATCATTCAGATCCAGATTAAACCCATCCCACCCTCCCAGGCTTTGATGTGGGGATAAAGCAGTGAAGCTTGTTCCCCGCAGAAAGCCCCACAACAAACCATGATCTTCATTTTGTCAAAGCCTCACATCAATATCCAGCACAGGAATCCCTGCTGGGGATTTATGTTGGGCGAACACACATTCACATTCATCCTCATGGCGAAAACCTTCACTACAAACAGAGAATAAAGACGGGACATTAGTCTGTAGGATTTGATCCTTCTCAGTACAAATGATTCTTTATTTGTTATGTTTTTGTGTCCTGAGCTCAAATGAAGTCTCTTTACAACTGAGTGAAACTGCAGCAGAGCAGTTTGGGAGTCACCTTCATCTCTATTAGACTTCTAAGATAAGATAAGATAAACAATTATTGATCCCTGTAGGGAACTCAGGTGTTAAAGCAGCAACAGGAGTACGATTGAAACCAAGGATAGGACAGGTAAGAGTTCACACAAGGACAAAAAGAAGGAGAAATACAGAATGTAATGAACAGACTGTATAAACCGTATTCCCTATAGCTCTGAAACAATACCAACAATAATGCTAGTAATGTGGATTTGTCCAAACTATGTACATCTGTATCCTGTCTTTCTTACCGTCTCTCCTGTTGAGTTTGGCGAAGCCCGGCGCGTGGCTGCTGGACAGCTGAGAGGAGCTTCTGAAGGACGATGGAGGCAGATTGGAAACCAATGAGCTGTCACACACGTCTGTCAACCAATCACAAAGCAGAAAAAAAACGTACATTTTAAAACAAGGCTTGAACTTAAACAGTTTAAAGATGCAAATAAAGATGCACATGTGTAGACTCCGCGGTCTTAAAATCCCCACAATGCTTTGCGCACAGACCAATTTCCAAATCTTTGGCGGAAATCGCGCTCCACTTAAGGCGGGGCCTCGCATACGACGCACACCTGCACACCTGTTCCTCCATTCTTCGTTTTACGAGGCTAGGAAGGATTCTTGCCTCGCTTCTGAAGCAAGTGACTCGGAAGACATGTGCTACCAAGGAAGAGTCCTCGACATTGAGAAACACCCCCTATTTCAGGTTTCTAATCAAAAACATGTAAAAAAACTGACGGGGGAACCAGAAGTGCTAAAATGCTAACTCATTCCCGGGTTTTAGGACTCATTCCTTCAACAAGTACTGGTGATTGTAATGTCAATAAACTTCACTTATAGTTGCCACACGTTTTGCACGGCACTTCCATACTTTAGCCAGAGTAATGACCGACATGTAACATGTGCCTTAAAACGAGCTACCTTTGAATACATTATCTCTACATGCACATCAGCATCCAGTCATCGTTCCAGATGAAAAAACTGAGATGTTTGGAATAGAGTAGAAAGTTCAACAGGAGCACCACACAGAGTTCCCGTTAGCCGGTAATTACCGGACTACGACCGGTAAAATATGCTGAAGACCGGCAAATCTAAATCTCTCCGGTCAAAGCGTCCGGTCAAAATATATTTCCCCTTAGCGCAATAACGCATCAGTTGTGCAACTTGCGCCACTTATGTGACAGACAAAAGAGTATGTGACAGACAAGAATAGTCAATTCTACTGTCTAACACGTAATGTGGAGAAAGAGATGTCCTGTATGGGTTGATTGTGCGTTGATCTGTTGGTAATGCCTCGGGGTTCCGGTCGGCATGTAAACAAATGCATAATGCTGCGCTATAGACAAGTTTACGCGCCAAACCACGGGTAGCGCCATAACCCTACACAAATGCACTTCATTTCCGCCGGAAGTCTTTTGCACAGCGTCTGTCGGTGTAAACCGGTGTAAACAGTCAGACGGGCACTGGTGTAAACACAGCGATTTCGATGCTAACAGTGATGCTAGCTTGGGAACACGATTCTACTTCTTTGACTGGAGATGGCGTTACTCTCCCCCACCGAATTCAGTGCAANAGAGATGTCCTGTATGGGTTGATTGTGCGTTGATCTGTTGGTAATGCCTCGGGGTTCCGGTCGGCATGTAAACAAATGCATAATGCTGCGCTATACTTTGCGGCCTCACCCGGTTGCATAGCGACGCTTATTGTTTAGGTGTCTTTTAATAAGCAGGTAGTCATATCATTAGCTAGAACTAGCTAGCTAGCTATTTTAATTACCTCTCAAACTAGTTATAGATATGTTTAGTTTTACTGTCGGGTCACTCATTACTGATCCGCGAGCTGCATGATACTGACGGGCTGTCAGGAGAGGGAGAGAGCGCTCCGTTTATTATTCCTGTGTTATTGTAAATTACTGTACACTTTTGAATAATGTAGTTAATCTACT
The DNA here is from genome assembly GCF_000735185.1 of Notothenia coriiceps. NCBI lineage: Eukaryota > Metazoa > Chordata > Actinopteri > Perciformes > Nototheniidae > Notothenia > Notothenia coriiceps. The sequence goes on from NW_011369945.1 coordinate 6,723,033, forward strand.
ATAATTACTTTGTTTAATATCGAATCATATCAATTTGTTTTAAAGCTCAATAAATAACAACTGAGACTGCCAAGGCACACANTTACTGATCCGCGAGCTGCATGATACTGACGGGCTGTCAGGAGAGGGAGAGAGCGCTCCGTTTATTATTCCCGTGTTATTGTAAGTTACTGTACACTTTTGAATAATGTAGTTAATCTACTATCATTAGTTTGTTTAATATCGAATCATATCAATTTGTTTTAAAGCTCAATAAATAACAAAGAGTCAAATTGTGTCCGGAAGATTTAAACTTTAACGGACATGTTGACCGGCGAAAAAATATTCTAACGGGAACTCTGGCACCACAACACTAAGAGATTCAAGAAAGGCTAAATACCACAAGCAAAGGGCAGGATCACCAGGTTGTTGTTTGTCTCAAGAGCTGAGGTGTAGAGTTGCATCAATGATTCGGCTGGTTAAATGTCAGCCAAGTGAAAGCAGGCCTTTGACATTACACTGCAGTCTGTCAGCAGTTTAACACAGGAACCTCTCCTCTCTCAGAGTGTAAACATTATTAAGGGTCAAAATCATAAAAGGAGATGTGTCCAAACTCTTCTCCAGAGTGGAAAACACAGCTGAGGGGTCTCCAGTTAAAACCACGCTGAGGATATCACAATATCACACGCAGCTGGAGATAGATTATCATTTCCCATCTGTTCGTCTGAGAGAAAGTGTTGAGTTGTTAAAGACAGAAGGACGAGAGTGCACTGAGGCTGAGACGGGGAAATAATCGGCAATAGAGAAATAAATGATGTCATCGAATACGGTAATACACAAAGAAACCTTTAAATCAAACGTTTGTCACAGCTTCATCGTCATTCCTTTTGAGTCTGTGGATATTAGCGAGTGGCACTAATCACAGAGAGGCATGCTTCATGTCCCCAGGTGGAAACAGGTCTTTCAGCTGTAATGGCACCATACAGTAGGAGATGAATGAACTGTGTAATAATGTTGTAGCAGGACAGGGGGGGAAGTAAACGACACACCCTAGAGATTCCCCTGAGAAAAAGGG
>NW_011369945.1:6724126-6741063 GCF_000735185.1 Notothenia coriiceps
CATACTGCTTCCCTGATGGCTCCGACAAGACTGTTGACATCCTCGTGGATTCATCTTCTTATTACAGACACATGCATTTCCAAACATTTGGACTACCTACGCTGTAAATGTATTATCTCTTTGATTTCCACACGTCATCTATTGCACGTCTGTCCGTCCTGGGAGAGGGATCCCTCCTCTGTTGCTCTCCCTGAGGTTTCTCCATGTTCCCCTTTAAACTGTGGGGTTTCTCTGGAAGTGTTTCCTTGTACGATGTGAGGGTCTAAGGACAGAGGGTCTAAGGACAGAGGGTCTGAGGACAGAGGGTCTAAGGACAGAGGGTCTAAGGACAGAGGGTGTCGTATTGTCATACTGATATTCTGTACAAACTGTGAAGTCCACTGAGACAAATGTAACATGTTGTGATATTGGGCTATATAAATAAACATTGATTGATTGATCAGTCAAGTGGTGCTCACTGCAGAGCCATAATCTCTAGCTCCGCCTCTCTGAAGCTCTAGCTCCCCTCTCTCTCTGGAGCTCTAGTGACGCTGGCAAAATGGCGGACTTTACAGGAAATGTCGTTGCCGTAGCAACCACAAACAACTAGTTTAAAGACATCTTAATGCTAGAGTCTATTTAAATAGATTTGAGTTATTAACAAATGGAAATCACTTGGTTTTGATGCATTGGCATGAAGATACCAGCCAACAGTTTTTACAAATAAAATGACGTTATGACCAAACTGCTGAAGGGCTCTCCTTTTTGGTGATGAACTATGGGTCTTGAACAAATATGGGTCTTGGGCCCTGCTGAGCATCAACCCAACCCATCAACTCTCAGAACACATAACATTCATAGGAAAATATAATTGAATACATGAATAATATATTTCAGCATATGGCACGGGTGAGAGTGGGGTAAAGGATATATCCTCACGGTCGTGATTCGGCCGTAGGGCGAGTGCTGCAGTACTATGACACTATAATGACGGACTGATAGCAATACAAAGTGAGGTGACTATATGCTGCAGAAGGTGACAGAATGATGAGTCCACATGCATTGTTTATATGTAGGGAGGTTTATTACGGGGGGGGAGACACTTATTGAACTGACTGTCCAGCCAGCTGAAGTGGGCCTCCTCTTGAAAGGACTGCTGGCTCACAGTGTCACTGATTTGTCTGCAGGTCAGGGCGAGCGTGCAGATGGCAGGATCCCCGTCCTCAAGCGCAACGAGGATGAGGATCCTGCGTATCATGTCCTCAGGTAGCTCTACATACAGAACATGACTCAATATGAAGTCCTTTCCAGCTCAACACTGTTGTTGGTCTCTATTACCATCTAAACTCAAAACCTTTCATTACTGAGTGGATGGTTGTAGTATGTTGAGCATCTGCCGGGCTGTTCATTCGCTGGTTAGATCGGTGTGCTCTTCCTCCTGTGTCCTCGCTCTTCCCGTGACTTTTGACCCCCTTCATACACCGGTGCAGCTAACCCCCGCCACCAAGTGTTCTAAATAATATTGCATTATAAATATAAATAAAGTAAACTGACATGCCAACAACTTCCATGACATGGCTCCTAGGTGGTATCCAAGTTCATTAAAAGCATGAGAGCACAAACTTTTCACTTTCCTTACTAACCCGGCCTTGCCTCTAACATTTGGTCAGAGGTTTAAAACGGAGAAAGGATCTCCGGATCTGAGAGAAGCTTTAATAATGAATTAAATATAAAGATAGATGATCTGTTCTCTGATGATCATGGACGGACACTGAAGCACGAGTCAAAAAACATCTTTAATGTTCAGTATTAAAATAAAGCTGCATTTCCCTTTAAAGTGAGAAAACCTTTAAAGCTTTGCTTTGAGTCGCACCATATACTGTACATTATAAATATCCTTTATATCACAATTTACAAAAATATTCTTCATAAAGATGCAAACAGCCACAACAAAATAAAAATAAAAGCTTAATTTCCAATTGTCAAAAAAAGTGCAAAAATAGAATTTACTGGAAACATTTTGGAGGAAATTTCAGAGCATTTTCGTAAAAATTATTATTAAAATAAAAAGGTAAAAACTAATTATAAACACATTTAAAATAGTCTCATGAAGCAGCTTATTACAGTTTGAACAGGACGATAATTAAGGCTTTTCAGATCAGCTGTTAATGAGAACGGGTTGCCAGGTTTGATTTGGTGTTTCAGAGTTTTGTCACATGTTTAAAAATAATTGAGAATTCAACCACAAATTGCTCATCTGTGTGTGAATGAAACACATGCTATTAATGTTGGCAGGGGAAGAAACACTTTAATCTTTATCAATCTGTAATATGTCTTTAAATCAGAAAGTTCAACTACAATCCAAGAAATGCAGGAACATGATCGCACTATAAACAGGACGATGAGACGGATGCACAAAAGTGGAGGCAATTTAAAATTAAAATAAAAACATGTTCATTACCAAATGGTAGAGACTGGGCCAAAGCTTTAAACAATAAGGAAAGACTGGAAGCAGCTCTGCAAAGAAAACAGAGCAGTTTGCACATCCTCCCAACCTGGCAACCCACAGGACGCCTTTCATTCCTGTCGGAAAATATAGAAAAATGTCCCTGTTTGTTCTGCAGGACTGGACTGGAGACCCTCCACTGGACCTCTGGACCAATCACAGGGTCTCTGAGTCCACAGACTGTCCTCGTCCTCCTCAGGTCTCTGAAGGGGGCGGGGCTTCCTGTCGATGGATCAGAGGCGTCCCGTTGGTGCTGCTCAGTATGGGGTCTGCAGTAGGAGGCTTATAGTTCTACAGACAGAGGAGACAGCGGGGGTTAACACAACAACAACAACAACAACAGGATGAGGTGTACCACAGGAGCAGGGTGTCATACAGATACGAGTGGAGATTATAATGAATACTGTATACACATTCAAAGCACATTTATTTGTAAGCATTGTACTGAAGTGTTATCGGCTGTACGATATTAAACGGGTTGAATAACAACGGGTTTTAATGATGACACGTTCTGGCAAATAAAAACGTATCCGAGATACCTAAATGTAACGTGAAGTGCGTGCCTGAGTGAAGAGCCAATTAAAAGCCAGATTAATATAATGTTTATTCTCCGTTAGCATCGAGCAGAAATAGTCCTTAACCCGAGCGTGTGCTTCAGGTACGGGTTAATATCAACCGGGCAGCAACGTGGGCTAGATCTAAAATAATGCATCAGTAAAAACCCAAATACACGCAGAATTATAATAACATCATGTGTTTAAATACGAAGTCAAGGAAACAATATTGTACTTAAATGCAAATGTGACATATTTGTACTACAGTATTTTCTTCTCATGCCACTTTAAATACTGGATTCACACTTTACCTCGTTGTATTTAAACTTGTATAATGTACATCAAGGGGGTCCAAACTGTTCTCACTGAGGGCCACACACAGAGAAACATCTGAAGGGCCGGACCCCCACTAGAGGGGAGGTTTATCGCCTCATAATTCAGCAAACCAATCAAATGTAGCTCAATGAGTCTTGAAAGCTTTGAGAAACATCCCAGCTCTCCGGAGGGACTGCTTTCTCCTGTTGCAGCTCATCCCTTACACAGACCCTCAGGTTGATTATCATGAGAGGAAATATGAAGGTTTATTTAAAGCTGGTTATGTGAATAAGTTATTGAGCTTTTTTTTAAATCAACTAAGATTTGTTAGAAAGTGTTTTAATTGACTGAATGTATTTAAAAAGTGGACTCATTGACACATGAACACTGCGGAGTCATATCTGTTTACATACAAGAGAAGAGAAGCACAGGCTTCAGGCGTGAGCTGAGGGACATTTAGAAACGGGCTGGAGTTTGAGGACCCCAATTTTAATTATTATTTTTTAATTTGTATTTCTAGCCTTCTGGAGGTATTCAAAAATAAAACACATGAAAAAAACCAAGAGTTATAAAATATATTTGGTTATACATTTAGCAAAAACAGTTTGGACCGGTGTATGTATGTGTATACACCCGGTGCAGCGAACCCCCGCCACCTAGTGTTCTAAATAGTATTGCATTATAAATAAAGTACACTGACATGGAAATGGCTCCTGCAGGTGGCAATCAAGCTCTTCAAAAGCATGAGAGCGAGACGCTAATATATATATAATATAGAGTAAATATATAATGTAGTATGAGCGGTGTTGATTGAGTACTTGTACTGAAGTAAAGGACCTGAAAACACCTTAAAGACTCATTCAAATCAGAGGCCAGGAAGTGAGGAACACACACTACCAAAATAAAATGCAAATAAAAACACAGAAGGACAACAAAGCACACGGAGCGGACGCACAGCAGCAGGTTCAAACATTTATTCATCAAACTTTAAACAATCTTTGTACAAAAATAAACCCAAATTAAAAAATTAAATGTTTTGAAAAAGCAAACCTAAAAAGTGAAAAACAAACAGCTGATCGGATGGAAGTCTGGACACATAAAAATAAAGACTGAATATAAAGTCATCACTTTAAAATGCGCGCCTGTCCCTTTAAGAGTGCACAACGTCTCCGTTCAAATGTAACCCAAAAAAACCATGGGGATAACACACAGCACACTTCCTGCTATAACAGGCTGCATGTGTGTGTGTGTGTGTGTGTGTGTGTGTGTGTGTGTGTGTGTGTGTGTGTGTGTGATAAAGCACAACTTACACACATACCAGAGTAACAAGTCAGAGGAAATGTGGCGAGGATCATGACCCGGTGTAACCACACACACATCTGGACTGCTTTAAGGCACACACACACACACACACACACACACACACACACACACACACACACACACACACACACACACACACACACACACACACACACACACACAGCAGGGGACTTTCACACAGGAACGACTCCGATTTAAAACCTCACGGAGACTTTCACATCCTGTCATTCTCATGCAAACATAAATGTGTCTGATCTCCGAGAGCGGATTGGACGAGTGTCACTTTATGCTTTAACATATATTACATTGTATTGTGTTTCTGTGTTGGTCCCTGAAGGCAGCATCAAGTAGTCCAATGGGATAACCCCCCCCCATGCACCTGGATGAGTGCTTTAAACAGCTCTCTGATCAAATGTGCACCTATTCTTTAACCTTTGTCTCACTTTAACACAATCGTGATTTAAAGTTTTGAGAGTGTTTAAAGGAAACCCCTATTCTTTATACACGGCATTGTTTATTTATATTTCTTGTGCTTTTTGATTTGTTTAGAGTTTTTATATTTGTTAATGTTTTCACCGTTTTACTGAGTGTTTGGTGAGCAGGAGCGCACGGCCACAGACAATGCATCGCACATTAAGCGTGAGGAAACTGGAGACACACTGAGCAAGGTTTAGATTTGGCACGAATAAAAAACAACATTTCACGACATAATTAATTTTTTTTTTGTGCAAACGTTTAAAACGTCACATGCACTTCCCAGACACGAACCGCATGCAACACATTTGAAAGTAAAAACATTAAAAGCCACAAATGGTAAAAAGGTTTGCAGAGTCTCCGTCTTCTCTCTGCAGAAAGGTCACAGGAAGTCCTCCTTACAGCCCGTTCTAGTTTCAGGTCATAAACGACTGTGAGACAGGAAGTGAGCGTTTGTTCGCACAGCATCCCATCGGCCGCAAACCTGCTCGCTAACGTCTCACGTTTCAAAAGTGAAGCGCGGATTCGTTTAGCCTCTTTATTTTTTCATCTGATTTTCACATACATTTTTTTTGAGTGAAAAGTAAATGGGAAAATAACGATGAGCTCCATTGAAATGCATCCATTACTTTGTCAGGGTGTGGAAACCGGTTTTATTGTGAAATATTCAACTATGCTTTAAGGCAGGGGTGGGGAACCTCCGGCCCCGGCCGTACTACGGCCCGCGAGACATTTGATACGGCCTTCGACGAAGGCCGTATCAAATGTCTCGCGGGCCGTAGTACGGCCGGGGCCGGAGGTTCCCCACCCCTGCCTTAAAGCATAGTTGAATATTTCACAATAAAACCNAAAACAGGCACTTGCTTGTTTAATTCTTTTGCGGTGTAGATTTCTTTAAAAAAAAAATGTGCATGTGTTTATAAATTGCCTCGAAGGCCGTATCAAATGTCTCGCGGGCCGTATACGGCCCTGGGGCNAGCAGAACATCGGAGCTCTGAAGATCACAGCGGAGAAAAGCAAGAAAAGCAGCCCCTCCACAGCTTCACTAGAACAGCTGGTGCACGGGGACCTCTGCAGTGCAATAACACACATCTTATATGAGCTCCAGAGCTGAGAAACGGGCTTCTACCAAAGCTCACTGTGTGTGTGTGTGTGTGTGTGTGTGTGTGTGTGTGTGTGTGTGTGTGTGTGTGTGTGTGTGTGTGTGTGTGTGTGTGTGTGTGTGTGTGAAATACAGCCTCTTAACCACAAACTAAGAGCCGCAGTCACAGCATCTACTGAAGTGATGCACCACTTTTCAGACGCCAAGTACACGTGTTATACGTATATGTGTATTTCTCGATACTGAGTAGTATTACTAAAGAGTACTTCCTCATACCAGTACAGTTCAAACATTGACGAGTTTCAATGTTCCTCTACTTTCTGACTGTAACACATAATGATGCTGTTTCTGACATTTGAGCATTCAGCTTTGTGTTTTCTTTGTACTGCCGACATCAAATATAAGCAGTTACACATTCAGTGGATTTCAGTGCCAGTAGGTATGGTGTTCTTTTGTCGGTGAAGCTTTTTTGGAAAATTAGAGGAAGTAATTAAAGGTGGGGTAGGTAAGTTTGAGAAGCCGGCTCGAGATACACTTTTTGTTATATTCCATGGAATGCTCTTAACATCCCGATAGCAATGAATATCTGAAGTGCTTTGACAACAAATCCATAAAAAAATGTCATCTGTGGAAGCTGTGGCGCTGTAAAAAGCACGACCAATCATCTGAGCCGGTCCGGCTAAAGTAACTGGATGGCCTACCTGCCTGTCAGCCTTCCATCTGTGCACAAACTTATCTCGTGCCCTCATTGGTCATGTGCTTGTTCGTGTGTGTTGGAGGAGGGGCTCTGTAAGGAAGTGGCAGATTTGTTCCGGCCGTGTATTCTCAAATTCTTGCGCACTCGACCTGGTTTCTCCAAAATTACCCACCTTTAAAGGAAGTTTCTCTGCATTACCAGCCGTGAGCTTGTTTCTGTTTTCATCTACAAAATGGGAGCAAAACATCCTCTCACGGTCCGCAATACTGAATGATGCTGAAAGGTATCAGCATTACGTTTGTGCCGATGTGGAAAATCACCATTTGTTAACTCCCCAGTGACAGAAGTAAACAAAGGAGTCCATTGGAGGCTTTTCAGTGAGGGTGGGGGTGTGTGGGAGAGAAAACTCCCTCTGGAGGGAACACAGGGACATAAGTCTTTGCACTGTCCTTGGTAAAAGCTTCTGTTATTGTTACTGCCCAGTATAGCAGTGTTTGGTGCAGCGATGGTTATTGCCGTTTCCAGCTGCTATCATTTCAAGCTCCTCTTAACTTTCACTGTGTTGGTTCCTGCTTCTGTTAAAGGAGCTGTGTTCCACCATCCTCTTGACAATTCAACAGATCGTAGATTGCACTGTGCTCTACTTATGTCAGCATTGTTTATCCTAATATATAAAAAAAGTGCTGACATTGTTCCTTCTCCGCCTACCTACTTACATCATGTTGACATAAAGTGGTATAAAGTGCGGTTATATCGAAGAAGTGTTATGATTACGATGACAAGTATATGAGCCCAGCATCAGACTGATACCCACTATTAGTACCAGCGTTAATGTATGCCTATAATACTTTATAGTCATCCTCCCTCAGGAAACATAAGAAGATAAGTGCCTCTAAAAAAAATGATTTGATATCCCCCATCTTCTCCCGCCTATCAAACTCTGAGAGCTGAGATTCCCTCGGGGCTGGAAACACAAAGGCTACGGACACGTCTTCAAATAACTCAAACGTTTCCGTGCTTTTCAGAAGTTTTGGAGACAGTCGCCGATGCAGCACTTTTACTCTGAACTAGTGAACCTTCATAGGGAAGTGTAATTGGGGAAAAGCTGGGGGAAATTCGAGACATGGCCCCAATTAGGGTGGTGGTCAGAAATATAGGACATGGTGGTGAATATATTGTCATCGCTTGTTGGTCACAGAACAATCTGATAGGGTAAAAACTTTAGTCCAATGAGATCATGGCTGCCTGGGTAGTAACTTTCCTGAAACCACCGATTGTCTTTCAGCTCGCAGGATCTTTTGCACTAGATAACAAATAAAAGTGGTAAACAACTTCACACCAAGGACTGCAGGTGGCACGGGTCCAGAACAGTATTACACACATCTGTCCTCTGCCTGTCTTAAATTTAATCTTTTCCTTGCAGTTTGAAGAATTTGATCTGCGAGTTGATAATTCAATTCACAGAAATTTGATTTCTATACGGTCGGTTTCTCCGGGTTAGGATTTATCAAGCTGTTATGAAATGACCCGTCAAGCCCTGCACAGTCCCTGCAGCTACTTTCTGCTCCCTGAGGAGAAGCCGGCTGAGTCCACTTCAGATACAATACGGGGAATTTGTTTACAATATAGCTGCAAAACAACAAAAGATATGAACAAAATCTCATTAACTTCTCTCTACATAAAAGACACTTAATCCTCAACTCCAAGGTGAGCACAGCCTTGATATTGTGGGCCATTTCCAACTCTTAATTTAGTGTAGTAAAGTATATGGAGTGATTTTCAGATGCTACTAATGTAATGTTTAGATTTGTTAAAATAATGGGACATGATGTGCTAACATTATGTCATTTCAGGGTTTAAATGAGGGCTTACCTTTTGTAATGGAGTTATAATGGGGACATACATTTTTGTTTTAGTGTTCGGTTTGATTTATTACTTTATTTGAAGGGAGACGTTTCTTTAAAATAATGTCAGTTGGCCAGATAGTTTCATCTGCAATTGAAACTATAACATCACGATGGAAAAGGCCATTTTAAGCAGATCTTTGTAAAGTGTTTCTTTTAAGTTGCCTGCAATGAGATACATCACTCGTTATGGTTGTAAGGTTTTAGCGCTGTCCTGTCCGTGTGGCACCTGCTACACTGATTGTTGTTCCCGCCCCTGATTGTGTCCACCTGTGCCCCATTACCTAATGTGTATATTTAGTCCTTGGGCGGGAACAACAATCAGTGTAGCAGGTGCCACACGGACAGGACAGCGCNTCTCCTAGTTGAACCTAGAGATCTTGTGAGAATCCTAGTTGAACCTAGTGATCTTTTGTTTTGAAAAGTCTTTTATAAATAAAATATATTTTTGAAGTCAACCGAATCGTGCATCTGAGTTCTTGTGAGTCCTTCGTGTCACATGTGATACAAGTAGCTTGCTGGTGCCCTATAAGAATCTGACTCGAAAATATATTTAGACCATTCTCTCGACTCGAATACTACTTTTATATAAACTGTAACCAGTACATTTGATTTGGTTTGATTTGATTAGATGTGTAAAACAATAATACAACAATTTAACATGGGAATTATTATACAATACAAAATTAAGCAGTGTCAAATTGATATACAAACACATTACTGATTCTACATTATGAATAAAGCCTTTAACTCTGACTTCCAAAGATGGATAGATGACAAAAAATAATCGTGTAACATTTCTCATTTCCTTATTGGTGCTCAAAATGAGTTCACTAAACAGAATAAGATTAATTTCCTGGAAAACCAATGTCACAAGCAACCACCAGCCAGGGGGTCAAAGGTCAAAGCCACAGCGCCCACACAACACATGGAACAAATCCTCTGTCACCAAAATAAATAGTTTCATTATTGATGCACAACATTGCACCGTGATGGTCGTTTTATTCATTAGATCCAGTTCTAGACTTGGAAAAACATGAATTATTTCTAAATGCAGTCACTCATCTTATAAAGAACTTGTTTTAGACTTTCGACACAGGTGGATCTGTTTGAACATTTTAAATGTAGGGATCAAAGCACCGAACGATGAAATAAACTAGCATTTCGAGACATAAAAGTTACACAATTCTAAATATATACTGCGTTAAAAAGCACCTAATTAACCTTAAAAAAGGGGTCAAACTTTGAAACACTGAGAAAACATTTTAATATGCGAAAACATTATCTATTGTGCTTGCTATTTCACGGTAGAGTAAAATCACACTTCACAGGAATGTAATTAAACGTTGAAAAACTTATTTTATTACATTTTTCAGTGACGCGAACCCAGTAGCTGTAATTATGAACCTCAATAATGAAACCATAAACCTTTATGTTAATAACTGTTATGTGATTAATAAAAATAGACATGATAAACTTTACATCGTGCCTCAATCAGCACAAACATCCGGCTGGATGCAGAGCCTGGGCCTCATATATGTAAGCTGCTGACTGAAATGTGAGGTGAAAGCCTGCTAAGAAATGTCCGCAGAGACTCTTTCTTCATGCATTCCTCGATATGACTCCCCTGACAATGGCAATGAAAGTGGGCCACAGTGAGCAAACAGATCAGCCTACATCAAACATCCCCTCATATATTACACACATAAAAAGTCATTACCCTCAGTGGAAATCGATAGCCGGCATGGTCAAGATGAAGAGACCCGCGTCTGGTTTTCGGGGTCAGCTTACAAGGCAGCAATACAGCAAATGATATCATTTTTCTATCATTAACTGGCCCTCAGGTCGATGACCGTGCTTAAAGCCGCGGTGTAACGTTACTTATAATGTCGGGTAATGAATGGCGCGCTGCTCGGTGTGTTTCGACATTGATTGAACATGCGGACGGGCCGGGGGAGGGCTCAATACGTTTTCATAGCATAGCTGCAATATTGAAGTGTGGACACGGCTTCTAAATGGTGGTCTGCTTTGTTTGGAGATTTTATTAAAGGGCTCTGTTAGTGTTTGTCCAGACTAGCAGTGTTTGTCTGCAGTCTAGCTGGCCTCCACCTCCAAGGGGAATGAAAATATCTATTTAATTTGATACTCTGATGAATCCCAGAGGGAAAAGGGCCATGTGTCCGTCCCAAGCTGTTGGTTTCTATGCAAGCAGTTCTTTGTGTTTTTACGCTAGGCTACAAATAATTTTTCTTTTTTGGTGTCAACTTTGGGAAATGTGCTGTTCTCATACTTATCACTTTTTACCAACCGAACACTTCAGTGAAAGAGGGTAGGATCAATAAGCTGCTTTTTCACTTTGGTAGTTATTATATCTATATTTTCTTAAACTAAGACAAGTAGTTTTGTTTTCTTAACCTAACCCAATAGTTTTTTGTGCAGACACAATCTTTTTTTAAAACGGCGTGCAAGTAAACGGGTGCAAATTGACCCGAGTGGCTGAACAATTGTAAGAAAAAGCACACATTTCAGAACGATGTTTCTGAAGATATCATATGAGCTGTTGTTGTGTGACAGATTCTTGATCAATTATAAATACACTCCTCGTACTACAAGGACCGCCTGTTTTTGTGACAACCGCAACAAATACACTGTTAGTTCCACTATTACTAAAACACATGCACAATGTGAGAATACAGTAACTTCTTGTACTGTATGTGCACACACAGTATTTTTACTAATATATAAATAGTATGAATGATAATACAAAAGGGAACAGAATGCTATAATTGTGGAGAACTGGAAAATGATATTGTGACTTTGTCCCCTTTCATGATGAGCTCAAAACTTCTCTGTACAGTAAACTTACTTTCTTCTCAATCAAACCATTATGAAACATCTGGAAAATGAATGAAAATGCTTGACTGTAAAGTGGTTTTCTTCGCAACATTATATGAAGGTAGTAGGGCTGCTCGATTATTGCAAAAATCATAATCTCGATTATTTGGGTCAATAATTGATATCACGATTATTAAAAACGATTATCCATTTACTTTGAAAACATCCATTTATTGAAAAAAACAAATTGAACAGTATGTTTTTAACAGTTGATTACTCTGAACTTTAAGTATAATTCAACTGAAAAACCAATTAAAAAAATAAATAAATAAAATAAATAATGGTTTTAATTTGATTATGTTGTTTTCATAATCGTTGCAAGCCAAAATCGTAATTGCGATTCAAATACAATTAATTGAACAGCCCTTTACTTCTGCCTGTATTTTATATATATATATGTATTTACAACCACATTATTGCTTTCCATCGTGCTATTGATCAAAACTATGCCATTTCATCAATGCTAAATACAAGCTATATATATGTGTGTGTGTAGCTATACCATCAGCAAACAACACCATCATGCTGCTCCCATGTGCTTCATAAAGAAAAACATCTTAAGGCTCCGTGCCTCGTGGCTCTGTACCAACATCACACACACACACACACACACACACACACACAAACAAGCCTGTGGCTGGTGCATCGGCTGACACANAGAGAATGGTCTAAAAATATTTTCGAGTCAGATTCTTATAGGGCACCAGCAAGCTACTTGTATCACGTGTGACACGAAGGACTCACAAGAACTCAGATGCACGATTCGGTTGACTTCAAAAATATATTTTATTTATAAAAGACTTTTCAAAACAAAAGATCTCTAGGTTCAACTAGGTTGCTCAACAGATCACTAGTGTTTACAGACATGGACTCGACGTGGAGACAAGACGAACCGACAAAAGGAGAGCAGGGCTATACAGTATATACACACAACGGTTAATGGGGCACAGGTGAAAACAATCATGAGCAGGAGACCACAATCAAGCTGGCAGGTGACACGCGACGACAGGAAGTGTAGACACCTGAAAAGAGAGGGTAGACTCAATATCAAAATAAAATGCAAGGCCACAATAACAAACACAAAACAATAAACTAAAAGAACTCTAACGCTGAAACATGGTTTGAACAAACTGCATTAGAAACAAATTCCAGGGCAAAATAGTTAAGAACAATATAATATATAAAGAGACAGTATAAAAGAAGTGGACGTGGACAGTTCGAAGTCACCCATTGGCATATGGACCGCTGTTTGAGCAGTTGGTGTCCTCTTGGTGTTTGTCGACCAACATGAGACGAGATTGAAAAGCGAAATGCAACCGAACGCTGAATCAGGCATCTTTAGGTGACTCGCATATCACTTTAATGCACTGAAATAACAGTGAAAAAAGGGGTAACAAATTGTAAAAACACAAACAGGACAGTGCGCTGGTGCTTTAGTGTCAATTTTCTCTAAATACTCTTATTCACAAAATGAACGTCAGGCCATTAACTCATGAGGAAAGTGTTTGATAAGGTAATAATTAAATTAAGAAGTAGGGTAGTCTTCTCATAGGCTTCGGAGCTCTCAAGTCTCACGCATTTCGTGAGACACACGCATTTCACTCCAATCACACGCTCACACGCCACACCAGTATTCCTCACGCTGAGATTTCTTTCCAGGGTAACGCCCACCAAGTTGCGCAATTTTGTAAACAAACAAGGCTTGTTTGAGACGCGTGCACTCCACTAGCACCCCCCCCGTTGACATTCATGATACAGAGGGATTCATACTCCACTAGCACCCCCCACCCCACCCCCGCGGTACAGAGGGCTTCATGGGAACTTTGAGGGGAGCCAGAAGTTGGAGTACCAAACACCGCTGCCAAAATCTGTTCAAAACTTGAGAGCCCTGCTCTATACAATAGAGTGGTGCAGTGACAACTTCTTGTTGTGGGGCAACCTGGAAGTTAGCATAGCATAGCCAGCTGATAGCAACCACTGTTTGCAAGATGTTACATTCTTCAGTGGGGTATTTCTGATAAATGTTATGTCGTAGGACAACACGTTAAATCTTCTAGGCAGGTATTAACCTTGACAAAAAAACATTGACTTTGAGACAAAGATCCCCTAGCTAATGTCCTTCACCACTTTGACTCGTGTTTCTAGCTATTAAAAGTATGCTAGTTGGAGATATTTCTGCATCAAACCCTTTGACTTTATGCTGTGTTAGCTTGACCTCAATAGCTAGACACACATCATATATGAACTGAGGAAAAAGCTATACTATGATAAGGAAGTAATGGTGATAATAACAGTTAGAAATCATAGCCCGTGAAAGACTCTCTGACATTGACCTATCACTGGCGGCTGGGTGATGTCCAGCAGCATCCAAAGGGGTCATGTGACAGCAGGAGGACGCATCATGTTTGTCAATCTGAGAGAAATTAGCTCGGGCAGCATATGGATAATGACCCTGCAGTCTGGCTCACACTTGACCAAGAAAGAACCCCCCCCCCACCATACGCTACATACCATACATACATATAGCGTACATACTATGACCTACATCAGATACAACATACATAACCAACATACGTGTCAATCATACATACCATACCATACATCCCATAATATATAAATACAATACCTACCATAGCATACAATACAATGACCTAACATCCACCATACATACCACACATACTGCATATAGTACATAATACAAATACCTACCCACCACAATACCATAATACTAACATAACCTACAATCACAGCGACCATACAACATACATACATACATCTACATTCATACACACCAATACTGTCAATACATATACCGATACATCATCACATAACATCCATACATACCACACATACCTGTCATACATAAATACATCAACATCACATACAAATACATTACTACCATACCAATACACGCCTATACATACATCATACATACATAACAATACTGTCCCCCTATACCATATACATGACATTACATAATAACACTACATACCACACGATACATACATACGATACATCATACCCCGCCGATGACCATACATCACACCATAATACACATACATCATGTCAATATATCAATAATACATACCCAATACTACCATCCAATCAATACCTAAACATGACATACATACAATACCATATACTTGATGTACCGTTTTGTTTAATCCTGATATAAAGTATTTATTATTGTTGTAATTTATTATTAAGGCTTAACTTCTTATTTATAACCCTACCCAAGTATTTTGTTTATATTTTTATGTATAAAAGTTAAATAAATATATAATGATTTATTATCATAATGTTTATATATTAGTAATAAGGGTAAAAACGATAATTAATTTACATAAAATAAAACATATAGACAGGGAATCTAAAAACGGAGTGTTATTTATGTAGGCGTCCACTAGCGTCGCGATGGTGTTTGACTTCGACCAACCAATATCACGGTAAGCCCTGCCAATTTGTTTGGTATTTTATACTACTGTGTGGGACGGCTAAACGTAATAATTCAATATTACCTTCCTGTTAATGAAAACAGAACCCTTGTGTAACCCGATTATACGGTTTCCGGCTTCACTACTCAACTAATACTTGGATCGACCGGGGATGAAAAAAGAATTTAATAAAAAAAGTTAAGTAAATCCCTCCTTAACCGAATTGGCACCCGGTGTCCCTTATACTAATACTTTTGTGTTTTTCGTCTCCTTAATCTTTCGTGAAAATTTTCTAAGGAAGAAGGTCTAAGAACGACAAGTATAGAGGTGAGGACAGAGGTGGTATTAACAAGAAGTATCTACCTACTATAGTAACCGTCATTACGGAGATTGGACTGGTTAAGATTAGTGGTGTCCCGAACGTAACCCTCCTTCTTTTCCCATTGGTTTACTAGGCCAAATATATAGGGTGAAATTGTTTCGGTGTTTTTTTTGCCGAGTACACATTAAGTGGCGGTGAAGTTAGGTCAACTCCACTATGCGCCCTTCTCCGCCGACTATAATTTATGCAAGACAACCAATAGCTGATTTACATTATACTAGTAGTCCTGGGTCTTTAAGAAGTACCACGTTGGGCAGACGCTTTAGAGTAATGACCAGAGCACAAAGGGAGCGGGGCGACCTCGTAGTTCCGTTTCACCCATTACGGTATATTCTTACTCTATTTAACTTGTTCGTTTTTTTCCTCTTTTTTAGATAAACAAGGTAAATTGTGGACGCTNTTAGTGTTCGGTTTGATTTATTACTTTATTTGAAAGGAGACGTTTCTTTAAAATAATGTCAGTTGGCCAGATAGTTTCATCTGCAATTGAAACTATAACATCACGATGGAAAAGGCCATTTTAAGCAGATTTTTGTAAAGTGTTTCTTTTAAGTTGCCTGCAATGAGATACGTCACTCGTTATGGTCAATGAATGTGAGCGGGGAGACTAAATGATAAAGCTGTCGGCGGAAACCAACACTCAGTAAGAGTGGCATGATAATGTATATAAGGATACACACACACATGTAATCCTTTGATCCATTTCACATAAATAAATATGAACTAGCTTTAAACTATTGAAATGGCATGGGTAGAAGATAGGGCTGCTCAATTAATCGTATTTTAATCGCAATTACAATTTTGTCTTGCAACGATTATGAAAACAACATAAACTAAATAAAACACTACATGTATTGGTTTTTCAGTTGAACTATATTTAAAGTTCAGGGTAATCAACTGTTAAAAACATACTGTTCAATTTGTTTTTTCAATAAATGGATGTTTTCAAAGTAAATGGATAATCGTTTTTATTAATACTGATATCAATTATTGACCCAAATAATCGAGATTAGGATTTTTGCCATAATCGAGCAGCCCTAGAAGACATTGGAGAGCTGTATCTGAAATAACCATCATGGGAAAATCCACAACAATCACATGATCCGATTTAATTCCCGTCCATAGAGTGACGCTGTTCCTTCAATGTTCACTTTTGTTAGCCATGCATTCATATCTATGGCAGTGCAGTCGTGAAGAAACTCAGTACTCTTGGGTCTGAACCCGAACACACACACACTAACACACACACACACACACACACACACACACACACACACACACACACACACACACACACACACACACACACACACACACACACACACACACACACACACACGACACGTACGACGTACGTACGACGTACGTACGT
>NW_011369945.1:6741091-6750393 GCF_000735185.1 Notothenia coriiceps
CAAACACACACACACACACACACACACACACACACCCTTAAAAGCCGTCGGGGTGACATTGTAGAGGCAGTTGAGACTTCAACAGCAGGGAAACAGACAGGGGAAACTATTAGATACTATTTCTCCTTCCTCCCCTCACACACACCCTCCTCCTCTTCCTCTGCTTTTCCTTCCACTCCATCGTCACCCATCTTTAAAGTTCCTCTTTTCTCTTCCTGTCTACGATTCTCCCTTTCCTTCACACCTGCTTTCCTCCCTGTCATCCTTCCCTACACCTCTTCTGCCTACGTCTTCGTCAAAGATGTGAGGCTGTGCCTCCAGAAAGCAGATGGTGGCACAAACACACACTGCAGAGTCATTGAGGGGTAAAATGGGAAAGGCAGTAGAAATGTCAGCCGTTGTGAGGAGCGGAGAGGGAACACTACGAGCAGACAGCCTGCAGACTCTGACCCCTCTCGTACTTTATATTCCCCTTCTTCTCTCTCACACTACTCACCCACCTCGTTTTCACCTTAGTGCTTGGCTCAGGTTAAACTCTGTCTTTTTGAGTAGAAATTCAGCCGTACACTTTTTTTTAGTACGGCTGAATTTCTACTCAAAAAGACAGAGTTTAACCTGAGCCAAGCACTAAGGTGAAAACGAGGTGGGTGAGTAGTGTGAGAGAGANTTGGGCCAACTCCACCAATCAGGAGGAGACAGCCACGGACATTGCCGTTGGAAAGCGCTGGAGACGCTGTAGTACATATGCCAGGCCTGTAGATGGTGCTGTTCTCACAGAATCAGCCCATGATGCAAAGACAGTGTTAAATTGAACAAAATGAGGAATGGCTAAAATGCATGATCTGTTTGGTATTTTGAAAAATAAAAAGTATAAATATGCCTTATATAGGTATGGTCCTACACTATATTAATCAAATATAGCATGATAGCTCCACTTTAAAGATCCCCATAAAGTTCAGATTATAACTCGAACGTTGCTCACAGGTTTTGATCAGCAGCATGATCTTCACATATAAACACCACTTAACGACTTTTTAAGTGTTAATTTAACATTGGAAATCAACATTGACCGATTTTGTAACTTGTGTTCTCACTAATAACGCTCGTTCTCTCCCTTGTCTGTATCTTTACTGTTTCCTTATTTAGTCTCTGCCTTATTGCTCGGTGTGTTTTCCTGTCTCCTCCTGCCTCTCTATCCCTCCTTTGAAGATCTGCGCTCACTCTTGATTTACTGAGGTGTACTAAGTGCATACAAAGCCCTCTAAGATGAGTGATGCTATCACACTCTTCTGCTTCGCTTCAAGGGAGAAATCCCTCCTCACATTCAGTGGAGAATGGATTCTTAAAAGACCCTCTTCAATATAGAGTGAGAAAAAACACAAAGACATGTGCTTTGAGAAGTAAAAAGTGACACTCAGACAAACGTCGACTCATGAACGGAGACAGCCTTTTGATGCAGCCTTAACATTCATGCCCACAGCTTTCCGGTAATTACGGTGTAGCTTCATTGGGGTAAGTTTACGGTTTACAGTTTATGGTTGTCTGAAAATTGTATATTTCAGTTAGATTTAACTTAAGTTCTTGATGTTCCTAAAAAAAGCAGATGTTTTCAAACTTGAATAACCTCCTATCACACGGATAAGATAAGATAAGACTTTATTTATCCCGAAGGAAATTGTTGTGCCAGAGTAACAAAATACAATAAACACAATAAACACAGCAGCAAAAAGAGCAATTAAACATCCACAGACAACATGAAACGTAGAAACATAGAAAGTCACACAATCAATGCAATTATTATTAGCAGTATTTAGTAGTTATAGTGCAACAATTAAAACGTAGTGGCAGTTACGTAATTGCACGTTATCATAGCATTATTAATAATACTAATAATAATAATATAATATAATATTGCACATAGTTATATATATAGCAGCGATGGAACGTACAGTATATTGCACATAGTGTTGGTGTGGGAGTTCTCAGTGCCCTTTACTTAGGGGTGAAGAGTTAAAGAGTTTGATTGCCACTGGGACGAAAGACCTCCTGTGGCGCTGTGTGGTGGTTATGGGTGATCTCAGTCTGTGGCTGAAAGTGTTAACATTACATGTTAGACTCTTTTATCCAAATCGACTTACATACTCAATACTGTGGGCAATCCCCACAGGAGCAATTTGGGGTGTCTTGCCCAGGGACACAACGACATGCTGACTGCAGTGGGGTTTGAATCTGTGACCCCTGATTCGAAGTACAGCACACTATCCACTGTTCCACAGCCTCATCAGAACATATTACACCTGTTGCAATGATGGGAACGTGTCTGGACTATATTCATTTTGGATAAACAGCTATTTATCAGGAAACATGTCTTCATCCATAATCACATATTTGATGAATGACAGAAAGAATATGATTTTTTGTTTGGATGGTGGAGCAAAATATATCATGGGATAATTAACTAAATATTAATATCACATTCTCTTAAAGTGGAGCTGTTTGTGATACTGTAAGAAAGGCAAAAGACAAACGAGTAATCCCCGCTTTTAGCTACTTAAAGGGAATTATAAAAGAAACACTAGGTTTACTGGGTTAAATCCCATGTTCATGAGAGTGAGTGCTTTTGAATTGCTGCTAAATCTCAGCAGGCAGTGACGTGAGTTCACACATGTGATTCTGCCTTGGATAACCCGGGTGCATAACTCAATAAACATTTTGATCCATGCAAGCTTTGTGTTCCCTCCATCACTCGCCAGCGGGCTACCTGCAGACTAACCAACAGGAACGCATTAAAGCTGGCACTTGTATGCCCATGTTGCCACGTACAATCTTTTGATATGTTTATTGAATTATATATCTTCCAGGCCCCGTTTAGAGTCGCCTTTGTCACCGCGGGCGATCGATATGCTGGCGCTGCCGAGGCTAACAAGGGGCTTCATGTGCTGTGGCCGGCACTCCCGCCTGTCACCAGATGGTATTTATTACGTGCTTTGTTTTAACATCCATTCAGTATGAGTGGAAATCAATTTTTCATTTGGACCTAATTGTCTCTGTGCACTGGCAGCTCAAGGCTCCCCTCTGTGTTACAAGGGGCCCGGCCCACCCTCCACACCGCTGTATTTTATACCTAATTACACATGTCTGAGGCCCAGAGAGGAGCACGAGGCTTTGGGGAATTGTCCCTGTGAAGACTGGGACTCACTGCTGGTATCTCTGCCAGGGATTCAGTCATGCTTTCAGAGATTCAGTGACCCAGACTCGCTGGTTTTTTACATCACTGATGAATGCTGGGAGGTCGTGAGGAGCTGTAACGCTTAATTGGAATATAATAAAACTTCCTGTGCACCTGAGTTATATGGGATTTCATTCCAGTGGTGACCCAGAATCAGAATACCTTCATTAGTCCCACAGAGGGGAAAAGTACATGGTTACAGCAGGAAAGAGCAAAAGACAGCTTAACGTTGTAGCACGCATGAAAACACACACGTTAAAGGACTGAGTGAAATCTTGCTGATATGATGCATCCCTGTTTTGTTTTTCTCGCGTTTGAACTGAATACACTTCAGATATTGTTGCTTTGTTATAAAGATTTCCATTAAATGTAGTCTTCATTTTAAAGTGTTGTTACACTTCATTTGCTTTGGTCATCTTCATGCACGTTCCTTCTTATGTCTCTTTATTTATTCACCTAAAACCTCCTGGTGTTACCTTTGTATCCCTTTACAATCTTTTATCTCAGTTACAGTTTTTAAACCTTACTTACTTACTACTCGTCTTACTCGTCAGAAAAAGAAAGTAAAAATGGCCGATGTTAGGTATTGAATAGCAAATATACATATAACATATATTCAGTTTCCTACTGTACTAAGGGCAATAGTCCTACTTGCTACATCTGGCATTTCCTTGAACTGTCACTGCTCTTTTTTTCCACTTCATCTAATTTTCAGATTAAATTTGGATTTGGGAAATGGTGACGAAGTGGGAGAGTTATTTTGGGCATATGGTTCTCAAAAGGTCAACAGCCTGCTCATTTGCTGCATAGACAAAGTCAAGTGTGTTGGGTTAGTTCTTCGAAGGGCATGACACAGAACGGTTGAATCATCAAAAAACTAACATTTTAGAAAATATATGTTGTGTTGATTGCTTGTGTACATTACACTATACAGAAATAATTAAATTACGAACAAGTACGTTGGTAAGAAAGCTTTCAATTATTTGTCTGTTGAACATCCAATACTATAAAGCAGAATAATATCTGTTTTTGGTTTCATTTTGGGACAAATTTGGCACCTGCAGGACATCAAATTGCTCCCAATGGCAGCATTAAAGCATTTTAAATGTGCTACTGGTGTAATTCTTAATTTGAACAATGCTGAACACAGGAGTATCGTTAAAATACTAAGGAAAGTCCATTTCTTACATCAATAATATCTTGTTAAACTAAGAGGATATTGTTCGAAAAGCATTCAAATGGGAATATGTGTGGAGATATTCCTCTGTCTAGACCCAGTGGCCTCTCCAACATCACACATTGTTTGATGGTTTTTACTTTCCTAAGGCTCTCTCTCTTGGTTTCTGCTGTCATGTAACTGTAATGTATCTGATGCTGCGTTCAGTCAGTGTTTATCGGGGCATGATTATTGGCAACTGACGGAGAAAACCATTGCAACAGTTTTGTGGTTAGAGGTCTTTTTAGCCAAGATGTACCTCAAAGATCTGTGGATCAACGGAAAAACACAGCTTCACTCTGTATTGTCCCGAGGACTCTGTCATTCGACGTAAACATAAATCCATCTGCTGCGATTGTTTACTGACATGACATTTGAGTCAAACACATCCACCAGAAGCCAAATATGTCAAAGCTGTTGTATGGATGGCAGGGCTCTTAAGCTATTTGATCTTTCCGGTATGCTGCTGTTTGGGTTGTTTCTTGCTAATACAGAGGCAGGAGGGATAGATGTACGTCTGCATTGAATTAGTCCTGCAGGGCTTCTGTAAACAATCCTTATTTGGGTTGTGGTAGCCAAGCAGAACCTCCGTGAACATACAGTCTAAAAATGGACTTGTGCATCTGAACGTAAGGCTTCATATATGAAAAGCAGGGGTGTCAAACTCAATGTCATCAAGGGCCTAATCAGCATTAAGGTTGCACTCAAAGGGCCGGTTGTAACTTCAAGACTATATAAAAATACATATATAAATATTTAATATATAAAATAGTGTATTATATTACACTATTGCCTCTGCATTGGATTATTATCGGATAGGGTAATAACTTCATAATGAACTATGTCTGAAAGCAGAAGTCTAGGGCAAATAATTGCAAGTCTCTTCAGTGAGAATGTCACAAAATGATTTAATAAGAAAAGCCAAAAAAAAAACATTTCGAAAAAAAATAACATTCTGAGAAAAAGGCATATTTTGAAGAAAAAAAAGTCAAATTCTGCGAAAAAATGAATATTTGTGATGCATTGTGGGACATGTAGTTTATAGGCAACGTGCTTCTGTAAATCGGCCTGTAACAGTATAATAAACATATTGTATTATTTGCAAGCTCTTGTGGGGCCACATGAAATGAACTCACGGGCCGGATTTGGCCCCCGGGCCATGAGTTTGACTCCCCTGAACTAAAGCCTGTATATGAATCCCTTTCCAGCTCCTGCGAGGCAATTCTCTTGGATTTGAATCAGCTGTTTTTATTTTATTTCAAATTGCATACACCACATGTTTTTCCTCTGCCCCCCACATTGCTTATAGATCTGCTGTGGCATTTGAATCCACTGCATTCCTTGTTGAGTGTGCTGGCTTTTCAGCATTTTATAAAGCATGTACCTTTTCATTGAACTTGGCAAGGCTGTGAGCCATTCAGCAGTTCAAGCACATGCATACAGTATGATAAGATAAAAGGAAATAAAGCAGGTTCAGAAACCACACATCCTTCAAAAGAAAAGTCAAACTGTAATTTGAGTTATGAAGCAAACCATATTGCTTTTAGTCACTCCTTCACACCTGATCAACATTTTTTTTATTGCATTTCGACAATACATAACCAGTGTTTGTCATTTGGAAATGGAAAGCAAAATACATGCATACAAATGAGACAGTGGTTTGTAATGATTGTATGTACAAAGAGAAAAAGGAATTACAAAGAACACAAACAAACAATAACAACGACTAAAGTAATCCCTTACATTCGCTGCCAGTGAGCCCACGAGAAATATTTACCAGAAACATTGTTAAAGGAATATATATGCATGTAATACATTGGGAGGGATGAAGCCCTCTTTAATGGTCACACAGGCAGAGCACACAGCACACACAGTGAAAAGTGTTCTCTGCTTTTAACCCATCCTAGCACCAGGAGTCTAGTACTAGGAGGAGCAGTGGGCAGCTATTGTAAGCGCAATGGGAGTGGGGGTGTCCGGTGCCTTGCTCAAGGGCACCACGGCAGGGACCAGGAGGTGAACTGGGACCTCTCCAAGTAGCAATCCACACTGCATATTTAGGTCTGATCGGGGACTTGAACCGGCAACCCTACAGCTCCCAGTCCAAGCCCCTACTGACTGAGCCACTGCCATACATGCTACAGATAAGCTATACATAGCAGATAGTTTTATAGAGTCACTCCTGCACTCCTAACTTTGGACGAGTTTCACAGGGAAGTACACACACACACACACACACACACACACACACACACACACACACACACACACACACACACACACACACACACACACACACACACACACACACACACACACAGCCACACAGCCACACAGAGAGAAACTGAAACTCACTATCTCGACTGTTACTGGAAACAAAGCGTAGCGGGATGAGATCAGCAGTTCTTGCTGAGCTTACGGGGGGGATCTCTGCCTTACCCTCCTTCCTGGATGCCGGCGTGAGTCTGATAGGAAGCTGAGTCACTGAGCAGCTGATGGAGTAAGTAATGCAGGGTCAGGGGGGCATTGCTGAGTGTAAATTGTGAAGAGTTTGTTATTGTGCACGGGGGGGGGTGTCAGACCTGGGAGCTTTGTGAGATGTTGTGGGAAGAATTGAACTCCAAGCTTGTGTACAGCATATATCCTTAAAAAAAGACATGAATATACTTCAAACTTTGCACCTTATCTGGTAATATGTATTTCAATATTTATACAAAATGGTTTGAACCTTGCCTGTATGCCACAACTTTGATATTGTATAAATATGAGGATGAACTGTGACCCCATGCATTTTAAAAGGACCCCATTATGCTCACATTTCAGGTTCATATTTGTATTTTGTGTCTCTACTGTGGCATGTTTTTACTCTTTAATGTTCAAAAAGCTTTTTATTTCTCTCAGTCTGCCCTAATAGGTTAGCTATTGTTCTGTTACGTACTTTTTGAAACTCTATTACGGAAATAAATCAATATCAATGGACATGAGAACGGCAAATATGTTCAATGTTTACAGAGGCGGATTCCATGCCAGGTGAAAATGTGTCTTCGAAACAACGCAGATGTGAGACGGGTGACGGTGAATTACATCTCCACAGGCCCAATGGTTGGTCCAGGAATTGGTTTGGTATCTAGATTATTCCATCTGCAATAATGGTGCATCCACAAACTGTGTGTACAGATGGACGCTGTCACTGTGCAACATTACCAGCGCAGAGCATTGTGTTACTGCTGCGACCAAAAGGGACTCTCATATCACTTTCAATACATCCATTAAATCTAGCTGCTGTTATCACTGGTCCCTACTTCCCATTGTAATAATTTCAAAGAACATAAACAAACAATATTTCCAATATAATTGACGAATGCCTGGATCACTCTGTGGTTAGGATGAATACAAGTGTTAAGGACATTTCTATACTTGAGAGGACCCTGAATGACATAATGCATTGACACAACCCTAACCCTAATTCAAAGATCAACATCATGCTAATCTTTACCCTAAATCAAGTTGTGCTGTTATATGGTTTGTGTTCAATTATGTTAACCCAGCCCAGCAATAACCCCACCGTTGTTATATGATGTAAAGCAGTGCAATACATTCACTTTCCAATTAAGAGTGAATTGGTCTCATGGTGGCAACATAAACTAATGCGTTCGGAGACCAACGGCAGTCTGACAGCAGCAACCGAGGAGAGGTCACCAGGCTTCTCAGACTTCTCTGTGTTGGTGGAGGGATTTAGAAGGATGTTATCTGCAATACACATCAAGGTATTGTCCGGATACTTGACTTATTAGTTATTCATTCGGCCTGGATCATAAATAGCGCTTATCATCATCCTGGGAGTTTTTGCAGGAGCAGTGGACTTAAGTTCAAGGTTCAAGGCTTTTATTTTCATTCGTACATAGCTACAGTGTAGATATGTCGATGAGAATCTTAGGTCAAAGGCTCCTCCAACAATAAAACTACAATAAAACTGGTAAAATAGTGCAAGTAAATGCAATAAAATAGAATAAAAGTAGTGCCATAAGAGTCTATATACAAGGGATACATCATTTGTAAGTTCAATTTCTAAGAAATTTTTGTAAGTTCAATTTCTAAGAAAAACTTCGAGTAAAAAGCACCGAATGCCATTTTTCCAATTTTCCAACGCATGATTGAAAATTGTCCAGTTCTAGGAACTGTTGGAGGATATACAGAGCTATAAGACTTTACAGAACAGAGAGCACACCACAAGGCTACACTTTATAAACTGTGACTTGTATATTTGAGCTGTTTTTTCAGCAGATTATACCTAAAAAAACAGGGTGGTCTCAAGCACGTTTCCTATGGGAAGTAATGCATGTATATACAATGAGATCAACTTTTCCCATGATGCCCCTATTTCTGTCCCGTGTTCACCCACATGTATTGAATTTTTACAATAAAAAATGTTAAAACTAATGTGGTCTTACGGCCCGTCCACACAGCAGCCTTAAAAAAATCTTGAAAATCTTGGAGCTGGGCGTGTCTGAAAGCTCGGGGATTTTTTGCGAGCAACGTGACCAGCAACCAATCACATGAATCTCCCGCCCCCGACATACAAAGCAATAGCAATGTTAAAACGAAGTAAACTGGATATAAACTCTCCAAACAGGTGAAAACCTACCAGTTTCACCCACTGTCTCTGCCACCTCCCTCCATGCCTGGTTCCTCCGGTTTGTATCCCGGTAAATAGTCTGGTCGTAAAGAACCGGGTGATTTGCTACCGTAATTTTTCGTTCGCTTTCGTTGCGGTTTGATTGGCTAGCGCTTGAACTGTCAGATTTGCATAAACGGGATTTGATTGGCTGACGCTTCCACCTCAGCTTCAAAAGTTGAACA
>NW_011369945.1:6750438-6754919 GCF_000735185.1 Notothenia coriiceps
TACATTTGCAACTACTATCGAGCACACACAATCACTATCGACAATACGGCACACCAAGACAGTAACAGTTGCCACTACTAACTACACTGCAAAAACAGACCACCACTATAACATCACAAACAACATCCTAATAGCAATGTACGCTACAAGCCAATACTCACAGCTAACACACAGTCTTCATAATAGCAAGCGAGCGAGGCAGGCCATAAGTAATCCACACACACACACACATCACACACACATTACAACTATCTTGTGGCTGGATGCTGTCTAGTGACGCCCTACACATCACCAACACACACGCACGCACACACGCTGTTATGGCTGGAAAATGCTGGCTAGTGCCGCCCTACACACACACTACACCAGCAACACAACACAACACACACACACACACCTTGTGGCTGGACGCTGGGCAGTGGCCACCCTATCGAGGGTAACAGTATAACACAGGTATTGGCGCACCAGTGCGACACGGGCGGCAAGCACACAACTACATGAAATTGCGACACACAGCGATCACACACTTGTGTCACCACACACACACAACACAAAGCGCTTTGCGTAGCCCACAGCGTATTGAGAGCCCCACATTATCATTTCAGACGACAACGGTTAGCAAACAACACACCACACCACCCCACACAACACACCACACCCACACACACACACACCAAAACACACACACACACACCACCCACACCCGCCGGGGGCCGGCGCGGGTGCGGGGACCCAGCGCGTCGACCAGCAGGGCCCGCGCATCGCTCCGGCGGGCGGCACGGGGCCCTCCGCGCGGTCCCCAGCAGGCCGGGGCCCGCGCGGGCCGGGGCATACATTATAGATGAAAGAGATAAAGTCATGATGCTCGGTTGATCTGGGCAGAGGGCCACAGAGCACTGCTCCACACTGCATGGGGATTAACACCCAAATATGATGATGCTTGTCGATCCTGAGGGAGTGAATGGAGTCAATGGCAAGATAAAGGGAACCAATGTAATAGCAATAAAAGTGAAGGGCATGGTCTGAAAGGAGTAAAGGTGATCAGCCTTTCACATACACCCAATGCGATTATTGTTACAAATGATATGAACACCTGTTGTTAGGGTGATCACAGTTACTTTATTTTTGCCCAATCCTGCAACCCTATCCTCCAGTTTTGGTCATCTCACACATATTATACGATAAAATAGAAGTGAAAGCAGTGCTCTGATTATTTAAACATGAAAAGTGGCAATACAACATATGTTATGTCAGCTAAAAGCCAATTGGAGAAACTCATTTAAAATAATCCTGATCTTTAAAGCTCCCATGTCCATGCTTTTTCTGGTTATTAACCCCGTCCCCTTGTGTGTTATGCAAACGGTTTTTCTGCAGTGTAAACGGTCTGGGCCAGAGTCACAACAACAGCCTCAAAGTACACCGCTGGTCAGCGAGTAAAAATCTAAACCAGCAGAGAAGAGCCTGTCTATGCTGCCCCCAGAACGGCCCTCGTTGGGGATTTCCCTGCTTTTTTCCATTGTTTTAGCGTTCTTGGGTATAGTTTACGTCGCGCCGGAGCCGTTAGCATTTGGCCAATCGCGTGGACCTTCCTCACACCGCACTCGGTGGGACGTTGCGAGCGCTCGCTGCTGCGAGGAGCGGGACACTTGAGGCTGGCCACTGGTGTGGGGTGCGGCCGAGACGGCACGGGCGAGACACGCGGAACTCAGACCCTGAGCACACACACCAAAACTCCCGCCAGCCAGGCCTGCGGATGTGTGTGTGTTTCGGGCCTGGGTTTCGGCTGCTCTCGCAGACGGCCAACTGGGGCTCAGCAGGGAGGGGGGAGGAGGCGTTTTAGGACAGAGAGTGAATACACATACTATACAGAGATGCTGTATGAGAAACCAATGTGAGTTTGGAGAATTGAACAATGTAAATCTATTCTAGTAGACCTCAACAATGGAATTATGATCAGTAGAAATGGCCATGACATGGGACCTTTAATACTTTTGAATAGCTCTATAATTCTGCCGTTGGGGAAGAATGATTGACTATAAAATGAGCAAGGGGAAGTATTATGTTGACATTATAAGGTCATATCCTAGCCCCTTTATATATGAAACCAGCAATAAGTTATTGTTTACATTTCTTTATTATCCCATTTACATGATTATTATTCATTTTAATACTAAGGTTATCTTTTGATGTATTTCTATTGTATTATTTTAGTATTTTTCTTTGTTATTTATTGAGTTAATTTAAGTCATTATTTTTGTTTTTTCAATGTAAAAAGAAAATCTTTCATATTTACTGTATGGCTAACAATAAGGAATGTTTTATTGTCTTGTTTGACTTATACTGCATGTAAAAAAAAAATTAGAATGTTGAACAAAGCACATGTATTGACAAACTAAGTCAATACATAAAAAGCAGAACATTATTCTTCCTATCACAGCTGTGCAGCCCCACTCACCCCGATGCTGTCCTCCTGTCTGTACTGCTTCCAGTTGTGTCCCGTGTCGCTGAACATCAGCAGGTACGACGTCAGCCAATCAGAGCTGCCGTAGCGTCCCTGCGTTGCCACGGCGCTGATCATGGTCCGCTCTCCGAGGTCGACCTCCAGCCACTGATAGCTGTCTGAGGAGAGAGGAGACCACCCTCCAGCTCCTAAAGGGGGAGAGGGAGACAGAACACATCACACATTTATTAGATTTCCATTCACCAAGCAGGACATGAAATGAGCTTTGGTGAGATGCTGGAAAGGGAATTGAATCGGTTGACCTTTCAGCTAAAAGCACACCGTTCTGTTATGGAAGAGGAATGAGGGAAATTGATTGAACCAAAGCGAAAACCTTTAATTCGATTTTGAAGCTATAATGGGTCATAAATGGTACCAAAGGAACTTTCCAGATGATTTTAAATCACTGATTTTTTATTTGTATATGTAACTACACATTTTGTAAAAGGAAAAGATGCACTTATCAAAACAGCACAGACCCAAAAAGGTTAAAATCTGTAAAAACAAAGGAAAAGTCAGGACATCATATTTATAAGAAAGCAGCCTCGCACTGTTAAGAAATAATTAAACACATATTTATAATTCTGTACTGTGTGCTTCAACCCATACCTACATTTTCCATCGAATGCTATACAGTAGGTGGACAAATCCAACTTGTGACACACAACATCAGAATATCCTTGTTGTAAAAATTACAACAAGTCTCCAAACTAAATTACTTAAAGTTCAACCATATCAAAGTAGATTAAGATATTGTATTATGTTTATAATGACAAATATACAAAGTAAACCCCTTCATTACAGATAATAAGTTCAGAAACATGACAGGTATTGAGGTGTCCATAAAGTACAAATATGTTTTTTAATAACTTCAGTTTAGGAGTAAGAGAAAGTGTTAGCTCATGACAAATAAAGCAGAATACATAGAAGCTGATAGATTTGGTAGCCGTTGACTAATGCATATTATACAATGCAGCTTTGTACAGAATGTATATGCTGGCAGGAATGTATAATGTGTGCTTGCACAGACAAACTGTAGTTAGACTGAATTGGCTGCAGGTGCAGAATTAACTGAAAAAGGTAGTGTGTGTGTGTGTGTGTGTGTGTGTGTGTGCGCGTATGTGTGTGTGTGTGTGTGTGTGTGTGTTGATTAGAACCTAATAGACAAAGGTGATACACGATTGTGCATATCAAGGGAACTAAGTTGGATGGTACTTCCTTACACACCCCGTAGGGTAGTCCCCTGCGAACCAAACCGGTCTACAACCCTGCTGTGACAAATGTAAGTAATGTGTTGAAAAGGACTCCTATTGGTCGCTCGCATCCTCGATCTCTCCTGATTAATGCCCAGATATAACAATAACAACTTAGACTAAGGGAAATTCCATTTACACAATTTCGCTACATCTGTCGATGTCCAGTATGCTCCGCCAAGAACCGAAAAACTTCCAAACATAAGGCTACCTTACGTGAATGACACTCTGCGAAACATATTTTCTCCGCTCGACGTACTTTACCTTTCACCGAACAATGCGTGTCTTCGACAACCTTTTTTATAAACGAGGACGACCTTACTCCTTTTAGTACTGTCCTTCCACGTAAATTCGTCGAAGGTACACAAAACCGCGTTCCGAAAGACTATGAACGAGGGACCACACACACACACACACACACACCACACACACAGCCACACACACACACACACGAGACACACACAACACACACACACACACCAACACACACCACGAGCAACAACACACACACACACACACACACACACCACACACACCACACACACACACACACACACACACACAACAACACACACACACACACACACACACAACACACACACACACACACACACCACACACACACCACACACGACACACACACACACACGAGTCCAACCTGCAGTCGCTCGCGAGAGGAAGTCTTAGACGGGTATACCACAAATTCGAATCCACAGCAGTAAACCGAA
>NW_011369945.1:6754932-6756232 GCF_000735185.1 Notothenia coriiceps
AGAGAGGGTTGTGTTTTCTGACACTTGGTGAGTTCCCTGGAACACCGGGGACACATGTTCATGTAGAAAAGACGTACAAAAGTGCATTTTGTATGATAGGTCACCTTTAAAACGAACGTTAGGGGCGAAGATAAATATATCAATAACAACCGGGTCATAACGTAAAAACAGACTGATATTTATATACCTTGGAGGTGAAGTGCAGGCATATTGTCATTCAAGAGAGAATACGATAAAACAGGTTTTTATTTTAGCCGATATACCTCGTTAACGTCAATAATACTCATTACATCGAAAAATGCATTATTTGTGATTAAAATAATGGTCGTTGGTAATGTATTAGCGACCCCCACAGATGATTTCACTGCTTTCATAGGAGCTCAGACCCTCCTTATGGGAAGTCGGCTCCCATTGGCTCACACATAACTCGAGCCCTGCCTGTGAGTACCATAAACATGTGGGTTTGTAACAGATGTTATTTTGTGCTATATTCAAATCCCATTGCCTTTTGTGGTCGGATCTGAACGTATGACAACATGATAAAAATATATACTTCCATCACCTTTGTGCATCATCATGGAGCACTGGGACAGTTTTGCCGATTGTTTAAATTAGAAACACCTGCCTTTACGCCCACATGGGAGGTTCAGGGCGTGCATTCAACAAAAATAAACAAAACCAGCCTTCTGCCTCCCAAAAATATTTGATCAATGGTATTTTAATAAAATGCATATTTAATGAATCCATTTGGGAGGAGAGTGGGCGTAGTCTGCTTGAGGATGTCATCACTTTAACCCCTCTGCATAATGCTGGATGTATAACTCATGCCTGCTGTTCAGACTCTCGCTCACTTCTTCATCCTTTACTCTAAGACTTGTTCTTACATTGTAAAAGTGATGCATCCAAAGTGAAATCTGACGTTCAACGTATGGAATCATTTTGGGTTACTATCGAAAAGGGGTCAAAGCTCCAGGTAATTTGGATCACCTGTACCTCATTCACACCAACGCAACTCCGGTTCAAGCTCCGTGCTAGAGCTTTTTAGGTTCAGAACCGGTTCTTCGGTTTAGCTCCGGCTCTTTTCACACCGCCCAGAGTCCGACTGGTGCTGCTTCATAAATCCAAACCGCTCGGAAACCCCTCACAGCTGACACCGACAACAACAACAATGGCCGATTGTGCTCCAGCTTCCTCTGTACCTCTTCAGAAGACCAGATTCCCAGTAGGTAGCTGGTCTCTTCAGTGGACCACTGCTGCTTGTTAAGTTTCTCCATCGTTGTGTACAAACTGGATAAAACGC
>NW_011369945.1:6756259-6757018 GCF_000735185.1 Notothenia coriiceps
GCTTTTTGTTGTTGTTCAGGAGTTGATCCCGCCCCCGCCCCCGCCTCGACGTAAGCGTGACGTATGTGGTGCTTTTGCTCTGGCCGGACAATTTGTTGGTGCTTGAAATGAACCGGATTCCGGAGCTAAGAGGCTGCTCCGCTGCGGTGTGAACAGGAAAACCCCTTGTGCTTTTCAAGCTCCAGCTCCGAACCGGCCCTGAAACACCGTTGGTGTGAATGAAGTATTGGTGATAAAGGGCTTGCAGCTGTGAGTTGGTGGGTGGAGCTAAACCTATATATATGTATCAAAGTCAAAGTCAGCTTTATAGTCAAAATGTCTACATATGTTATACACATAAATCTCGAGATACCGTTTCCGGCAGTCCCAGTGTGACATATATAGCCTACATAAAACAAAAAAAGGGCCTAGATAAACAGGGTATACAACTAAGTAACAGTTTTAATAAATGCTGGTTAATAATATATTTAAAAACACAGTCCACAGAACATAAATTGACATTAATGCAAGTATTTTTTGTGCAAAATAGAAAAATGTTATACATATATATGTATAAAGGCTCCTGATGTGGAGACGTGGGTGCACATTGACAACAATGCATGATTCTGAAATGTCTAGGTAGTTTTTAGTCCTCTTTGCAATTGTTATCTCAAGCCACTTGGATGTGGGTATACATCATACTTGCCAACCTTTAGATCTCAGAAATCGGGAGCATTTCAAAATGCAAAATTGGGGGGGGGGGTGCTAGTGGATCGCTAG
>NW_011369945.1:6757058-6759631 GCF_000735185.1 Notothenia coriiceps
CTGCCAACCCTTTTTGTAAAAAAAATTAAAACCCATACATAGAAAGATGTGATGTATAAAGTTTTTTCTTTAAGTATAATAAATTATCAAGAATGATTTACCTACAATTGATTGATTGATTTTTATTACTGTTAATACACTAGAGGTGAGGCGATATACCTTATCAATTGTAGGTAAATCATTCTTGATAATTTATTATACTTAAAGAAAAANCCACGGCCCAAACAACAAGCTCAAACACATCTCACTGCAGCCATAATGGGACACTATTGCCCTGTGTGTTGTTTTCCCATGATGCCACAGCAACCTCCAGGAATTACAGTAACTTCTGAGAGGCGGCGTTTTCACATGTGGTAGCACCCTTGTGTTTGATCATTTCCTGGCACTCGACAGAATGCAACCTGGATGGGATTTCTCTGGGTTTGCCACATGCAGGAGATTCCTCTTGGCAAGAGCCGGATGATTCAGCATCCAATGAATCTTGGTTCAAATTACTGTCACTGGGTAGCAATTAGATTTATTCAGTTGGATGCCACGACATAAAGTGACATTCTAAACGCAGACAAACATTACAGAGTTGAACTGAAACAGACTGGAGCAGGGGGAGGATTTAAAAAAAAAAAACACTATGCAAGTTTTTTTCCTTTTTACATTTGGGGACTTCCTTTAATGCAAAAATGAAAAAAACACTATAGATTTTTAAAGTAATATTAGCAGTGCTGGAAAGTAACTAAGTACATTTACTCACGAACCATACTTAAGTACTATTTTGACATACTTGCTACTTCATACTTATTTCCATTTTAAAGCCTAATTTATACTTTTACTCCACTACATTTATTTGACAGCTTTTAGTTACATGTTGGGTTAAGATTATAATACCAAATCTAAATCAGTTTTAAAATAAACATTGACATATTTATAGTCTAAGATATCAATCAGCAGTAAATCAAGTTATTCAAATTATCTCTGCATTTTCTAGTTGTGATAAAAACTCATCAATAATCATTATAGTAACCCAGTAACTCAGGAGTAAGGATAATAAGGAGTATACTTTTGGTACTTTAAGTATACAGTATGCTGATGCAAATACTTTTCTCCTTTCCCTTAGGTAAGCTTTTGAATGCAGGACTTTTACTTATAACAAAGTATTGCTCCTTTTACTTAAGTACTTCTTCCACCTCTGAGTATTAGTCATCACACAAACATCCATTGAGTTTTGTCTCGGGTACGCTATAGGAAACGTTTCTCCCATCCTGCCCAACGGTCCTGTCTGTCACTGTCTCACAAACATGTTATTCTATACTCAGTATCACTGTCGTTAATTCCCGAGGGCTTTTCACTCTCTATACGCAGATGCTGGGAACTCTGCCCCGCCCCCATCTCCAGCTCATTAATGAATGATCTGTTATGCAGGTTCATCGCAGGACTCATCTTCCCATGAGATGACATATGAGATAGGAGAGACATTCAGGTCATCATTCAGCAAACTGTGCAGCACTGAAAGAAGGGGAATCGTGTTTCTCTGGTCCCAGGTGCATAGCAAGTAGAACAAAACATAAAGGTGCAAGAAGCAAGATACAAACAGGTACAAACATGCAGCGCAATAACAGAATACATTTGAATACAAGCGGTTTAATCAGTGCAACCAAATATTGGAAGAGTTTGTTGGCCCCTGAGGAAGTGTACACGCTTAAAAGTGTTTGTTGATTTCCTCCGTTGGTAGCCTATATATGAAAGTCGTTGACAGCCTGAATGTTTGTCAAAAAACTGAAAGTAGTAATGCAAGTGTTGTGTCACATTGCGGTTTAATTTAGACAAACATTAATCACCTTCAATAATTGATAGTACATTTCAGAATGCGTCACACCAAACAACATTTAAAAGCAAAGTGCAGAAAACGTGTCACCACCTCTGAATTCCTGCTGGAGCCATAGATGACACATGTTGGCAAAAATAAACATTACTTAAAGCTATATATTAATCTTCTTCTGATGTTCATTTTGCAGATTGCCACAAAACATAAACTAATCCCATGAACGAGAAATGACTAGTTCGGAAAAAGTGTGAAAAACAGTTATTGCATGAAGAGGGAAAAAAAGCACAAAATAAAAACTGCTTCAAAACGAGGTAAAAACAGCCTTTGCAGTCTGAAGGGGTTTGTCAACTGCACTGCAGGTGGAGTCTCCTGAGAACTAAAAGTGACTTGATCATCATGAATCTGTTGAAGAGATGCTTACAGCAGATTGAAACAAGTATATTATTGTATAGATAAGCATAGAAGATGTGCATGTATACCATACTTGTCAACCCTCCCGATTTTCGCGGGAAACTCCCGATTTCATTGCCCTCTCCCGGTTTCCTCCCGGGGTCATATTTTTCCTGCATTTCTCCCGATTTCTGACAAAATCAGATTTACACAAGACTTTTTCCACTCGGGCTTTAATACAGCTGCAGCATTGTTTGGTTTCCATGGTAACACGTCTCTTTAGTAGCGCAACTCAAAGTCTGAGAGGGTGAGGCAGATATTCACAGAAAACAGAACAAGAATCGACAACTACTCTACTCTCTGC
>NW_011369945.1:6759660-6768190 GCF_000735185.1 Notothenia coriiceps
GGGGGGGGGGGGGAGTGTTGGATTCGTGTT
Organism: Notothenia coriiceps; assembly: GCF_000735185.1. Classification (NCBI taxonomy): domain Eukaryota; kingdom Metazoa; phylum Chordata; class Actinopteri; order Perciformes; family Nototheniidae; genus Notothenia; species Notothenia coriiceps. The sequence continues at coordinate 6,759,691 of NW_011369945.1, forward strand.
AATTTCTGACTTAGATCATGTGAGTGAAAAACACAAAGGACTTCTTAAGAAATATGTTGTTTACTTTTAAGATCCCTTTTTTACTTTTTCTGTTTCAAAGAAAGAAGTGATGGCCAGAAGTGATGTTAGCGTGGGATGCTGTGATGCATCTGTTCTCTGGAAGTTAGCTCGTGCCATTAAAGTCAGTCTAAGTAATTGCAGATATTGGATGTGACCAAAGGAGGAGTGATACTCCCGGGGCGATATTCGTACATCGCTCAACCCTGAGCCAGAAATCAATTGAAAACAGTTCTGTTGTGCATTCTAACAGAAAACCCTTAAACAACGTGTTCCAACACACACTGTGAGGAAGAGCTGAATGCATGGTTTATAGTTGTTATAAGAAGTTTCCAGTTGTATAGAAAGAACCCTGATGGAGGATGATTGATTTTGAAATTGGACAGTTCTTGATGTTGCTGAATATCAAGTACTTTGATGAGAATCCAATCAGCCTATTTACTTTCAGATCTCTTCTAATTTAAACATCAATGTCTGCTTTTTATGGCATCAAAGCATCAAATTCACGTATGTTCTGTGCAATAATGAGACTATTCTGGTATGTCTACCGTAGTATATTGTCTTACACTACAAAAACTCAAAATCTTGCCAAGTATATTCGTCTAATATCTCAACTCAACTCAACTTTATTTATAAAGCCCTTTTCAAAACAGCCGGAGCTGAAACAAAGTGCTGTACACGCCATAAAAAACAAAAACAAAACAACAATAAATAACATTATAAAAACAACAAAACCAATGAAGCATATAAAAACAAACAGAAACAGAGTCTCATGCTGGGTTAAAAGCCAAGGAATAAAAATGGGTTTTTACACACACACACCCACTCCTCCGGAGGTGCCCTAACCAGGTAAACCTGGACCGCGATTCTAATGCAGTGATATGAAATGCCAACTTCTTTTTTTTACCCCTTTTTAGAGGTTGCTCGCGCAATGCCCCGTCCGTATCCTGTCCAGAAAAAGACACAATCCTCAAATGAGCCGGAATGTCCCCCACATGAAACCTCCCAAACCGACTGAGACGGTCTGGCCAAATGTCACCCCGTAGTTGCAATGTATTTGGTGTTCCCGCCGAAATTATTGGCCCTTTTCTACTGTACCCGGTAATTTAGTCAAAGAAGGGGACTAGTAAAAGTCAGTAGAACTCACACACACACACACACACACACACACACACAAAACACCTACCACACACACACACCACACACACACACACACACACACACACCACACACCACACACAACACACACACCACACACACACACACACACACACACACACAACATAAAAATTNAGACCTCGGTACCTCCAGGAGCAGCTGATCAGCTGACCTGAGGCACCGGGCAGGAGAGTAAGGATGGAGCAGCTCTGAGAGGTACGGCGGGGCGAGACCGTTAAAAGATTTAAAAACAAATAAAAGAATCTTAAAATGGACTCTAAAATGCACAGGCAGCCAGTGGAGGGAGGCTAAAATGGGAGTAATGTGCTCCCTCTTACGTGTTCCAGTTAGAAGGCGTGCGGCAGCATTTTGGACTAACTGGAGACGTGCGAGGGAGGACTGGCTGACTCCAAAATACAGTGCATTAATATCTAGTCAGAAAATGTCTCTACACCTGATATAGGAAAAAATTACTTCAGAAGTAACACTGTTGTGAGATATAGGCTCTTGTTTTTAGACAATGCATCATCTTGTTGAGTCAAAAAATCTTATTTTGAGTTGTATCTCAGATGAAACACAGATTTTTTTTACATATTTATGAGAAAATCACCAACTAACATCAGAAAACAGAAAACTTTTGAGCATTTGCGGGTTATATTGAAACACAACATTTCCTGATTCTGGTCAAACATAGTTCAAAATGAGTTCTGCCAGCTAATCACAAGATGTGATCGAAATACCCCTTCTATTTGTGTACTTATTTCAAGTGAAAACAGCTTGTTGTCATTATTGTTTAACCTGTTTTTGGAGCAGCATTTTTCCCAGTGTATTTCAATCATTCGTGCAATGCCAAAGTTGTGACATTTTTAAATACTTCACATCGTGTCTGATCTGTTCGTTAGAGTTCTGATTCCTTTCGACATCTCTGATTGTGGGTGTGCTAAAAAAAAATTATCTATTGACATGCTCACTGACAGCTATTTTGCAAGATGGGAAATGAACTCACCCACTAACCCGTTAAGCCCTGAGCCTGTTTTTCAGGCCTCGAAAATGACATTCCCAGAACAAATGACTATAACTTAACTTCTAAAAGGGTTAAATTAATAATCTTTTTTCTGAAAGCAATGATAAACCTGTGAGTTGGATATAGAAGAGTCAGAATCAATATATCATCTTTTTATTTTAAAGTAAATTCAGATTAAAAAACATTACTTATAGTGAAAACCACCCTTGAATGATGGGATCGAAGACTAAAAGCTTTAGGAATCCAAACTATAACATAATAAGTACCCTGAATCAAGATTGATGAAAAAAAGTTAAATTTGACCTTTTTAGAGAGATTTAGCAGAAAAAAACCACTTCTTGGGTCATTTGGGTGGATTTTCCATATCTACGGAACCCATCGGTCGATTTTTATGATTGACACCTCGTGTTAACCGTTAGAGCCAATAGAATCGAGGGGAAGTTCCTAAAATCCATCTAAACATTACCCATTGGTGAATGAGTGATGCGCAGCCAGAATGCCCAAAACCGGAAGCTGTCATACACTTACGTAGCTATCATAGCAGCTATATATGAACACACCGTTATTGACATAAAAATGGAATGATGGATTATCAGTAATCATTTCAAAGTGACACAGACACATTGGATTAAACTATTAATTAACCTTCAGCAGCGTTTTTATCGTTTAAATGCCATTGAACACGACTTTTGATCAGAATAACAGCATGGGTAACACAATGTCCCGTTTTTGCTCCGTAAAGCTCCGTGTTGTGATGTCTGTGTTTGATTCCCCTGTCGCGAGTTCTGATCACTCAGTGATGATACTAATACCTGGAGAAACTGTGGAATCTCAGCTTGCTAATCNGAAGGTCTACCTACCTATAGGCTACCTAAATCTCTGAAATGTACTATATTCCTAAATATGCTATTGCTACACTTTATGGCAAAAATTGCACTTTTCTGTTGGTCTTGGTTAAGTATAGCCTTGAAAAAAATAAACAATGTTTTGTTGCTTAAGCTTATGTATTCAGTCATTATTCAATGGTATACTAAAATCCATGTGAAAAAAATTGCTTCTCACTGTTCTCAGGTCAAATATTTATATGCGATTAAAAATGCGATTAATTGCGATTAATTAATTACAAAGCCTGTAATTAATTAGATTAATTTTTTTAATCGAGTCCCGGCCCTAATATATATATATATATATATATTGCACATAACACATTGGTATTGCTCGACAAGGGGTGTTAAAGTATAACATTTGTTATTATATGTGTAGGGGTCTACCAGGGGCTGTGGTGGTTATACACTCTTTTAATAGAGAATTTAGAACATCAACCTTTTATGTGTAGGTTTAGTAGCAACATTTTGAGGTGTGACTCAATGTTGTGAATTAATCGCAGTAGCTGTGGTAAGGGAGGAAGATAATTGTATCTGTGGTTGATGTAACTAACCATCATTTGATGTTGTACAAGAAGATTAAACAAAAAAACAATGTTTGCAAAGTGGGGATTCTCGTTATCAAACTGAGCATGAATGGGAAATACATTGGAGCATACATGCATGCACATATTATCAACCACGCAAGAAGGACTCTGTGCATATATGTGCAGGGGGTGGGGGGGTGTGGGGGGGGATGGCTTCAGGACGGTGAGTAGGCCCGACAGCACCAGCAGAGCAGCCCGCAGCGTTTCTATACATGAATTAGCTGCTCGCAAGTCTGCACAGGAGAACCAGTTCGCACTATCTGAGTCAAGGCAACCCCCGAGGTGACAAGTTGATTTGTTTCACACAATCAAAATGACCTGGTTTCTCTTCTATACTGCCGAGCACTGCTGGAGTCGTTTTGACAAGAGGATGGTAAAGATGCATGATATAGATCCCTTCAATTGCATAACTGGCTCTCTGGAGTAAAGGTAACTGTGTTGTTGAAGATTCTCAATATTCAAGATGTATGCAATGGCCTTTTTTTTCATATACAAGAATGAATGAACACATTCACTGTTGTCCTTGTGTCTGTGCGCCAATCTGCTGCTAAGAAATGAAGCTAATGTGACTACGTTGGGAAACTATTCTATAGCAGGAATGCAGGGTGAATGAGGGAGTTCACTCGAGGCCAAGAGCTTAATCAGGCCAGCAAAGAACGAGGGGACTGTGGACAAACCTCCTGAATGTCAGAGGAGCATGTCAGCTCCTGCAATGGGTCTTTTTGTTTTTTCACAGCAACACCTCATCTACAGTTTCTCAGAGACAAGCAGGCACAGGCCCACATTACACCATCGCTAATAACAGGCGCTGGCTTCATGCCATGGGAAAAATAAATCTGTAACACTTTATTGTGGCTGTATTCCAGCCAGCCAGCATGAAGTAATCATTCCAATTCTCATAAAGGGCATATCTGGTCTGCTCTGGTTTAGGCTGCACACATCTATCAGGCTGAAGCACTGAAGGGATTTACCCGACAGTGTAGTTTGAGAAACCCTTTATATCTTTCAGTCTTCTGCGGGAGAAATCCAGCGCCTTACAGGAGGTTTGAAAAACCTGAAAGATTAGCTTTAGCAGTTATCACCAATTGTATAGGATGAGAAAAACGGCACCTACGAAGAAGCAAACCTCAGGAAAATCTAAGAAAGATTTTGAATTCCTGCTGGTTTTCATGACAGGATATCGTTGGGACACATGCAGAAACTCAGCTGCAAAAACAAAGCAAAGCAAATCAACAAAACCTACACACAGACATTGTTCAAGATTCAAGGCTTTATTGTCATGTGCACGTTAGCTAGAGTGTAGATATGGCAATAAACTTAAAGTGCACATATCAAGCTATTTTTAGGTATATATTATGGGTCTTAGATATATAAAAAAATATAAAAACATGTCTATGATGTTAGAGAAAAGCGGATTTTGGGTTCTTAGCTTAAAAAAAAAGAGAGGAGGCGGAGCTAATGCCTGATCAGAATTCTACCGGAGATAAAGTTAAATTCTGCTGTGATAAAACACCATACTGTTCTAAACCGCATCAAGGATTATTTCTGAAACAGTATGGAGCTCAAATGCTTTTTCTCTTGCGGGTTTATCACAAGGTGAGTTCCTTGTTTTATTTCTTGCTTTTTAAACACATGTGCTCTACAGTACAGGTTAGCTCTGAGTGTTAGCGAGGCTTGCTAATGTAAACAAAAACGAGATTACGTCCAAAACCCGTCAGGCATTGTTTCTGATAGCAACTCTCTGTGGGTCCGCCATCCGAAATTACGTCATATCGGCAGCAAATCTGTACCCGCTCGTTGAAATCCCGTTTTTAAAAGATGTGAGTACGGAGGAAAAGAGAAAGGGTTTTATTTTCTGACGCTGCTTGAGTTCCCCGACACATATTTATGTGTAAAAAGACATAAAAAAGTGCATTTTGCATGATAGGTCCCCTTTAAGCCACAGGCTCCTCCAACTGTGCAACATGAATATATATAGGACATAGAACAAATAAAACAGATAAAATAGTGCCATTTCAATGATTAGAAGTCAATTTATATAAACACATATAGCTGTTTCTCAAAGCAGAGTGCAATTTAAAACGTGTGCAGGTGAACTGTTCCATTCACACAGCAGTCTCAACTCAGAAATATCTGTCATATATTAATGCAAATGAGATGTATTTAATCTGGGAGCATGCAGCTGAAAATGGGGAAATGTGCCGATATCCCATTAAAGTCCCGCTGGGCGCTGTCACACTGCTGTTTCATTATTCACCGTCTACACAGAATGACATCATCACCACCGTCTGTTGGTTTCACATCAGAAATGTTTGCTTTTTTACAGCAGACTGTGTGACGTATATATTTCACAGTGGATTTTCCCTTTTAATTTCCATTCATTCGCTGCTCCTCTCTGTGAGTGACTGATGTGGAGCAAGTTGTTGACCTAAAATTTGATGAGCTGTCATGTCGCCTGAGGCTGAAATATAAAATAAGCCCTGTATTTCTTAGTCTTCTGGAACATTTAGCTTTGCAAGTCTTTGAGGTTTGATTGATGAATTACAGACACCAGTCCACTCACCCTAACCCCTAACCCTAACCCCAACAAATATCATAACAACATCATGAAAACTGAACAAAATCTATCCTAATTCAACTTTTGTAAACATATGACAAATGTAGTTTGTAAAGGCAGTAATCAACCTGCTAACGGGCTAACTTTCTGGTCGACAGATATGTTAAGACTCATGCTCTATTTGAACTTGAATATGATTGAACCTTTCTGTCACAAATCTTGGCATGAGATTAAGCAACCAACGGTGGATGTTGGGCAACGTAGCAGGAGTGAGTCATCGCTATGAGAATCTTCATGCTTTCTCACTACAATATGGTTTGTTTGTTTGACCTGATTGATGCATTCACAAGTCTGTCACTGTGCTTTCAACCACAGGTGTCTGGATGTGCATGACATACGACTGCATTGGGTTGGCCAACAGTTTCTACTCATGAGAACAGTACTTACCTTACTACAGGTAAACTCCACCCAGGCTTAGAGGCGGCTTAAGCTGTTCTTGCTTGAGCAACTGTAAGGACAAACCATATCATTATCGCATGTTGACAAACTGATACTGTTGTATACGGGTACTCTTATCACTTAAGTTTCCGTAAATCCTTTTTATGATGACTTCATTGTCATGTCTAGACAGTTGCTTAAATATGATCGCCTGCAGGATTCTCAGAACCTGTTACGAGCTCTTAAGGTTTCTCAAACCACAATAATGATTCTGAGAACATGCTGAGAACAAAACAGGGGACGTTACCCAGCAACACCTTTTGTAAAGCCAAAACAAAACACATGTACTTCGGAGAAAGATATGAATAGTAAAATATGTTCAATGTGACAATTCTAAACCATATTTAGGATAAGTGTGATCTCGTCATTCCCAAAACCACAAGACAAAGAAACACCTTCTCACCAATTTGTTTGATCTACTCAGCATAAAAACAACTGCATTGGTTGTTTGTGTAAAGCCTTTTGATGAGCAATGCATTTATTTATTTAACCCTCCTGTTATGTTTGTTTCCCCCACCTTACTTTGGTGTTCCCGTCCTGTTTTAAATGCTCTTACATTAACACAGAAAGCATTAATCATCACTAAATTGTATTTAACATCCTTTCTTTCAAACTGTAAACAATGTATCAGACTACTCGTATACATAACAACATGCAGTAAATATACAAAGAATAGACACTGAACGTTGTATTTTTGTGATGTAATTAACATTTATTGTCAGTACAACAACAAGAATATTAAAGATTTTAACGTTTGTTTTTTGGCAATGCAACAGGAATAAAGTGGATAGCCATAAAATGTTGGTCCAGATTGTGAATTGTGCAGATTTGTCTGATCCCCCAACCTTTCCTCAAAGATGTCTTCTCAACATGCTTGCCTTTCAAAGCTTGCGTTCGACTGAAGGTATTTTCTTTTTTCTCTTTTGTACAATCAGTCATTGTTCTCAGAGGATGAACCTTAATGGCTTTGGTGATCCCCTGATCTTTTTTTGTTTTTTTGTAAACCCACAATGAAACCGGCATTTGGTTTTGAACAAAACAGTAGGAGGAATTGTAAATCCCTACAGTGATCCCCTCACTTTTTATCCATTTCAACAAATAGGAAAAATACTGTTGATGCTACAGTAAATAAAAAAGCTTGAAGCTAGGGAAAGCCATTCATTTAACCTGTTAAGCCCCAAGCCTGTTTTTCAGATCTCAGGCTCGAAAATGACATTCCCAGAACAAATGACCATATCTTCCCTTCTAAAAGGGGTAAATTAATAATCTTTTTTCTCAAGCAATGATAAACCTGTGAGTTGGATGTAGAAAAGTCAGAATCAATATAGATTTTTTGAATTTTAATGTCATTTAAAAATGTATAGTGTCCATCCAAACATTTTTTTTTACTTATAGTGAAAACCACCCTTGAATGATGGGATAGGGGACTAAAAGCTTTAGGAATCCAAACTATAACATATAATAAGTACCCTGTATCAAGATTGATGCAGAACAAGTGACATTTGACCTTTTTAGAGAGATTTAGAAAAAAAAAACACTTCTGGGGTCATTTGGGTGCATTTTCCATACCTCTGGCAGTTACGATAAGTAATAAGGGTATTTTTACCTGGAGTGCTAAGTGCGTTAGCATTTTTTCGCTCAGGGCTAATTTATCTTCAGTTAGCTGAGTTTCTAACCGTTAAGTGAGTATGACACATTAATAGGTTTTTAAATATTGAGAAGCCCTGAGACACAG
>NW_011369945.1:6768230-6772091 GCF_000735185.1 Notothenia coriiceps
AAAACACTTCTGGGGTCATTTGGGTGCATTTTCCATACCTCTGGCAGTTACGATAAGTAATAAGGGTATTTTTACCTGGAGTTCTGTGCTAAGTGCGTTAGCATTTTTTCGCTCAGGGCTAATTTAGACGCTTCTTGTGAGACTTGTGCTTTGTTTCGTGGTTCATATCTTCAGTTAGCTGAGTTTCTAACTGTTAAGTGAGTATGACACATTAATAGATTTTTAAATATTGAGAAGCCCTGAGAAGTTTCGTGAAAAAACTACCCACCAGACCCGGATTAGGGGCCTCTCGGGCTTAACAGGTTAAGGGAGACATGTTCGTATAAAACTCTTTAGTGCATGTAGTTCTGCAGTTACCAGTTAAGGCAGTTTTCTGTATCATCGCATACATATGTTTTAGTTTTAAGATGTTATAATATACATTGTATTCATCCAAAAACTGACAACCTGTATCACAAACTATGGAAACACGTGGGTGGGCGATCGTGTGCAAAAGGCTGTCTGAATCATGTTCTGTTACCATTTTAATTTGGCAAAACCTTGTTATGGCAACACTTGCTTTGACTGAGGCAAGTGTTGCCATAACAAGGTTTTGCCAAATTAAAATGGTAACAGAACATGATTCAGACAGCCTTTTGCACACGATCGCCCACCCACGTNGCGTTTCATTGCTCATCAGACACTTACCTAAGATGCGTCAATGCCTTCTTGGTGCAACTTCCCTCGCCTCCTCGCCGCACCACGCTCTCGTAAATCCTTCCAACTTGCTGGTCTGCTTCGGCGACGTAAGACTCTACTTCTGACGTCTCCAGGCCTACCGTGTACTCATCTTGGTCGGGTCCTCCCTCTAACGCTATCAGACTCTACTGCTCTCGGACCCGGTTGGGACGCTAGTGATACTACGATAAAGAATATTGAATAAGGTCATAATAATAATTTACTCTCTGGAACACTAGGTCAATAGGTAATTAACGGTTAGGTAGCACACAGAGTTATAGATTGTAATTTTGATCACTTGTACTTTTACCAAACATTACTCTTTTTGATAAGGGATTTGGGATAAGTAAAGATATTTTCAACACTTTCTTAAACACTTAAAACGAATGTAAAAGAGTGTCCTTTTTAATAGCTTTTATGTGAACACAATTATTTAGTGTATCAGTTAAACAAGTAGGTGACTAAATATATAATTTTTTGTGTATATCAACCTATGTTTGTACAGCATTTTTACCTTTATAAAGGCAATTGCCGGTTGGTAGTCACAAAGTTCTTAATTAACTGTGCAACTATTCTTTATCATAACATTACTCTTTGATCAATATGGAACCCTAAGTAAAATAATGTTTCAACCTTTAAACTTAAACGGTGAATATTTCAATTACTTATCCTTTTTCTTGACCTTACTATTTACGTTTCGTACAACAAAAGTGTATGTCGTTTAAACAAGAGGTATCAAAGATATATAGTGAACTAACAGTAATCTGTACAGGCATTTCACAACATAACGAACGAAATCGCAATTCACACACACCACACACACACACACACACACACAACACACACATCACACACACCAACATACTACACAACACACACCACACCTACACGACACACGACACACAACACACACACACACACACCACACACAGCACACACCACCACACACGACACACACCACGACACACACCACACAGCACACACACTACACACACACACACACATTGATATTGGACAATCTACGCGTACACAGCGTAGACTAAGTATTAACCAGGTACCGACCGTCTCCGTCGGACATTCGGTCTAGGTAGAGTAGGTGTCGCGCCTCCCCGGCTTGCGACGCTCATAGAGGGTGTGTCTACCTGCGAGTGTGCTCGCCGAGGAGTACTTGGGGTTGGAGGCGCGGGGAGTGGGTTGCTCTACCACATATGTCACCTTGCAGCAAAGTTTAGTTGGGGGTTATTTCGGACCGGACGGAGTTTGCGACTGTAAATTCTGCAACACATAGCATCCCACTCTTTGCGTCCCTCAAAAGTTCGAAAACACACAAAACACGAAACACTACATCCCCTTAACTCGAAGGGCCGTTAAAGAAAGAAAAAGTTACACCGCTTCCCAAACGTTGACGCACACATGTAAAAACACAGGACGTGCACACGGTCGTCGTAGTGTTTCTTACTGTCAGATTTAGCCAGGATTAGGTACATGTTCTCATATGACAGTAAAACTTCGTACGACACATGAAACGAAACTCGACATAAATTGAGGCAAAAATTTAAGAGGGTGTGTTTGTTAGTTGACATTTGGCACCAGTCGTGAGGATATATAGACTAGACAGTGATAAATGTTAGCTGGTGATTTATTTACTGTACCAGGCTTTCGGTTTGGTTTCCACGGGAATGTATGTAATCCTCGCTATATCCCATTTATAGAGAAGGTTGCGTAAGTCTAGGTACTTGATAATTCGAAACCGCCACATGACGAGCTTCTTACCTCGCACGGTCACGTTTGAGAACTCTAGTTGCAAATTCCACCAGGTACACTCTTGTTGACTCACCAGCCAGTCAAAACTTGGGATTACTTTTCAGGGGAAATTCGCAAAACGTCCAAAATGAGAACGAAGAGCACGTACATTGTACCAGGCCGTTTCCGGGTTGTAGGGTTCAAGGGACGGTCTCCATCAAAGCTAAAACTGTATGCAAGAGATCGTTAAGACAAAAAGATCCAAGCATAGAACGACGTTTCGGCTGGGTTCGTCCTTAGTCAAAATTTGCGACCTTCGCAACAAAACCTACTCGGGTCCCGGTCGTTTAGTCGGGTGAATGGATCTGGCCCTTCCTACATCCAGGACATGGTTAAACCGTACACCCCAGCACGTGCACTCCGCTCTGCATCAGCCAAACAGCTCGCTGCACCCGCACTGCGAGGGGGACCCAAGTTCCCATCAGCAAAAACACGTGGGTTTGCTATCCTGGCTCCAAAATGGTGGAATGAGCTCCCCATTGAAATCAGGACAGTAGAAAGCTTACACATCTTCCGGCGCAGACTGAAAACTCATCTCTTTCGACTCCACTTCGAGCGATAGAATTACTAACAAAGCACTTATATACTAATAAAGGACTGGCTTATCTAAAGCCAGTTGAGCAGCACTTGAAATGTTTTAGCTCTATGAAACCTGATGTACTTATATGAATCTGTTTTCTTCAAGGTTGTCTTTTCTTGGTCGAATGCTTTGGATAAAAGCGTCAGCTAAATGCAATGTAATGTAATATGGAAAAAGAGATATGCAAGATTTAGGGACCAAGTTAGCATGTTTCACTGCTTCTATAAAAGAAGAAAAACCTCAGATCTCTAAAGGTCTTTGTGTTCAGGCCTTATACTTTGTGAACATCATGAATGACCTGAGTCTAATTCAGTGGATGTCTTAAAACAAAGCAATGTCTTCTTTTGACAAGTTTCAGTCTATGGGTAACTTATGACGAGGCAAACCGGAAAATGAATTAAGCTCATTGTTTGGATGTCCTGACCCCAAATGTACTGTTTTAGATCACTCTCAGCACCCCCAGTAATATTTCCAACCACAACAGGAAGCTGTGCATCTCTGAAAACTCAATGTGCAGCTCCTGCTCGACACCAAAGGACAGATGGATGGTTGAGTGAGGTATAGGTTCTCCATTCATCCATTTATTTTGGCCAACAAATGAAAGCCAGATACTAAACTGTCTATTTTTATGTCAATGTCTAATTTATGTATTACTGTTGGGATATAAAGAGTATTTCAACATATTAAACAAAATGCTTCTTAACCTGTTAAGCCCGAGAGGCCCCTAATCCGGGTCTGGCGGGTAGTTTTTTCACGAAACT
>NW_011369945.1:6772136-6784668 GCF_000735185.1 Notothenia coriiceps
AGTCGATAACCTGATGAGCCCACACCTGGGAGTATCACCTACCAGCCAGCGATTTTAGGCTTAGCTTAGCCGGCTACTTCAGGGAACCACCCGGGGTTTGCCGGTCCCTACGACGCTGTTCTCTTTTTAGCAGGCTAGATCTCCATGGTAACTTAAATGCCTGAGCGGCTAACCTACCGGCAGGTTAGGTTGCGGCTAAGAGCTCAACTCAGTGAAAGCACTGCCTAATGACCAATCAGAGCTCAGTGTGCAGAGTTAAAGCGATAAGTCTATTACAGGGACAAGGAATACATATCACCAGTCATAAGTGTATCATGATATTTCCTACGAGTCAGCCGAGCGATCTGGCCGTGCAACACTCAGCAGTGTCACATACTGTATGCAGAAGTATTATTTTAAACAACACATTAAGTTGACGAACACTCGAGTCAAATGTAATAACAGTCAGATGGCGGTCTAGGACGGGGCTGTGATATCATAAACCCTGTATGTACGCATTCAAACACTTGTTCTGTTACCAGCTGTATTCACCTTGCAGGTGCAGCTATGTGGCTTTGATCCTGGATAAAGTGTTTGAGTCATGGATGTTTAAAGTTTAACTTCTTCATATGTCTAATATTAAAGTTGACTTTTCATTCAGGAAGTATGACGCGCTGCGCTGTCAGTACACTTCTCCATGTTTGTGATTGGTCGAATGCTCCAGATACCACCCCTTTCATGTGAACGCGCACCTAACTAGATAGGACACGGCTGGCTTGAGCAATCCACTTGATAACCCGCGTCGTAGTACAGTTTAGCGAGAGCGCGTATGTTTTGGATTAGGCCAACCGGCTAACTCAAACATATCCAGGTTAGGTTGAACCAGCTTCGTAGTACAGGCCTCTGGGCCGTCTACACAAAAGGCCAACACCAACCCATACTGCCCTCTCACTCTTCTGTTGGTCTTTGTTTCTGCACATTTTCACACACCCATACACGCAATCATTACTGATAACTGACACGTTTAGGTTTCTTTGAAGACTGGGTTGGTGTTGGCCTTTTATGTAGACGGCCCAGGTGTGGCTCATCAGGTTGATCACCTGAAACACAAACAAGAGCCAGCAAGCAGAACACAAAGACAGAGACCTCTAGTGGAGGGGAGGGGGTCCTAACACTTATAAGCTTGGTAACTTACCTGATCTGCATTTGTTGGGGAAAGATTGGTTGCTTCCGGTTCATTTTATTTACTAAGGATCCTTCCTGAGGGAAAAAGACTATTCGACAGATCATTGATTTCGCTCAGGAAGGTTCCTAACAGGGTGAAATGACCACTAAACGAGCTGTTTGAATTCTCTATGATCAGAAAGGAGATCCAATGCTTCCTTCCTAATCTGCTTTTGCATAGGTTATAGCATAACATAAACCGTTTGTTTGGGTCACCCTAACTAACTAAGATGATTGGTGTCTTATGGCTTGTTTTCGTGAATAGCGAAATGCTACGTCACTTTAAAGATTGCCACCAAAAATAATTGTGGGACAGTGGATAGAGCGTTGGTAAATGGACTGTACTTATATAGCGCTTTCTCCAGTCTTTAAGACCCCTCAAAGCACTTTACATACTACATGTCCTTCACCCATTCATACAGGGCAGTGTACCTTACTCTAGGACCTAACATTCACACACCGTTGGCCTTCGGGAGCCACTCAGGGTTAAGTATCTTGCCCAAGGATACATGGACTGGAATTAATGTCTGCAGAGTTCAGTTGTACTTTGTCTCGACTCTTGTATCCCTTCTGGTTGCCAAGAAACAAGACGGCAACGTATGAAACAACACTCTCAAGGCCTCAACAACGCAGTCCCCCATCCAATGGGTGACTACGTCCACTTGTTACTCTGTAAATATTGCAGACTCACTCTCACAGCTGTTACATTATATCCAATGCTAACTCTAACAGAACCTTTACAAAATCAAGACCTGCTTTTGTTTGTCTCACCACACACACTCTCCCACAGCCAGTCATGCATTAAGCAGCTGGCGCTCCACGTCATCCTACCTAAGAGTATAATGAACATCATTATTGCCTGATTTTCCACATGAAGCATGGTTCAAACTGCAGTCAGACAAGCTGTTCACTGCCTGCTATGAAGCAAATCACTCATGCAAATCACTCCTATGAAAGATTACACACTACCAAAAAAACAAAAGCAACATTGCTCATGCTTGACACATTCTACCTGCAGGGCTTTGTGTGGATTTTGTGTGTAATGACGAATTATGGCACATATTAGTCACACGGGTTGCAGAGCATATTGCTTATAGGACGGACAAAAGCAATGTTTAACGACAGCACCTTGTTTCGCTCCGTACGCCAGCTGTTGGATCTAATTAAGAGGCTATTTCAAACCTGTTCCAAACCTTATTCAAACTCAACCCATCGTGCCTCAAATCTCCAACAACGTCCTTGCCTGTCCTGCCACGCGTCACCACCCTCTGTCTCTTGTTTTTGTTCCAGGACAAACTCATTTTTCCTTCATGACGCTCGACCCACTCACTGATGTTTGATTACAGGACGTTCACCTTTAATTGGTGTTCCCTCTGTGATGCCAGGATACTGAGACCATCTCTCACTCTACCACAGAGATGGCAACAGTACACACATCCTTTCCTCAAGTAGAAGTACAGATACTCGTGTTTAAAAATACTCTGGTGAAAGTAGAAGTACTGACTAAACTTCTTTACTCAAGTCAAAGTAAAGAGGCTTTGAAATGTACTTCAGTAAAAAGTACCCATAACTAGCAGCTGTTTTAAAGAGTACCTGACCTCCCTTTATATTAATAGAACAATAATGTCATTGTTAGCTAATGAATGTTTCCATGCTGAACAACGGCAACATGACAACGTTTTCATTGGTCCCTCTTCTTTAGAGAAGACCAGGAAATGATGGATACACGGATCGTGTTCAAATCAATAGGCACGCAATGACTCTAAATAATAATGATCACGCNGTGTGAATATTAGGGCTGTCAAACGATTACAATTTTTAATCAGATTAATCACAGTTTAAACATTTATTAATCATGATTAATCACCATTCGACCTATGTCCAAAATACGCCATTTCTTTATGTATATTGTTGTGAGAATGGAAAGATAAATGAAAGAAGGCGGATATATCCATTTCACATACAGTAGGCCTATGTATGTTTATTATAACATTGTTCTGTGTGTCAAAATGAAAGACAACCCACACACCTATCAATCATCAAACCGTGGGGTCTTATTTCATTACGTGTTGATTTCTATCAACACGTAATGTTGTACCGATGTATATAGAGATGTACTACAGCAAAAGTATTCTCCGTCAAGACTTCCTGCAACAACACCACGCCGTTATCTTGATTCTGATTGGCCAGAAGACATTATCAAAGATGTTCTATTGAGAAGACGATCACTACGTGACAAAAGTTTTCAAAACCGTTTCTAGTCCTCGGTATTTCCAGACAAGTGGCTACTGAAATCAATCTGACTAACTGCTGTCTGTGCAATTTACTCCGCGCGAGTTGGCGGACTTTATTTAGCTTACTTTAACATCATTGTTCATGGTGGGGCTAAGCCATTTCTTGGTATGGCTGTAGCCTACCCCAGCGCTGCCACTGGTGGGATGTGTGGGGCGGGCCATTCTGCACATGCGTTAAATGCGTTAAATATTTTAACTCAATTAATTCAAAAAATGAATTACCGCAGTTAACGCGATAATTTTGACAGCATTAGTGAATATACACAAACACACTGCCTTTAAAAAAAATTAAGTGCATGGATTTAGCTTTTTACATAATTATAATGATATACATGTGCTTTATGTTTGATGTAATTAACCATGAACAGTAAAGGACATGTCGTCAGGTAAAAGCTTAATTGTGTTGTCCTCATGGAGAGCTGACATTTACAGCTGTGTGATGAATATTTTTCAAGTTGTTTAAAACCTTAAAGGACAGTATTTGCAGCATTTCATGTGATTTATGTAAAGGGTTTGTGATTATATAGACCTCATACAAAGTAGGAAGCTTCAATAAAGCAGCTCAACCCTTTTGCTCAATTTTCCGCCTGTAAGTAAACACAAGTCAGTGCAGGAATGAGTCCTTAAAACCAGTATGAGTCAGCATTTTTGGCACTTTTGGTTCTCTTGTCTCACAGTCAATGGTTTTAATATGTTTTTGGTTAGATTCCTGAAATAAGGTTACCACAGTATATTACTTTTCTACAACATAAACATACGTCAGTGAATACCCTACAGGTGAATATCTGAAGCTTTTATGTGTCATGTTAATGTTGGTTGCTAACAAGTGGCTAAAATCAACAACAAGATATAGCCTTTAGCTTAGCAGTGCTGGCGTACACCTACCACCAAGATGTAGTTCCTTTAAAGCCTAATTTGAGCTTTTTACTGCTGGAGATTGCATGAGGGTTTCAACCATTTTAAAAGTGGTGTCAACATGTGGAGATTATGCATAATTTAAAATGTGACTGGACTTTTTGTCAAGGGAGCCCCTTGTGATGCTAACTTTCAGCTATAAGACACTGTAGACATGTACTCTTAACAAAGAAGATAGCCCTAAAGCATTACATTTGATATACTTACTTTACTGTAGAGCAGGGATTCCCAAACTTTTCAGCCCGTGACCCCCAAAAAAACAGTGCCAGAGACTGGCGACCCCCTGTCGACGGGTGGGGGGGTCCATGAGTGTTTTTTATTGGTTAAGTGGTCCTTGATATGAAGAAGTTTGAGAAACACTGCGCTAGTGGATTGTCAAAGGGGGAGCCTCGTTGCGGGGAAATTATACATATGGCTTGTCCGCCCCTGAAAATGTCTATGCAAACGTTATTATTATTANATTATTAATAATCTTTTTTTTTTTTTTATTAGAAAAAGAATTAATTTTTTTTTATAATTTTTTTTTTTTAAATGTTCCATTTTTATTTTGTAATCATCTCGCGACCCCCACTTTGGGAACCCCTGCTGTAGAGAACATTAAGAGTTATTGTAAATATTCCATGTGTTTACCTGTAACATCTGTAAGAGAATATCTTTGTCCTGTCTGATCTGGTCTACAATATATCCTCAATAACTTGTGCTCATTTCTAAACTTGTCGCTCTGGCCAAGGATAATTGGTAGAAGACGGGATAATTGCTTTCAGAAATGCTAATGGTGTCTGTGATGAATTGCATGTGGTTTCAGGGCAGGTCACAGAAACTGCACCTCTCCAAGCTGTGGATTTGTTTTGTATCGTCTGTTTTTATCTCTGTTAGGTCCTAAATCAGTTATAGTTGATCACTGGATTTTAAATGTTTTGTGCATATCTGCTAATATTATTAGTTGCCATACAGTACTATAACATGTCCCTATCCAGAGTATCTGAATTCATTAAAAGTCCAGTCATTTGTTTTGATCCAGTCAGTATTTCATTCAATTCCTTCACCTTTGCAACATATAACACATATTTAATAAGGATTTATATAATATTTTAAGACTTAGAAGCTCATAACGTCCACCAATAGGTCTTCAGTTAAGTTGCTCTATTTGTCTGTCAGCAGGTTTTTAGCAACAACAAAAAAAAAGCTACATTTTCACACGTTTGCTGGCCGGCTCTGTGATTGGTCAACCGCTTAGAGATGTCCTGCCCCTTAGCTTATCAAGTACAATTCTAGCCAATAGGAGCGCGAGTGTTACATCGTGATGTCACTATGTACCGGAAGAGTTTCTTTTTTTTTTACCTGGGCATTTCTGCTTTCATTCTTTAATTGTAATTTTCTCCTGGCTGCATTATATTGACCAACTGACCTCTTATCAACATTAGTACAACAACATATATATCCAAATACCACCCAGCTCTTCCACTGTGATCAACATAATGGAAATAGGTCATGTGCCTGAATCATCCAATCATAATTATTAAGTAAGTGCTTCAATCAGACTATCGACTCAGAAGTCAGGAAAGACAATAAATCCCTCGAAGCACCAACACTCACTGAAACACACACAGAGAACCATGACCACCTGTGTGCATCACACACACACACACACACGCACACACGCACACACGCACACACACACACACACACACACACACACACACACACACACACACACACACACACACACACACACACTTTATAACTGGAATAAATCTGTTGTTTGATAGAATGATCACAATCACAGCTGCAGGGAGAAGGTAACAGATGAACTGAGAACTAATTAATTTCTCGGCCCCCCCCCCCCTTCTCCTCAGATAGCCCTCCTCATTCCTTTCATTACTTTCAGCCGGCCATAGTCTCTCTCTTTCTGCCACCTCTTTTACCCAAAGGGCCTTCGTACACTGCTCAACTCGAAGCTCATAACTGCTTTAATTGAAACCGTCATTGCCTTAATTGCTTTAATTAATCACCTTTCAGCCAGTGTGGGGATTTGTAATAGGTGCTGGCATTGGCAGTTCATTTAGGGCTCTACTTTAAGAGAGAGAGACTTTAAAAAATGGGTTAGAGGACACAGAGAAACGGTGAGTGTGTTGTGGAATATCCATGCACAAGGATCTGTTTGACTTCAATTGTTAAGAGTCATGAAACTCATAGTTTACTTCTCCGAGCAGAGTGTGCTGTAAACACATTTCTTTGCTCACTGTGTTAGAAGAATTTAATGCACTGATTTTATTTGGCAAAGATGAGTTTCCAATGCTGCTTTTCCATATGCTTTATCTTGTAAAAGTCTGTAATTGACTTGTAAATACATACTTTTTAAGTAAATTACTTACTTGACTTGTATTACTTACTTAATACTTGTACTTATTGAAATGTTATAAATATTAGCTTGACATTGAACAATTGCAAAATCTGCATATTAATATGTTTTTTCAAGGCAGTAGGATCCAAAAAGGCAAATTATTTTGGGGCCCAAACGTTTTAACCAAAAACAAAAGACAAGAGACAATTCAAACTCCATCAACCATGAGCCACAGATACACACTGCACTTTAAAGAGGCCCGATAATCCTTTCCTGTAATGTGTTATATAGATTTGTGTGCATGTAAATGGTCTGCAAAGGCTAACATCCCTGTGTTCCCCATGAACCTTCAAAATGAGAATACCGTCCTTTTTAAGATAGTAGGAATGCATTTCAAACATATTTTTCTCAAAAAGCTCAAAAAAGTTAAATGTTTTGGGCCCCAAACCTTTTAAACAAAAAACACAAGACTAAGACAGGACACAGGCAATCTCCTTTAAACATGTCAAACCAATCTTACAGCTAAAAGTGTAAGGGAATATTTCTGTCTTACTCCTAAGTGTCAAAGAATAATTCTTCCTTACTCCTAAGATATTTAACCTTATTCTGTGTGTTGACATTTACGACCATCCCTGCTTCTAATCTCCCGTAAGGAATGTGTTAATGCAGTCGTATGTTGATACTAGGTTTTATGGCCTGACCTGGTGGGCACAGGGGGGGGGGGGTTACGAATGTGAGAACGCTGGCTTTCTAAGCTCCACAGATGTGAGAGACATCTCCTGTGTCTGCAGATGTGTACGCCCATCCCCAATATGTGGATTTGACTCTCTGTAAACTAGTTAAAAGGTCTACCAAGATGCGAGGGGGATCAGATTTGACATGGCATCCCACACGTGCAGTCAGAACGTTTGACTGTGTGACTTGTGATGTGAATTTCTCCGGCCGATGCTTGTATTAAATATCATTGTTTGACATCAAAGCTCCAACTCTCCTCGTGTCTCTCTGAGTCCTGACTCTCCATTGCTGCAGAAGTTTCCCTTACAAAAAGTATTGCCATATGCCGCAGGATGTTGATGTGTAACCTCTGTTTCAATGTTTGCTATAGTTTTAATTTGTATTATTCAGTTGTTTTCCTCTCCCTTCATTAACGGTGTGTTGTGTTGTCTCTCTGCTGGTGAAATGCCTCCTGGATGTGATCAATGACCACAGCTGGACGACCTCCTTCCCTCCGAGTATTGATCCCTCTCTGAGAAACAACACAAAACACATTGAGCTGTTTTCATTTAAACTGCTTGTACTCAAAAACAAATCCCTTTTGAAACTGACTGTGGACGACTCTGCAAAGTATAAAGTAACTTTTTTATTATAAAGTGTTTGAACGTGGGCATGATATAGCAGGAAAGGATTAGATCTACATTCGCCTTGACATCCACAGCCTTGCACTGGATTGCATTACCACTGTTTCAAATTTGCCGCAGCACCTTGGATCGATTCGTCCTGTTTTTATGTCTCTTTCTATTTTGTTTGCTGCTGTCCTTCTCTATCTGAGGCTGATAGATCTGCATGAAGCCGACAAATCCTGGTGTAGGGTGAAGCTCAAGGTCTTAAAAGAGCAAATAACTCAGCTGTGGAAAAGCAGGAAGAAAGAGAAATCAGTCATGGGTAATGCTTTTCAATTACACTCTATATCACAACCCATTTGTGTAGCGCTGCGATCTGAAAAGTTCAGTTGTTTAAACTTTTTCTCAGCCACGCGGCACCTCTAAATATACTCTTGATGGCAGGTTTTTACTGAAATGGACTTTGTTTTTATGACTCACTTGTGAACATAATGATGATTCATCTATAGTCCAGCGTCTCTTGTTTAAGTTTCTTAAAAATACGCTTTTTGTTTGATTATCGTGGAGATTAATGATCGTTAAGGAATCAGCTAGCGGGTGAAAAATACATCAAAGCAGAAAAAGCAATGAGTTAGATTCAAACACATAATGGAGCAAATGAAGATGAAAAGCAGGATTGGGGATAACTATAACTCTAAACTGCAAAACAAATGTGTATGTACTCGTGTGTGTGTGTGTGTGTGTGTGTGTGTGTGGGTGTGGGTTTTCTTTTTAACATGCAAGCTGCAACCAGGGTGTGTTGACTTTGCTAATTTGACATCAATTAGGTGGCCAGTGGCATCATCCACAGGCCGCCTGACACAACAACAGGGTAATATTAATATAATAGCAATTATTATCCACACACACACACACACACACACACACACGAGTACATACACATTTGTTTGCAGAGGCTTGTTATGCAGAAGACCTCAGGCAGAACATACTGGACTACAGGGAGGAAAACCAGTCCTGCAGGAACCACAACTAATATCCAGGGTTTATTTACTCTTAATGCAGGATGACATGTTCACATATTTCCTTCTTTCTACACTCACGCCTCCAACCACAGACACTTTTTACGCTGCTATGGTCAGTCTTGCACTAATTTTGAAGTGACTGTTATTTTTTGATTGTTGTGCTTTTTTTAATGTCTTTAATGTGTTCATATGTATAAATGTATATTTGATTGTGTATATATACATATTTGTAGGGGTGCACCGAATGGGAAATTCTTGGCCGAAACCGATAACGAAAATAGGAAACAGTTGGCCGAAAACCGGATGCCGAAAGGCCGAAAATGATTAATAGAAATATATATATATATAATGTATACATTTTTTACCAATGTTGTTCAGCTGCCTGATTATGGCAAAACTTAACTTAAATAATAATCACTATTATGGGTCCATAAAACATTTATTCAGCACTTTTGAATGCATACAGTACATTAATTCCAAGTCAAGTGCATTTTCTTTTCTCTGTAGGATAACTACAACAAAGTGCATTCAGAACAAAGCCAAGGTGCTTTAAAACTGCATAAACATCTAGGCCAGTAGGCCTACAACAAAATAGTGTAAATAAAGAGTGTAACAGCCAGGCCTTCAACAACAACAAATGCACCTATAAGTTTGGTAACCTAACGTGTTGTTGTGATGACGTAATCAAAACGCGGCGACAAGCACGGCGCGCGACCATGCTCGCGGCTGGCTCACATGCCAACATGTCTGCTTCTTGGAGATAGCCGAAAGCCGAAAGGGCCTTTTTAACCGTTTTTGGCCGATAATTTTCGGTGGCCGAATATTCGGTGCATCCCTACATATTTGTATTATGTATTTGTATTTTTTATTCCTAGGGATTGTGGGAAACGGTATTTCGATCTCTGTCTGTACACACGAACTGAAAGATTGTCAATAAAGTTGACTTTGACTTTAATCGCCAGACACCATTAAATTCATCTGTGTAATGTTGGCAATAAATATATTGTTACATCAAAACAAGTCTCTCCTGATCGAGGTGAAAATATGTCTGGCTACTTTGTTAGCCAGACATATCCTTTTATCTTCACTTACGTTGTCTTTTCTCTTCACACGCTGTGAGTGTGATATTAAGGTTGTCAATTATTAGAAATATGAAAAATGAAACATCAACAGATTCTGTGGCATGTGTCGTTTGAGTAAATGTGAAAATGTAAAGATGTAACACTGCTGAACTGCATGAGTAAGTTGTGATTTCCTGTTCCTTTTGAGGAGAATGACTGTCAGTCATGATGACAGTCATTATCGTGGAGATTATGACTGTCGGCTCTGATCAGACATTTACAAAGAAACACTGATGATTAAACATGATGAGGGATTTTTTCCACTACGGGGGGCTTACTTTTGAAATCTTTCTTCAAATCAATCCAATCAGCAGTACAAACACTTGTTTTAAACTTCTAGGCTCTCTAAATATCTTAATTGCATTCTGGAGAAAAATAAATAAGTTATGTAGCTTTTTAGGCAGCATTTAAAGTGGCAGGTCGCCTTGAAACTGATGCTGATTTAGACACCATGCAGCAATATAAAGTTTGCCTCATAATGGAGAGAGAAAAGAAAACTTTAAACCATAAATAACGTGCACATACGAAGCTCTAAAGAGATATCTACAATAATAAGAAAGGTCTTTCAAATCAAATGATAATAGATGGCAAAATGGAATTGTACATTTGCCCTGAATCACCAAAACAAAACACTTTTGCACCTGAGGCGACAGCAAATGAAGCACTGAAACAGTCAGGCAAATTATTATTAAGGTGATTTATGCTGTCTATAAAACCTCATTTTAGGTAAATAGGGAATTTCAAAGATGTGCTCACCATTAAGACAGACTTTGTAACTCTCATTGAAGATCCAGTTTGTGAACGCTTAAACCCAAATGCAGGATTTAAAGACAGAGAGGTTAGGTAAAAGTTTGCACTGAGATGTACTTTGTAAAAGAATGTGGGGAATCAGGCAGGTTGAGTCAGGAAATGTGAAGCACCTGGTCGAAGGGGTCAGGTGATCATACTTGCCAACCTTTAGACCTCAGAAATCGGGAGAATTTCAAAATGCGAAATTGGGGGGGCGGGGGGGGGGGTGCTTGTGGATCGCCGGAGCTGTTAGATTAACATTAACATGCTTATTGTAGTTGTAAGTGCACTGCCTTGCGGCCTGTAGCACCATCCTTGATGGAGCATGGACTGGACCTGTATTTTACAGGAAAGGAGTGAGCAGAGAGTAGATACTTGTCGATTCTTGTTCTGTTTTCTGTGAATATCGTCCTCACCCTCTCAGACTTTGAGTTGCGCGCGCTACTAAAGAGACGTGTTACCATGGAAACCAAACAATGGTGGAGCTGTATTAAAGTCCGAGTGGAAACAGTCATGTGTAAATCTGATTTTGTCAGAAATCGGGAGAAATGCGGGAGAAATATGACCCCGGGAGGAAACCGGGAGAGGGCAATGAAATCGGGAGTCTCCCGCGAAAATCGGGAGGGTTGACAAGTATGCAGTTGATGGAAATGGAAAAAAAGGGCAGGGATCATGGAGCATAATGTATTAANAGTATGATCATATCCCTCTATTTCAGCTATTTAAGTTAGCATTTAGCTTTAAAGGTCTACTGTTATACAATTTGTAGACATATATTATAGGTCTCAGATATATAATAACATGTCTATGAAGTGTTTTGCTCAAGATACCAAACAGATCACCCAGTCTAGTCATGCCTCATATCCCTCTATTTCAGCCCTGTTACTAAAGTGCTGATTCTGTGTCCGTATAGCTTTAAAAAGAAATAGGGTAGAGCTCATGCAGGAGAGTTCTTCCCAGATTCTCAGCTAAATGCTGCCGTGATTTAACGCCATATTATGATCCAAACCACATCAAAGATTATTTCTGAAACAGTATGGAGCTCAAATGCTTTTTCTCTCTCAGGTTTACCACAAGGTGAGTTCCTTTAACATCCTGCTTCTTCACACATGCTCTCTCCAGTACAGGTTAGCTCTGAGTGCTAGCGATGCTAATGTAAACAAAGACCACATTACTTCAAAAACACGACGCACATTGTTTCTGATAGCGACGTTTCTGATAGGGCCGTGGGCACATTTGAGTAATGTCTTCATGACCGCAGCAAATCTGGATCAGCTCCATCGTACCCAGGTTTTTAGAGATGTGGGTAAGGAGGAAAAGAGAGTGTTGTATTTTCAGACACTTTGTGAGTCTCCTGACACCAGCGGCACATATTTATGTATTAAAGACATCAAAAGGTGCATTCTGCTTGATAGGTGACCTTTAAGCTCTACTGTTGAGTAACCCCACAGAGCACATTTGTATCAGGTGGTTTGTTTAATACTACTGGATCATCTATCAACAA
>NW_011369945.1:6784941-6790208 GCF_000735185.1 Notothenia coriiceps
TATCTATTCAACGATGCAACTATTTTGATGGCGTTGTTCTCGAGGGACACGTCTGTCTGTAGTAATGATGGTAGCAGGTGAGTTGGTTAGAGTACACCTCCCACCTCAGCTGTGACCTCCCACCTCAGCCGTGACCTCCCACCTCAGCCGTGACCTCCCACCTCAGCTGTGACCTCTCACCTCAGCCGTGACCTCCCACCTCAGCCGTGACCTCCCACCTCAGCCGTGACCTCCCGTGACCTCCCACCTCAGCTGTGACCTCCCACCTCAGCTGTGACCTCCCACCTCAGCTGTGACCTCTCACCTCAGCTGTGACCTCTCACCTCAGCTGTGACCTCCCACCTCAGCTGTGACCTCCCGTGACCTCTCACCTCAGCTGTGACCTCCCTCCCACCTCAGCTGTGACCTCCCACCTCAGCTGTGACCTCCCACCTCAGCTGTGACCTCTCACCTCAGCTGTGACCTCTCACCTCAGCTGTGACCTCCCACCTCAGCTGTGACCTCCCACCTCAGCTGTGACCTCTCACCTCAGCTGTGACCTCTCACCTCAGCTGTTCCTTTTCTAAAACCACAACCACAAGTCTTTCTGAAACTCTAACAGGAAGCTCTGATGATGTATTGACGCAAACCACATCCGCAAACCACACGTCTGCTCTCAAACATTCTCTCTACAACGTGCACTCTGTCTACCGCCTTAATGTTAACATTTAGAAAGCCATGAGGTACAAATAAAGTAAATGTGGTTGTCTTTTACTTTACACGTACACTCAGACTACAATGGCCGTCAGGCTTCATGTTTATGGCACAAATATCTTTTGTACCTGGGTTTTAAATACACTGATCCTTACTTTTAATAGAAGGTAAAAAGAGATAAATTAGGGGTTAACCTTGTTCTTATATATCCTTAAGAGAATTGTGAGATGCCCTTGAGGGGACAAAAGGAGTCCCTGCTTGTCATTCCCATTAACTTAATTTTTATTTGTGGATTTACAGTAATCCATGTGCTCATATATATTAATAATGTAAAGAGGAAGGAAACCAGGCTAGTTTTAAACAGCTTGGAGTATATTTTACAGAACTGTTCCAGCTGCAGAAGGAACACACTGTCTTCAAAGACCACATCCTCCTGTAGAAATGTTTCTGGTGATATACGGATAGAGTATCTCTCATGTGTGATCTACCTGCAAATCTAACAGAGACCTGAGGAGCAGCTATGAGGTTAAAAGCAGCAGCGAGTGGATTGGTGGTCTTCCTTCTCTCTGTGCAAGGTACAGTACATCTACATTGATATAAGTCAGTTAATGCACCTCAGAAAAACTGAGTGTTTGTCTGTGTGGATAGAAATGATGACTGTACATAGTAATTGCATTAGCAAACAAAACATGCTTTGAATAATTGCAAATTAGAATTCATCGCCCTGTTGAACTTCCTCTGTCGTCCTGCAGTCCTCAACACTTAACTTTAGCGAGTCGTTCTCCGCATTAGAATACATTTAGAACTATTTGATCATGTAATAAATCAGAAACATATCATGAGCTTGTGTCATGTCTTTAGTGTTTTAAGAGATAACTTATGGTGGGAGTTGCAATGTGGATAAAAAGCTTCACTAATGAATAATCTTTAAATGAACAATGAGTCAAAGGAATGAGGGGCTGCTTGTAGAAATGAAAACACAATAATAATCACCTCACTAAAGTTTACGCTTCTTTTAGAGTACTTTTTGCTTTTATGGCCAAAAACTCTGTTTTTCAGCTGCGCCCTGCAACTGATCGCTCTTTCTCTCTTTTCTGCTGGCCACAGTTTTAGACCTGCAGGTCAAGTGTGTGTGAAGGTGTGTGTCCGTGAATGGCATGACGTCTGTTTTGCATGCATGTAACCGTGAATCGTAGCTTTTTTTTGCATTTGAATTCATTCCTTGCCGCCTCCCATTGGACGGTGAAAAGTGGGTAAAAGACTTACTGGAAACAGGAAGCCAGAGTTCTGGGTATGACAATGGCCTAAAAAGCGGAACGGGGGGCGATCACAGGTAACACAAGTAACTCACCCTTTCCAACGCAAGTATACTGCAGACTTTTTTCCAACTAAAAGCCTCTCAAAGCTCCATACACTTCCAGATATCACCCAAGAAAATAAGGGAGTAGACAAAGTACTGCAGCCATGGAGATGGGACAACAATCAACTCCGTGCTGGTTTAGGTGGATTATTTAGCCTTTGATGAATATCATAAATTTCTGCAGAGAAGCCAGAGTTGCTTCCCTTTATCTGACAGCGCATGAGGGGTTTGGTGTAAACCTTTGTAAGCAATCAAAGCAGTCCAATAATTTAGGACAATAAACTCTCTGCTCAGTTATTTTCTGCAGAGAACGGTCAGATGCCTTTCATTTCACCTGACAATGAGGAGACCTAGGGTGCCAACATGCAACGTTTTGTGTTACACCTTGTGGTAAGCAATTAGCAAGTCCAATAATTAGAATAAACTCTCTGTCAGTCCATTTGTTATCTTAATAATCACACGCCTCATGTTCTGCTTTTCTTTGAAGTTTACGCATTCACAGCGGAACCGCTATATTACAAAGTTCACTCCGCCACAAGCACCCTGACAGCAGCCTGAATCACGCCTGAAGAGAAAAGAGCAAGACTAGAAAGAGGACTCATTGTTATCGATCCCATCCTTCTGATATTTGGATTTCTCATCTTTTTCTAAGGTTGGAAAATCTAAGTATTTATCTTAGTATTTATAAGGTAAACACTGCGTTTACAAGGTTAAATACCACTGCAGCATCGATGTCCTACGGCAACATTATATATGTTTTCCCTGCCCTGTTCACTATAAACACATTAAAAAACTTTTTAAAAGTAAAACACAGTTAGAAACAAACATCAGAACATCTCCTCTGTATGTAAATTAATAATAATATTAAATAGTAAAACAGAGTGTTGATAATCTATGAAGTCACATGAGTCTGATGAAGGGTTTCTGATGTCTCTGTGTTTCAGAAGTGGTGTTTCAGGGTCAGGATGGCTGAAGGAGTTACCTTTGTCTTCTACTCCGAGAACTGTGCAGTGAAAGGATCAACAGTGGAGCATAACAGATTGCAGCTACATGATACCTCACTTCTACACTGCGACGACCAGGAATGACAGAGTTAAAACAGACTAGAGAGACACAGAGTTTCTTAGCCATATAAATCAAGCAAAGTGCAGATAGAAGCGAACTCGAAATCACATCGGAAGGACACGGAAACAAAAGGATCCAAAACCACTGCTTGAGCTCTTGCTGCGGTTTGTATGCAGCATTGGATTTCGGACAAGTATGGTTACAATGATACTCATCTATAAGAACTTGCCAAGTATATGGCAGGTCGTGTAGAAGGGTATCTCCTGTGAAAACAACATCTCACTCTGATGAATCAGAACCCTGAGACCGAGAGCGACTCAGCTGAGTATAAGGTTCACAGGATCGAAACAAACCAAAAGACGGTTTATGCTTAGGAACCAGTCACTCTGTCCCTGTCAAGGAAGACTTTGTTTGTAACCATGTTAGTTAGCATCAACATTTGTCAACACTGCAGTGAATGTCAGTGAATCTACTACACGTACAATGAACAGTTCAGTTAACATGTTTGTCGTACAAATCCAGGTTTCCAGGTGAGTGAGCAACATATATTTCTACATACGCATATACTGGGTCAGACCCTGGAGTGTCTCCAGCAGTTGTCCTCGAGCTTCTCATCTTCCTAACATCTGGTACCAAGACATGGACCGAAATCCGACAGACCAACAAGAAAATTCTTTTAATGACTATTCTTATCCTAAAGAAACGCTTTGCCTGTGCTGATAAAGGATATGCGCTTCCCCCCTCTCCTTCAGTGTGATTCCACTTACAGTCTTCCACAACTGATTCTATACCTTATTACATAAAAGCGGAGCACACTGCCACAGCAATACCATTTCAGCCCCGGAGTTAAGGCAATTACATTTTCATAAAATTTAACCAACAAGATATCTTCATTTTTCAGGTGTTTATGGTCCAACTGACTGACCAATACAGTGGCTTACATGTGAAAGAAGCCATACTGTGCCTTCAAACGGAATCCTCAGGTGGGAATGTTCCTGCACGCTACAGCAGTAATGGATATATTGTTCAATCCTAAGTTTGGTTCAGTCCTGAGCGTGATCATCAGGACAGAATCCCTCTCAACCTGAGGACCTTAGTGAAGACCCAAGTACTGCCGGTCGCTGTTAAGATCCTTTGAGACAGAGAGAGGACGCTCCACTCTCGAGGATCTCTTGCTGAAGAGACTCCCAGTTCCCAGCTCAGTATTCTTCTCAAATTCAAAACCCGTAGCTTGAATGGAGAGTGGATTTACCTGGAACAATCTGACTGTCACAGGTACTGATCAACACACTCGATGTACTTACTGTATACCACCCAACACATACAATAGAGAATACCTGGAAGTTGAGGTTGTGTAATTACTTGGTTGGTGGATGAGTTTTATTTGGGGTTCAGCTACTTAGAAATGTTGTGTTTAAAGGTTATACTGTATATATATTTATCATCAGTTTTTCATTTTTAGACCCTTGCTGGATAATATTGGTTTATTTTCTCATATCCCAGCCCTCTGCCAAGGTGCAGGTGGATCACAGCATCAGTCCCAGCAGGTCCTGGATAACTTAGCAGAGTGGAAGTGTCACAGCAGCTGCAGTGCCCAGCTGGCTGTTTTCCTACGCTCTGGTTCAAGAACGGAAGAGAAAATCCCCACAACCACACCGGATATCTTACCTTATAAAGGCCTTGTCGTCACCACGCCAGCAGGATCCTCAATTGCCTCGCTGGGGAAGGACCCATCTAGCTTTACCCTCTCCTGCAGTTCCCGTGGAGTTTACTCAGTACACCACACAGCACCTGGCATTACTAATACAATACATTTCAGAGGAGGTCCTTCTGAATCTGGACCTACAGATTGCTGTCCAGTTTTATAATCGAAAAAGAAAGCTTAACTACAGCCAGCCTAAAAAGTCATGCTTGGGTAAAGAGAATATAAGGGGAAGACCATAGAATTTTAGGTCGGAGACCTCCCATTTAAATAAAGAAGAAGTTAAACAAAAATATCAACATTAACAGAAATAATTCAGTGCACCAAGATACCCCACACCAAAGAAAAGGATATCATAAATTGGTCATCAAGGTTGGCCCCGGTGCAAGATGAGGACCATTTTTGATTTTGCAATGCACCTGCAACAGTAATTTAAATCTTGATGAT
>NW_011369945.1:6790253-6799494 GCF_000735185.1 Notothenia coriiceps
TAGTCTGGTAGCTCGACGTCCCTTCTCGTCTTCACGGTCTATTGGTTCCCCATAACCTGACTTAGACATTTACATAAGTACAAACGACCTCTATTTCATAATTTACATTGACACCCTGTAAACCTACCCCAAACCAGTAAACGGTCAGTTCTCCAATGATGGGAACTTTTTTTACCAAACCGATCCAATGTCAAATTACTCCTGTTTCGAGTTTCATCTTAAGGGAATACCTTTTGAGTGGTAAATTGTACTTTATCAGACAGTACCGAGAAACGCATTTGTCATCAATAACTTTTAAGGGTTTATATATTTTGCCACTTCTCAATTTATATACACCGGGCCTATTGTTTCAGAAACCTGACTTAGACAAAACAAGTTTTATAGTGAGCAGAGGGTCGAACTCGAAGTAGAGTCCTAGGTACATGACACTAGGAGAGGGTCTTACCTTCATCAGTAGTGTATGTCTCGTAGTTGATAAGCGACTTGGTCACAGGAAGTGTACCGACTATAGGGTTCTCTCCCTCAAAGGTGTCAGGGTCTACTCCTTTATCTTTCGGTCATAAGTTGACAATGAAGTCTAATCGAGGGTCGCAGTCTTTACTAAGTATTAGGTTTTCCTCTGGCTCTAAAGGGCAGGAAGGTGAGATAAACGACGTGTGTATTTCACCGTTTTCGCCCGCCATGTCAAGATGGCCGCCATCCATCACTCCACCACTATGACACTTTAAATTGGTTACGTCAAATTAACCTGATGTATCATGGCACCATGCTGGGGGGTTTCAAATTGGTTTTGTGGTCTGCTATGAGCAATGGGTAGGCATTTCTCAAGAGTCACTTTACTTGTCCAATGGCAGGTTCTGGTATACTTTCTTCTTTACCCATTAAGAGTATAAGTCATGTGGATTAAGATACTTACCAGATTTACCCGGCTTCGATATTAAAGCCACAAAAATTTCAACTGTCCAAACGATTTGTTGACTGCTTTAAGTGAAGCAATTCACAACACAAAGGTTAGGAATAGTATCCAAGTAAATTGAGGTTAATAGTTCATTTGGACTTTCTTCATGGCGTTCAATACTTGTGTAAAATCAATTTTGTATATATTGATTGTTGTTGTGTCTGTTGATTGTGTATATATAGGATATACATAGGCTCTATTTGTATATATATTTGTATATTTGTATTATTGTATTTTTGTATTTGGGATAGTTGGAAACGTTATTTCGATCTCTCCGTCTGTACACACAAACTGAAAGATTGACATTAAAGTTGACTTTGACTTTTGACTTTGTGTGTCTGTAAGTATTTGGGCTATTTATAACCAAATTCCTCTCAACATCTTAGCTTTACTTTGAGCCTAACATCAAATCTTGCTTCCTTTAAAGAAGAAAACCACCTTAAGTCTACCTTGACACCTGCCAACATGTCATAGAAACATACATTTATGAAATGGCAAATTTACCTAACATTGGTAAAAGCTATGATATAACTATAATCTAGATTTCAGTTTGCCTTCTTCTAGTAAAAATCATTTTTTACCATATAATTCACTCAGGATAACAATATCTGCGACCCTTACGCGTAACCCTAACCCTAACCCTAACCGTGGAGACACATTTGACTAAAACCAGGTTAAACCTGTTAAGCCCCAAGGTCCCCGCTGGCGGGTACTTTTTTTTTTTTTTTCACGACACTGTGTCTCAGGGGATCTTAATATTTAAGAACCTATTAATGTGTTATACCAGATTAACGGGAATAGTCTCAGCTAACTGACGATACAAACCATTTTTACCAAAACAAAACACAAGTCTCATAAGAAGCATCTAAATGACCCCTGAGCGAAAAATGCTAACCTATTACTGCACCGATAATCACTCCTAGCTCCCTTATTACTTATCCTAGGTGCACATCCAACACATTGTTTATGATTGCAAGGAGACACAGAATCTAACGGTGCCCACCTCAACACTGAAAGATACAAACTCAACAAAAACGTACATCAAAAGAAGTGGCGCTAGGTAGCCCACAACACTAACGTGGCTTACCTTCGTCTTTGTCTGGTCTAAACTGGTCTTCAATGGCATTAAAACGATAGCAACGATGATGGAGTTAATCCAAAGGTTAATATCCAATGTGTGTGTGTCCCCTTTGAAATGTTCTGATAATCCATAAGCGATAAACCAGCTTTTCCGTTGCTTTATATCAGAGCAGGGATATTTCTCCCCTCTGTTGCAAGCTAGCATGCGCAGGGACGCCACCTTTTTTTTTTAACATGAGTGTGTGCGGGACATTTTCCCTTGGATCCTATTGGCTCTAACGGTCAGAAAGAGATGTCACATGAATCCACCCAAATGGCCCCAGAAGAGTTTTTTTTTGCTAAATCTGTCTAAAAAGGTCAAATATCACTTGTTTTGCATCAATCTTGATACAGGGTACTTATTATATGTTGTACTTTGGATTCCTAAAGCTTTTAGTCTACTAACCCATCATCCAAGGTTAGTCAGTTAGTTAGTACAACAACAGTTTTGGACGGACACTATAATTTACAGTTTTTTACAATGTTCAATCTGAATTTTCTTTAAAATAAAAAACATCTATATTGATTCTGACTTTTCTACATCCAACTCACAGGTTTATCATTACTTTGAGAAAAAAAGATTATTAATTTAACCATTTTAGAAGTGAAGATATGGTCATTTGTTCTGGGAATGTCATTTTCGAGCCTGAAACCTGAAAAACAGGCTTGGGGCCTAACAGGTTCAAAGTCCAGGATTTAAAAGCCACTATATCCTCTGACAATAATAGAAGATAAATATGGACTGGGTCTTGTTCAATACTGTTTTTTCCGGCCCTGATAATCTGATATTTCAGATCCAGTCAGAAGCCTTCAAGACTGTTAACAGACATATTCGGGGCGCCACAATAATTTAGAACATAAATTATTTTGTTGGATATCAGCATGTGAAGGACACTGTTCAAGAACTAGTTGTACCAAATGATCTGTATGTGATGACTACTTCCATTCTGGAGAGGATTATAAAAACATGTATCGTGATATTGAAGCTCAATCTGCATGATTCGAAAATGTCCTTTGTATATAAATAGTATTGTTTGATCTCTGTACTCCAATAGGTAGTATATCATGAGCCGTTTTTTCTGTTTCTTTGGTTGTCACTATGGCATGAAAGAGAGAACATGCCGTCTTTTTTCCTCACTACTTTCTTCAGAATTGGATTATAGAGACGAAGGGGAATGAGGACTATCATACCAATCTTGAAACTGATATTTCCCACAAGCATGCTGGGTCTTTCACAGCAGTGGGTACAAACCTTTAGCGAGACAATTGCATCAATTGTTGACATAATGATGATTAGGGCATTTTCCACTGCCCTTAAACATTGATGGAAGTCGACAGTTTTATGTGTTTTCTCTCGACCACTAGGCTTTTTTTGTCACCGGGACTTTTCAGAATGTGGATGTGTGTCCCCAGAATAGCTGTAAGCATGAATATATTTGTAACATTTCGCAGACATTAACATCCCATCATCAACTCACTTGATGGTGAGAGTCACCTTGCTGTCAACAGCTCTTACCCAGAGGTGCCTCACTGGGAAAACCATCTGATATTCACTCTCTTGTGCTCAGACTAAAAGAATGAGGGGAAGAAAACACACTCCACAGTGAAGGGTTGGACATCCTGGTAATCAGAAACACATCCAGCAGTCCAGTCTGTAATTGCACTGAAAATAACGGCGTGCTTTCGACAACATGTCACACTATTTATACACCGGGATGAATCTGGCATGTAAGACACTAATGTGAAAACCCATCCCGTGTCTTTGCTCTGTTTCTCCTGCTTGTGTTTTCTCCTCACTTTGCAGGAAGCTGGCTCTCAGAGTGCAGGTTGTGAGTTAGCCAGCTCAACTGGGCATGCATATAAAAACATATAAACCCGTCCAGTTTGGTCTCCCCTGTACTGGTGTGTGAATGTGCGTCATTCTGTACCTACTGTGTCATTCATGTGTTTTCTTACAAGTTAATACATACCATCATCCTGTTGTCAAAAAGAAGCCACTATTAATTTCTTAATTTGTCGATGGCGCCATTTTGTATTGATTTGGGCACCGCAAATGATAACGATGCTAGCTAGCTAACACGGCAATCATCACTTCAGACAAGGGCACAGCAGCCGTGTGTGATTTGACGCTTTCTAGTTGAAATTCACACGTACGACATGTGTACGACATGTGTACGACATGTGTACGACATGTCAGTGTACCAAGGCAAGTATCTGAATTGAGACATACAGTAGCACATATTTGTCTCTATAGTCCCGAATGTCTTTTCTGTTAGCTTGCAACATCTACATACACTTCTCTACCCTCATTTTCGCACTCACTTACATTATTAATGTTAATGTTTGAGCAGTGGACATTATGCCTTTTCATTCTCAGAGGGAAAAGCACAGGTGTAAATAATTAAACTAATGATGGCTGCATTTCATTTCACATTAGCATGGGCCTTTAATTACTGTCTTTGGCTTATGGTTTGCTGCTCTCCTTTCTCATCATATTTCACGGTAATATGTGTGCTGTTACTTTGTTCTGATGTGCCTTGGTTTATTCCACCGTAAGCTTTTTGCATTAGAGCCCCTCAGTGGAGCTGCTGACATGGTGCTGATTGGTCTGAATAACTGGATTGTGATTTAACACAGTCTGACAACTTTCTACAGCTGAGCAGTCCTGTCGCGAAGTCTCCCGCTATTCCTGAGTTTTAGTAAGAACTGTCAAAGAAAAAAACCCGATCTGCACTGAGTGCCAAGAAATGTTTAAATGTGTTAAACTGCTGTAGAGCTCGTGGCTGCAGTTTCCATCTGAGTGGAGGTGTGGATAGGGATCATTGAGCTGTGTCGCTTCTGATCAGCATTCATACAGCCAGAGCATGTTTAGAGTTTCCTCGTAACAGAGAGCGACCTTCCTCTCCTGGACTCAGGTGTTGACTCACTCTGACACCACGTCAAAATCCTGAAGCTTAGTGAGTGCACTACAAAAACTGTGAATCCTGCAAAGTATATTCGTCTAATGTAGAGTGTGTCTTTACACTTGCAGAGCTCTCAAGTCTCAAGCAATTGGCGTGAGACACACGCATTTCACTCCATTCACACGCTCACACGCCACACCTTGTATTTCTCACGCAGAGATTTTCTCACCCAGAGATTTCTTTCCAGGGTACCGCCCACCAAGTTGCGCCGCAATTTTGTAAACAAACTAGGCTTGTTTGAGACGCGTGCACTCCACTAGCACCGCCCCCCCCCCCGTTGACATTCGCGATACAGAGGGCTTCATGCGAACTTTGAGGGGAGCCAGAAGTTGGAGTACCAAACACCGCTGCCAAAATCTAACCTGAAAACTTGAGAGCCCTGCACTTGATATAAGACCTGATAACTTAAGAAGGAACGAGGCAGGGAGATATAGGGTCTTGTTTTTAAGACTTAAAAACACCTTACTTTCAGTTGTTTCTCAGATTAAACGTTTTATTTTACATTTGTATTTGAAAATTGCCGACTAACATCACAAAGCAGAACACTTTTGAGCATTTGTGGCAACATTTCCTGATTCTGGTCAAATATAGTTCCAAAGTAGTTTTCCCAGCTAATTACAAAATCTGATTTAAATAAATATCCCATCCTATTACAGGAAATCTTACCAAGCCGATGTTCACTTGCTCTATTGGCAGATTAGTTTGACTTAAAGTGGACCTATCATGCTATATTTGAATAACATAGTGTAGGACCATACCTATATAAGGCATATTTATACTTTTTATTTTTCAAAATACCAAACAGATCATGCATTTTAGCCATTCCTCATTTCGCTCAATTTAACACTGTCTTTGCATCATGGGCTGATTCTGTGAGAACAGCACCATCTACAGGCCTGGTATATGTACTATAGCGTCTCCAGCGCTTTCCAACGGCAATGTCCGTGGCTGTCTCCTCCTGATTGGTGGAGTTGGCCCAATAGCCGTAGCGCCACTTCTGTGACGTCATAGAAGTGTTCAAATCTGGATCAGTCTGTATCAGATCCGTTGCAGCCCCTTTGTAAGAGATTTGGGTATGGAGGAAAAAAGAGAGGGTTGTGTTTTCTGACACTTGGTGAGTTCCCTGGAACACCGGGGACACATGTTCATGTAGAAAAGACGTACACAAGTGCATTTTGCATGATAGGTCACCTTTAATACAAGCGAGAATACCTTGTTTTCATTATTTGTTTACTTGTAGATCCTGCAAGGAATTAATAACATACCATGATGCATTATTGTCCTTTAGGATTGATGGACTTATGCATCGTGGTTATATCATTTGCAAGGGATTGAATGTTCTTTCCTTAACTTGGTGTACTCGTAATAAACCGTATTTAATTTGGTTTTACTGTACAACATTTAATCTCATATTCTGTTCTTGTACACATCATATTCTATTCACATATACACTTCTTACACTATTTGTTATTTGTATTTTAGTTTTGTATTAGTTCAGTCCTTTTGTCTTTTGCTTTGTCTTGTGACTTCCTGTTTTATTTAGTAGTAACCTTTCCCTCTCGTTTCAGAGCCCTTCCTGCCCTTGTGTGTTTTCCCTCCAGTGTGATTGTCAGCCCCTCCCTTAATTGTTGCCACCCGTGTCCCCTTAGTGTGTATATATAGTCTGCGTCTCCCCTTGTCCTGTGCCAGTTCGTCTTGTCTCACCAAGTCTGCCAGTCATTCCTTGATCTTGCTAAGTATATTGTTGATAGACTCCTTGTGTTATATGTTTGATAGTCCAAGTAGATGTTTTGTTTAGAGTTTTTGGATCTTATACTTTTCTCAGTTTTGATCCTACTACTGAGCGTTTTGTGTTTTTTGCCTTTTATTAAATACCTTGTTAATCCTGACCTGTTTCTGGTGTTGTGCGTTTGGGTCCTGAGCCTTGTGACATTCTTAACCTTTAGTATGTTTATGTTTATTAAGGATCCCCATTAGCTTTTGCTCTCGACAAAAGCTACTCTTCCTGGGGTCCGACACATAAGTCCTGACATCATTAACAACATTAAAAACATCACCAATATCATCAACAACATGCGATCAAATTCAATTAGGGTTCACAGCTCACAAGGGGACATGGTCATTAGTAGATGGCCCTTCAATCTCTTCTTGAAAGAGGCTCTGGACTATATTTCAGCAAGGTATTA
Source organism: Notothenia coriiceps (assembly GCF_000735185.1). NCBI lineage: Eukaryota > Metazoa > Chordata > Actinopteri > Perciformes > Nototheniidae > Notothenia > Notothenia coriiceps. Next base: position 6,797,480 of record NW_011369945.1, read on the forward strand.
AGGCTTAAGCCGGGTTAAAACTCTGAAATCTCTTACATTTGAGAATCTTACAGGAATTAAAATAATATTTAGCTATATCTTAATCTCTGCTTGTCATAAAACCTTATTTGCAATTTATTTGATTTTGATCTTAGTAATGTTGTTGTTACAGGCTATGATGTGAAGTCACTTGACATTACGAGTCTATTGCTAACCTTTACCTCTAGGCTACTTATAGCAAATAGTCATTACACCCAACAGTCCTGTACTTGCCAGTAATAAGGACGCATTAAGGTCAACGTGTATTTTTTCCCAGAGAGATTTCCACTGGAGTCCTCAAATATGTGAAGCCTTGGAATACACACTTTGCCTAATTTTGGCAAAGTGTCCTTCATTTTGAAGATGATTGCTAAGTCAATGATTATTATTCTCAGCTAGCTCATTATACTAATGGTCTTAAAAGTCACCAGTGAATGCCTGTTCAACGTTTTGATTCTTTTCAGGGATCACTTCAGACGGAGCGCTCCGCCCCGGGAGAAATTAACCCACATTCAAGAGACAAGGTGTTAGCAATAAACTTCTCGTGTAAGAAATAAGGGCTTTTTCGCTGAGCACTTCTAATTTGAAGCTATCTACGGTAATTCCAATGCTTTAGCCAAATGATAAATAACACATTCACAGAGGCCGTTTGGGCTTTTCCTTTTCCTTTAGTTCCCCTCTCCGTAGCTTCTCTTGGACTTAAAATCACACTGTACATTTATATATTCCGTTTAATATTTAATATTCAATCTGTCACATACTTATATTTTCTACTTTCTTGTTTATGTCTAGGCTTTTTCAATCTTTATTTTACAAAGCCATGTCTTTTTATGCTGCTGCACAAACATTTCCCAAATTGGGTTCAATAAAGTAATAATAATAATTTTATATATAAGCGCACTTTGGTGGGAGTTGATGGTGGGTTGAGTCTTGTCCAACAATTTGGGGTGAAGTGTCTCAGAGACACAACGACAATAACCCACATATTTATTTATTTATTTATTACGCATAATACCATCATGTTGCATCGGTTAGTTATCTGTTCATATATAATATACATATCCACATCTTTTTATACAACCTTTTCATCCATGCCTCCCCATATTACTATTTCATTTTACTTTCTGTTTTATCTTATTTTATTTTATATGTATATATTTTACTTATTCCTGCTTGTTAGTTTTACACCTTACGTTATTGGACTAGTTTCTTCTTGCATTATTTAATAATACATTCTGACGAATATTTTTTTTTATTATGAATTCAAATAAAATAAAAGAAGCCTCCCGTGAGTTACTACAAACTATAAAGCATATTTTAAAAACGTTTTAAAGAGTAGAAAACAACATTAAGCTCATTGCGGGACATTGCAGAAATGTGTCCACCACGAAAAAGGATCCTCATTCACTTTACATTGGGGTTGTTTTCGTGGTGCCGACACGTAATTTTGCAGATTCTCTGTTCATTTCACGTATTTTGGAGAGAACAGGTTGATTTAAATGGTCTGCAAAAAAATAAAATAAAGAGCTTTTTGAACATTAAAGCATGGAGACATGTCACAGTAGAGACACAACATACTGATATACACCTGAACATCAGCAGGAGAGGACTCTTTAAAGTAGAGACACTACATACTGATATACACCTGAACATCAGCAGGAGAGGACTCTTTAAAGTAGAGACACTACATACTGATATACACCTGAACATCAGCAGGAGAGGACTTTTTAAAGTAGATACACTACATACTGATATACACCTGAACATCAGCAGGAGAGGACTCTTTAAAGTAGAGACACTACATACTGATATACACCTGAACATCAGCAGGAGAGGACTCTTTAAAGTAGAGACACTACATACTGATATACACCTGAGGCCGTATTCACAAAGGATCTTAGGGCTAAAAGTAGCTCCTAACTGGCGAATTTAGGAGAAACTCCTAAGCATAATAGGCGTGTCAGTCTTAAATTTAGGACTCCTAATTTTATTCACTA
>NW_011369945.1:6799534-6825200 GCF_000735185.1 Notothenia coriiceps
TCTGAAGGAAGAGGCAGAGTACTTTCGGCTGCATACTTTCAAATTCTAGCGCACTCGAGCTGGTTTCTCCATTCTTAGCTACCCTACCTTTAAGTAGTAAGCTGATTCCCCTTAAGTCAGTTTTATTAAGATGTGTCCTGAGGATTATGTAAATGTGTGCCGTGGAAGAATATAAAGTCATACTTGCAATTTTCTGTTTGCTGCATTTTTAGGAGAACCCCAGTGAAGAGGACGCTGCAGTTGTTGACAAAATCATGTCTTCTCGTATCGTGAAGAAGGAGGTATGATAGGCTGCAGTTTCTTTTCCTGCTTTTACTAATTGTTACGGTACATCTCTCTCACAGTTGTGCTATTTCGCAAGATGTTTACCTGAAATATTACTTATTAACTTATTTTACGTAGCATTTTTAACGTGTGTACTACAGGGTTCTTACGGTCATTAAAAACCTGGAAAAGTCATGGAAATTCCAGGCCCTGGAAAAGTTATGGAAAACAATATTTCTCCAAAGGTTTTGGAAAAGTCATGGAAATGTAACTAAAGTTGCATCAAATATAATTTATATTTGATCTAATCGCCGAAATAGTAATACTATAATGATAATACATACTGTATTGTAATGAAACGTAAAATGGCATTTAACTGACGAGGTATTTTGCTTATTTTTCTGTTCCATGTTAAAATAACCCATTTTCAGTGGTACCGCTGAGAAAGAGTAATTGTTTTGGTCATGGAGAAGTCATTGAAAATCATCGGTGAAAAAGTGTATCAACCCTGGTACTACTTTGGTCCTTAATGACATACCTTTATTTTTCAAAATAGCGTAATAAAACAGCTATTAGCCAAGTAAAATATTTCATTTGTAATTCTAAGATGTTCATTATAATCTCTTCCAGGTTTCTCCAGGAGTGGTGGTCGAAGACGAGGAGTATTTTGTAAAATACAAAAACTAGTAAGTTCACTCACAGTAAGCTTTACTTAACAGTTTATTAATTACACAGCAGACAGATTCAAAATAATATTGTGTAATTCATTCTGTATATGTAATTATCCCACTTTAAGCAAGTGTGTGTGATCTGTTTATATATAGCATGTCGCACTTATAACAGAAACTCTTAAACTACATTTAGATAATACATGAAGCTGATATCTGAGGGCTTTGCAAACCATGCTGAACTAGAACTTTGTGATGGCATATGAGAACAAGCACGCTTCCTTGGGATGGCTTTCGGTATCGCCATGTACATTTTTGAAAATCAATGAAATGCCTAGCCATAAACGTATTCAAGATTATAGTGAACCGTAGGTTAACTTCGACAGCCCTTACAGAGAAATCATTTGTTTCTATTTGAAAGATAATCTCTCGTCAGCCAGATTGCTTTCATTATGTTTTCAGCCTAATCCTGAAAAGGATTGAACAATGTCACACTATAAATAAAATAAATTTGATGAAACCAAATGTTTGATAGAGGAGCAAACACTGTGTGTGTGTGTGTGTGTGTGTGTGTGTGTGTGTGTGTGTGTGTGTGTGTGTGTGTGTGTGTGTGTGTGTGTGTGTGTGTGTGTGTGTGTGTGTGTGTGTGTGTGTGTGTGGGTGTGTCCAAGTTGCTCCTGTGGGGATTGTATTGAGTATGTAAATCGCTTTGGATAAGTGTCTAACATGTAATAATATAATGTGTGTGTGTCTCAGCTCCTACCTACACTGTGAGTGGGCCACAGAGCAGCAGCTGGAGAAGGACAAGAGGATTCCGCAGAAGATCAAACGTTTCAAGCTGAAGCAAGCACAGAGGGCACTGTTCTTCGCAGACGTAAGGATATGTTTCTGTGTACACATTTCTTTATGAGCGCAGTCACAATGTTATGAGCACGTGTGTTTCCACAATTGGTTGTCAGAGGAAATGTGTGTGTTTAGTGTGTATGAATGTTCTGTGCGTGCGGATGTTTGATTCACTTTGGCTCTGTGTGGGCGGGCACATCTGTGTGCATACATCACAATCAATTTGCCTGCTCGGTTGATACAGCAGTGATACTTATCTCAGCGACCAGATGGTGAGTGGGCATTTCCATTGATTCTCTCTTGTTCTTTCTCTCTGCGTCTTCAGAGGGAAGAGGACCCCTTTAACCCGGACTATATCGAGGTAGACAGAGTGCTGGATGTGTCGTATTGTGAGGACAAAGACACAGGAGAGGTACAGTGGAGCCTTTTTCTTAATGGTGAATCATATCCACGAGTAGCACTTTAGTGTTTATGTGTATCTACGTGGCTTTTACCCTTTTCCAGCTTTCTTGTTCCTTTCAGTAAACGCTCCACTCTAGCCATCTCTTTGTACAGTCTCAGTCAGGCCCAAGGCCATGCTATTGGGCTCCCTCGCAGCCTTTGTTAATATCATCAAAGCAGAGCGTGGCCTCGCTCTAGTCTTTTGCAGCGCTGACTCCTCTCTGCCTGCTGCAGGAGGTGGTGTACTACCTGGTGAAGTGGAGCTCTCTGGCTTATGAAGACAGCACCTGGGAGCTGAAGGACGACGTGGAACAGAGCAAGATAGAAGAGTTTGAGCAGCTGCAGGCAGTGAAGCCAGACTCTCGCAGGACGGTAAGTCATGACCCTCCACATCAGAATCCCTTCATTAGTCCCACGGAGGGGACATTTGCGTCGTTACAGCAGGAAAAAGAGCCACAGACGGCTTAATGTTACATAATGTTAAATATGTGACATGCATTAAAAAAAACACTAAGTTATGATATAATAACAAATATAATAAAAAAATACACAGTTACATAATAAAAAGAAAATACAAATCAGTGTTTCCCACAGAATTTTATTTTATTTGTGGGGACACCGCACCGCACCCCCCCCACAACGTTCTTGTTGCTCTGTGTTGCGTTGTTAATGAGTGAAACACACCGGAGTTGAGGATCTGTGCGGTTTATTCTCCCAAAAATATCATTTACAATTTAGGCATTTAGCATATGCCTTATTCCAAAGTGACTTACAATGACCGATTACAGGGACATTCTCCCTGGAGTAACCGAGGGCTAAGTGCCTTGCTCAAGGGGCACAGTATTGGTGGCGTTCCAGGCGGGATTTGAACACACAACCTTCCAATCATCAGCCCACCTCANACCTGAAACCCATAGAACAGCTGTACAAGAGAGCTATCAAGGTTTTTGACAGAAAGCCACATTCATACCACCACTGTACCATCCTTGAAAAACACAATTTCTTGAGCTTTAACAATTTTAAGTCTTTTAAGAGTATGTGCTTTATTTATAACTGTTTACATGGACTGCCCCCCCCCCCCCTTAGGGGAATTCAACCACAGAAAACACACTGGACGCTGCACTAGGTCAGAAACCAGAGGAGACTGTGAAGTCCACCGCAGACGGACCACTTTTGGACAAAATTTCCTCTCCATTAAAGGCAGCTCATTGTGGAATAGCCTCCCAACTGAGATACGGGATTGTCCCACTTAATAGCTTCAAAGGTCAACTCAAAGAACGGTTGAGAAACAAACAGACGTGCAATCACCGCTAAATGCACTTTAATACAGGGGTATCTCCTCTTGCACTTTAGGTATCTCTTGTATCTTCTCTTGCACTTTATATGTCGTTGCTGCTATATTGTATTACCATGTCATAAATACTTGTGTATGCTGCTTTTGCTCTTTTTGCATGTATTTTGTTTTTGCTATGTTTGTAAAATGTAATCTTCTTAAATATTTTATGTGAGGGACTGCGGATGGAAATGAGCTCAAATCTAAATCTGGCACTGTTACGCTTGACACATTTTAATGTTTTAAGTGTTCATTCATGTGCATTATTCCTGCCAAATAAACGATTAAATACATTTTTTCCCCCCTCAATTCATGAATTAACTGATATGTTTTAGCATTGAGGACACAGATTGTGGTAATGTTATACGGGACTGCATTATATTAAGAGGTATTTCTAATATTCTACTCCAAAAAAAGGGGGAAGACCTATAATTATGTGGTCCAATAAAACACCACTTTGACCTGAATAAGAAACATATAATTGACTTATGCATTTGAGGCAATGTCACCGAAATCTGAACATTATTGGTTTTGGAAATCTAATAAAGTGGCTTCTCACTGGTACATTTATTTAAAATCAAAGAAGTCAAATAATCACAGACTGTTTACAAATGATATTTATTTATTTTTTCAGAAAAGGTTACTTCTTACATTAAAGCTCTAGACAACATAAACTGCAGAAAAATGGCATGAACAAGCTAACAACACCACACGTAAATCAAGTCACCTTAATCATTACTTTGACTAGACTCTTATTTCTTACTGAGTGCAGTCCGGGTGCAGCTGTATTAAGCGAAGTAGCCTTTCCATCACAGATTAGAGGGATCGTATGCACTCAGGTCAGCATTCTCAATCCAGATGTTCCAGTCAGGAGATGTAGGGTTTGAAGTGGTATGTGGACGAGAGGATGCTGTATGAACACTTTTTCGTCGTCCTGGGCAGGACCTGACTCTCGACCTCACCACTTGGCCTTCTTCTCCTTCATGATCTTCTTGCTCTCCTCTCGCCTTCGCTTGTTGACCGGGTTTCGTGGGTCGTGGATCTCGAAAGTGTCCTCGTCTTGCATCGTGGCATCTTTGACTTTTCTGCTTTGCTCATCAAACTGCAGAACGTGGCCCATCCTAAATCAGATGAAAAGAGGTGGAAAGAGTTTAAAGAACGGCAGCAGAGGATCCCCTAAATCACTGCTCTTTAGAACTTTTACTATCTCTTCAAGCTTCGAGCCAGTTGGAATATAATATTATCAAAAAAAAGGGATACAGTTGAAATTGCTGTTATTTGTTTAAGGCGATTAATCCTGGATATGATTATCCGAATATAATATAATATAATATCATTAACTTAAACGGGCCTTATTATGCTTTTGGGGGTTTCCTGTTGTGTGTAATATAGGTTTTAGAGCATGTAAATGGTCTGCAAAGGCTAAAATCCCCAAATTTCTCTCCCACACCCTCCCCCATGCCTGAAACGCCTCGATTTGACTCCTTTGTTCCAGTCCGCAACATAGTGACATCAAATTGTATCAAAGTGATGTACGGTAAACAACCTTCTCCAAGTGTTTGGCTGTATTGCATTTAGTCTAAACCCAAATATATTTCAAAAGATATTCTGTATTGCTGTCTGTGGGAAGCTAATATACAGTAATGTTTATCAAAGGTCACACAAGGTGTTTTGAACACAGCTTTAAAGCCTTGTTAGGATTGAAAAACCCAGGAGATGCCTGGCAAAATGTTAAAGCATGATTGGAGTCTGGCTCGGATATATACAACCATAGATATACTCTGGTATTCAAGTTAAAGCGAAAACCTCTTAAAGACCACTTTCTTTGACAGAGGAGCTTTAAGCAGGTATCTGAATAGCTTCTCTGTACACAGTGAGAGATACAGTAAGAGGGCTCAAACTTTTGAGACATCTTAGCAGTTCAGAAATCCAGAAAGAAATCCCTGGTCCCCGGAGAAAAGACGCTCATGTGTCTTTCATTTCCCTGGCTAGTTTCTCTTCCCTTCAAAGACAGATTAAAGAATCAGGACATTCCTCTCAGGAGATATCAGTGTCAGGCACTTCTCAGATAAAACACATGTTCTCCCACTGACATGATTTCTTCAGCTGCTGTATGAATGCTATCTGTAAATCTAAACAACAAAGCAGGACTGACTAATCGATTGTAAGGACCCATTTTTAGCCACGCAGCTACATCCGCCTTCATTCATGAGTGGAAAATCCTGTGTCAGATATACCCCTGAATCAGTGTCATTCATCCACTTTTTTAAACAGGCTGAAATATCTCAACTACAACTGGACAGATGGCTTGGACTTTCATTTAGCACTATTTTTATGAACATTTTTTTTGTATTTGTCTCCAATACTTTGGTTTATAACCAAATACTTGCAAAACTAGAAATGCTAATCGGAGAGCGCATTTGCTAATATCAACGAGTAAAGACATCGTTCTTTTGACTTTGGTGTGTTCATGAGCTTCAATTCGCAATATGGAAATGACAAGGACACTAAAAAGATGATGTTTTATATTTTTTTGCTAACAGAGTTGAAACAAATTGTTGACAGCTGTTACAAAGTTCTGGTTTGGACTTGAGAGGACGTTCGTGAACATTTTCCAATCCGGGAACTAAATGTTCTGATTACTCAGAGACAACATGAATGCAGCACGATACCTGCAATTTTATCAAAAGTGTCAATCTGCCTTTGACATCAATTTACATCTGGTGATTAGATGCACCATCTCTAAGATAGCCGGCTTTTCTACCCGGACAGCTATTCGAACATATCAATCTTTCCTAGCACCCAACCCTTAGTTGTGTTTGAATACTTACGGTTCAGGTGTTAAATAAAGAGATGTTGGAATGCTTTTTAAACATTTTCAGGGCATTTTATCTAGACAGAAGAGGTGCCAGAGATAATAAGGGAAGGGGAGGGTCTTTGATTTCTAAGCCACCAGTACATTCACTGACTGCTGTTAAAAATGACACAGTAAGGCTCCAATCATCCCGCCATGTGTCAGAATCTTTGAACCTCCTCTTTTAAGCTGATGATCAACATGTCTTTATTATCTGCTAGAATACAAATATTTACATGACCTTGTGCTGTATATGTCTGGCAGTATGTACTCTAAAGTGTAGTTCAAACCGACGAATTAAATACAGTTAACTGTGTATTTTAGAATGTTTTTTGTCTGTTTTTGGCATGTGGTATGAGTCTGCTCTGTTCCCTGGCTGAGGCGCTTACATTGCGTGTGTGTGTGTGGTGTGTGTGTGTGTGTGTTGGTGGTTTGGCTGTTGTGTGTTGGTGTGTGTGTGTGTGTGTTGCTGTGTGTGTGTGTGTGTGTGTGTGTGTGTGTGTGTGTGTGTGTGTGTGTGTGTGTGTGTGTGTGTGTGTGTGCGCGTGCGTGTGTGCGTGCGCTCTCCCCAGTGTTAATTTGAAATCGGTAGAAGTTGTGACAGCTCATCTAGGATGTCATGGCTAGACTCTGGCAGACCCTTAGGACTCCCGCTGTGAGCGCGGGCCGCCTCTGATAATTTGTCTAGCAGTCTCAGTGATGACAGCCGAGTCACACAGCTCCGAGACCAGAGGTGGAAACACAGGCTTATCAAAAGCACTCTGCGCTGCCAGAATGCTACAGAAGCTTCCCTAAAAAACATTCCGCTCAAGTAGGGGGTGGGAATTAGATAGATACTTGATTCTTCCCAAGATGGAAAATTGTTTATTACAGCAGCATTTTGACAGTCAATGTAGAAGAATAACAAAATGTCTTAGAAATAGAATAAAAAACTAAAAAACTATGTATGCTCAGTAGAAAATACATATTCAGAAGAGTATGTACACAATATAAAATATACAGAATAAAGTAGAATACTCTCTAATATATCAAACTATTGAAGCGACAGAAACATATGTGCATATAATCAAATGACAATATATGTTTCTGTAGCTTTGTGAGATTGTATATTGTAGGTCATTCAATTATTAAATATTTTTTCCCAAGATCTATTCATCTATCTATCTAAACATAGTGTACTATACATACAAAAAAATGTGCACAGCAGCTTTTAATTAAAAAGTAAAATATATCCTGTGCAAAATTAAGGAGTACAGGAGGGATAGTGAAAGAGAAACTCTTTGCATTGAGAGTGTGGACTCTCAGTGTGTGTATGTGTGTGAGGGGCGACCAAGAGCAGGAGGAGGAGGGAGAGTCAGAATTTGTAGACACAGACACAGATGGAATAGTTTACCTCCTCTGGCCCAGACTTGACTTCCAATGTCTGACCTGTTGTAACCCACATTCTGTTCGCAGCGCTCCTAGAGTGGCACAGACTTCCCACTGGTGTTTTTCTAGGAGTACTATGCTACTGCCCCTGTCCCTCCCTCCCTCCATACCTGGCGGGGGCGACACAGTGAGGTGTCTGCAGCCCGGGAGAGGCTCCAAACGCCAGCCAAGGCTTCTCTCAAATTCATTAGGGCCCCCCCACACACACACACACACACACACACACACTCACAGAGACATGCTGCACTTCAAGGGGGCTTCTCGAGACTAATAGCAACTACAGATTTTGTTATTCTAAATCTCTCACAGAGAGACACTTTGCTCAAATTCAAACACATGGTATTCATTTCAAACCCCTACTCTGTGTAGTAAGACTTTGAGATCTTTGGTGAAAAACAGAATATGAGAGGAAAACACAGCGTCAAGGCTGATTTCCTGATGGCCAATCTGGTGGCTACGGGTTGAAATCCCAACTACACACACACACACACACACACACACACACACACACACACACACACACACACACACACACACACCATGAAGTAAGCTTTGGATCTGGTCAGTTTCATCATTCCTGGTGAAAAGAAGGATTTTCTGAGGTATTTTAGTGTCTCATTCAGACTTTTTGTTACAATTAATGCTTTATTTTCGCGACCTCTTGCAATCCAGTGTTCATTACGAGGGTGTCAATTGGAATAACAAAATCAGCAGGGGATAATGAAAAAGACTTCTCAGTGCCAACTTTTCACGCTCCAACTTCACCGTCCACAAAACAGAGTGTTTGCCAAACTTCTTCTTGAACTCTCCAGGAGGCACTTCTCAGGACTCTGGTGTGCTTTCATGCTGCTCCTGATATTTGTTACGCTAAATAGTGTCAGTGATTTAAAGTCGAGTAATAAATACTAACGCGGCAGCTATTTCATTCTCTCTTATCCTGTATTCCTTTTCCAGAGGCATAATCATTTATACAGTTTATCATGAAATACTGAGAAAAATGTCCTACTAACTTAAGTCGGTATGAAATTACATTAATAAAGTGACAAATACCTAAGTAAAAAAAACATTAACAGACAAATGGGACCATATATCAAACTAGATAAAGAAACCTGAAAGAAAAATAGCATTGATTCAAAGTTTTAAAATCTTACATTAATTTAATATATTAAGACAGTGCAAATATAACTGTAGTGGGGACTGATGGGGAGAAATGAGCAGATGGTTTTTTGGTCTGTGTCTGACTTTCATACAAGCTCTTTTCGTTTTGGTTGGACTCAAAAGTGTTGTCGGAAAACTATCAAGCTAGACTACCACTTGCAAGGATTGCAGACCGTTTAAATGACGTAAATATTGTCATCCCTCAGTTTAGCCACTGGTTTTCACGATATATAAAAAATAGACATTTTTTTATAGTTTCAAGAAATATATATATACAAGCCCAACCTCTTCTTGGTTTTTGTTAATGTAGCACGTAACATTTTTGTTTTATTCAGATATTTCTAGAAATGTGGACCAATGACAGCCAAGCGACTGGAGTGTGTGCTGTAGTATTATTTCCTCAACTTACAAGCTCAAAGAGCCTTACATTTAAATATATAATATTATAATAATGTTGGTCATAAGGACAGCCAGCATTTGAAAAAGACGCTGTTATTTTTGTTCTTCCTATCTTTATCAATCGTTCTTGATTTAGCTTTGTTAAAATCCCAAATGTTGAATGCGTACTTCTCTCTGCTCCTTGCCTCACAGTTGACTCTTTTTTTTGTCAACTGGCAAATAAATAAAATAAAATAAAAAAGTGTGCAGATTTCACAATTACAAACGTCCACAAAATCAATGAAATATAATCTCCACTTATAAATCTTAAAAAGGTATCAGGCTCACCATCCTTTGTCATCGTCCTCTGCCAGCTCCTCCACGTCCTCCTCTGGAGCATCAGTAGTGATGGCCGAAGACAACTTGGACTTGAAACGATTGAGGAGTTCCAGTGTCTACCAAAAACATCAGACATAACTTCATATATACAGTACAGGTGTCTGACTTAGGACACAGATCCCACTCAGCGTTTTATATTCAGTAATTATTGGGAGCACACTGAGTAATATCACCTGTTGTTCTCTGACTGAGCCTTTCTTCAGTTTTTGTTTCCTCTGGTCTTCGTACTTCTTCCGTCCCTCCATATACTCAGCCACCGCCTCATTGCTTGGCTTTTCTTCCTCTGGAGAGACAAGAGAGGCATTACTTCTGATAACTCTTTTTGACTTCACTTAAATAAAATATGGCTATCTTTAAGCAAATCATACACTTAACAAAATACAACAGGAACCTAGTTGTGCAGAGTGAAGAAAGACAAGGTTTCAATTCTGACACACATTTCACGAACATCACAAACAGCCGTCCAGAAAGGGAAAAAAGTGAGTTTATGCAATTTTTTGCCAGTTAAGATTGGCACCTTATTTACAAATACTTTTATATCAACCAAAGTGTTCAAAATGGTGGATAACCTTGTTTGTTTGATCAGAAACCATACTGCTGAGATGAGAAAGTGATTGATTTTCCCCTGATGCAACAAGTTGACAACATTTGAGGAGAAGAAATACCTCTGCTTCACATGATCTCCTGCAGGAGACAGATGAGGAGCCAAGAAAACACGCCAAACATGATTGGAGAAAAGATAAAAGGAAATTCAGCTTGTCAAGCTGCGACACCTGATCCATCCCGCTGACAACCTTCATAAAGATGTAGTTGACCAAAGCCCCGACCTAGTAACCCTTCAATTTATCTTTCTTAGAGAATACCTCAAATCTCGCTGCTATCTGGAACAAACAAGCTTCATGTATCTGATGTCTAAAAGGCAAGGAAAGAGCTCTTAACTCCTCAGCGGAGACACGTGAGCAAACAGTATGTGCACTTCATCCACTGGAGAAGGAAAAACATGCTAAAAGAGATTAAACTAGTGTTAATAAAAAACTAGCAACTCTTTTGAAAAATCAATCGACAACTGGTTTGATAAAATCATATTTTTAATAGATTTTATCGGCTTTTTATAAAAAACGTAAGCTCTTAACATTCACTGATTCAATCTTCTTTAAATGTTTATTTATTTCAACATACAATCCATTATTTAACGTGAACATTGGTTGAACAAAATTACACTTGTAAATGGCACTTAAAACTTCTCAAATGTTACATTTTCTGGTTTTCTGTAATAAAAAACTCAATATCTTCGGGGTTGAACCAAACATGACATCTGAAGACATAACAATAAAATGGTAATGCTATTTTCGCACATTTTCGAAATGTTATGGATGATATTATTTATCGAGACAACAATCTATAATGAAAAGATTGTTCGGTTTAGCTTTAATGTAAAAGGGGACACTACAGCACACTGGTGCTCTAAATAAAAAAGGTAGGATATATACGCGTCATATCAAATGCAGGCACAAAGAGTATAGGTCCCAGTGCAGACTTGGATTCTGGGAATCATTTTCCACGAAACTGTCCTCTGCAGTATGTGCGAAGCAGTGCCTCATCATGGATGAAAGGAGAGACAATCAGCGTGCTGACATTGGTGCCTCATGCAGTTAATGTGCTCCTGTAAATCTCCCAGCTTAGACACACAGGCTGTGAAGTCACAGAGTGGCAGACAGTGAGCACAGTCTGCTGCAGCACAGTCTTTCCACGGCAAAATGTGATGTCACACACACACACACACACACACACACACACACACACACACACACACACACACACACAGAGGACTGTTTGTTCAGCTCTACTCTGTGGGACCCCAGGTACCCTCACCCTGCTGCTTTTAACTAGAACATGCACACACACACACACACACACACACACACACAGTAAAATGCTTACCAAGATACACTAATAAACGCTAAATTACAGAATAAATGCAACAGCATAAAACACAGGGGGGGGAGATTTTAACTCATGACACAGAAATGACTATTAAAAACAAACTTAGTTGATGACAAAGGTTAATGCTGCATTGAATAAATTATAGTCAGAGTTCGGTCTCAGTTCGCAAAATGAAGGCAAGTCTCTGTGCACTAAGCAGCTCTCCCCAAAATCCCTAAGGCGTTACTATCAATAAGATTTAGAGGGGTTGAAATATGTGTTTTCTTCACCTGGACAGTGTAAGGCTAGATTTGTATTCTTTATGCTAAGCCAGCCTTCCATTTACCGAACAGAAACTGAAATTATTGTCCAAAATGTGGAACTGTATCTTTAAATTACGAAACATTTGACTCACTTTATTACTTTAAGTTGACTTTTTATGATAACATGTTTTCAGATGTAAGGTAGAACTCTGTAAGGGGTTCATTTGTTCCCAGAAAGGTTCACCTCGGGAGAAACGCGGCAACCAAGTTTCCAATCCCACAGGGAGTTCGGGTCGACTATCACTTATGAAAACCGTGCAATTATTCTTGTTTCTCTGCGTTTTGAATACTGAAAATACTGAGCAATTACTGGAATTTCCAAAACGCAGCTCTGGAAATCCAAGTGCAACATTTCCCCGGGTGTCAACAGGGAAGTTTGTTCTGTTGCTCGAGGGGCAAACCTTTTTTCTCTTGATTTATGGGACCAACAAGTGATCTCCCTCCATCTCTCCCCCAGTCACCTCTCCTGCTCCCCCCCCCCCCCCCATCACGCAGCCTGTGACATGCTAGATGCTGACTGATGACGCCCCGAGGTTCTCCATACACACATCACCTTCTCCAGCTGTTGTCGCTAACTACCATCTTTGAGTTTGATGGCCTTTCTAACTACATTCCTCCCCTCTGCTGTCACCTGGGCTCAAAAGAGCTACAAATCAAGCCGCTGATGTTGTAGCAACCAAAAGCTGTTGTGGAGGGCAAACGCCTCTTTTATGGGATAAAAGGCTCCCATTCTCTGTTAAACAATCAACAGTTTTTAAAAGAAAAAAATCCTGAGTTGTGAGGTGACATGACTGCTCATAATCAATCAAAAACCCAATAATATTAATTACCTTTGAGGTCAACAGCAACTATCCATCTTCGACGCAACGGAACAACTGTTTACATAAGAACATATAGCAAAGAAGTCCTGTGAAAAAAAGTAACTTGTTGAAAAACTGTATATTGAGGAGACAAAAATAATCTCGATCACAGGTAATTGGCGTTTCAAATATCCCTCTGCTGCAGCATTACTTTCATTCATTTCAAAGTCAACAACTTGCAAGAGGCAGCAGCGTAATAAAACACCAAGGGCACACAGGCCTAACCTGTATAATATCTAAGTGGGATACAGACTGCTGCCACATCATTTAAGGTGGGTATTGAATGGACAGTGGTTTCAGAATGGCTCTCTTATTTTTGGCTGCGGTACCAAGCATTCATGCCAAGAAAGAGAAAACCAGACTACAGGAACATGCTATAATTTATGTGATGAAAAGTGAAGGGAAAAAGGTGAATTATGAAGAGACAATTTAAGTCTCACTCCAATCAACGTCATGCACATGTGGGCGGCTGCTGCTGGTGGTGGAGCAGGATGAGGAACGGTCTTTACTGAATTAATGCAGAACTGTGTTGGGATGGTGGAGAAATCACATCACCATTTATAGCAATATTACAGGAAGCGGTTTAGACCACTGCAGTGAAAGTCCTTAAGTGTCTTCTATGTTTTTATTATTTGTATTCATGGGCTGGGTAAAAGACAGGAATAACAGGACGGTCACTGCCTTTCACTATTAGTTTAGGCTAATGTCACAGATTAGCATTTGCGATGGTGCCTTAGCTTGATAAATAGCAAAACGGTGGGAATGAATAGAGCTAAAAAAAAAACAGCATCCACTTTAGCCTGACACTTATATTAAAAATCATATTCATATCATATAGAGTGCCACAGTGACGCGTCCTAAAACCCGGAAGTAAGTTAGCATTTTACCACTTCCGGTTCCTTCACCAAAAAGCAATGCATAGGATTTTGGAAAATAGCTGGAAATAAGGTCTGTGTTTGACACACATTGAAGAGACGGATCACGTTTTGTTCTACGACATTAAACACATCAGCAGTGACCCCACTGGTGATTTCTGAAGAGTTTACGATGGTTGTTAACAAGTGGCTGAATAGGACTACAGAAGTTGTCGAGGCCGTTGTACGTCATTACACCGAACACGTAAACACTCCCGCTAAGTTTGTTTGCCCTGTTCTGCTTGAAAGAAAGTACCTGCGCTTTTGCAAGCTGTTATAACAAAAGCTTCAACTTGTACAATTTTTAATCTGTAGTTTTGAATATGGATCTTAAGTTGGCGTGACGTTGAAGCAACGACCCTGCTGTAGTTTGTTTATAGCATAACGTTATCATTTTGCTTCTGGCGACTAGATTTATGATTCGAAAATGATAAAAGTAGGGTAGACATGTGGAGATTATCCGTCTGAACAAAACGTGATCCGTCTCTTAAATGTGTGTCAACCGCAGACCTTATTTCGAGCTATTTTCCAAAATCCTATGGAGAAATTGCATTGCTTTTTTGTCGAAGGAACCGGAAGGAGTTTACTTCCTGGTTTTAGGACGCGTCACTGCGGCACTCTATTAAGGTTTCACCTTAAATCAAACAAAAGATTGAAAACTACAAAATCCTTATGGCAACTATTATGACGAAAGCGATAGTTGTTCACCTCTTGTCAAATGTTGGCAAATTTGTCTGCGCAATAAGACACCAAATCTGTACTTTTTTCCAAAACATACTCTTTTGTAGGTTTATTGCTATATTTGGCAGCTGACATTGTAGACACAAGTTACTGGACGAAATAGCACAGTTTGAACCAGCAATCTCACACTCTCCTATAGTCTGTTGGGTGCACCAGAAACAAGTAAAAACTAGAATGGCACTTGGAGAGCGCAGACCTCGGCCAAGGCCAAAAAAGCATCATCATGACTCCCATTTCCCTTCTCAGGAATTCTTTGTTCCACCTTTGGTGTGATTGAGCTTTACATCGTATTGTGGAAGCTTAAAAGAATATGTGTTGTATTTTATTGCAAAGAGCATTCACAGAAGACCTCAATATTTATTTTGAGGTTGTAGTTCTGACCAAAATGGACATTCATGTACATTTTTGGCGTCAGAAACAATTTTTTCCCGATTGTTTCTATACCTCCTGAATGCAGCATAAATGCCAACGAAAGCAAAACATAATTTGTGTTCCTTCCCTTGATTTGTATTGGCTCTAAAATGTAATGCTTTCATACTTGGGACATGCCCTTCTGCTAAGTTTTTAATAAGAATCATCGTGCCCTTCAACAAGAAAATAATGAATAAAACACAAGAGACATCATAAACGCTTAGGTTTGTCTCTTTTTCTCGCTTTACTCAAGTAACTAAAGAAGGGACACAGCGTACTGGGTTGGTGGTTCTTCATTTAATTTATTTTAGTACCATATTTACTTTTTTTGGAAAAGCGATCGTTGACTTGTGGGTCACTTCAAATGAAGTGAAGTTTGTTCCCGCAGGACCATTGTGGTGGATTTATGGCCAAAGCGAGGCGCCACCTTTGGCTTTGATCGCCGCAGTTTGCACAAGCTGTCTGCAGAAATCTTCAAACAGTTAACGCACACAAATTACACAGGTCCTACTGGTTCTGTCAGCCACTTGATATTTAATGCATAAGAATACACATTTTCCTGTAATTAAATTAGTAGAAGTGTGAATTAGTTTTAAGATCTTCAATTGCATTTTTTACAGATGACTCTATTTAATGAATAATTAATTACTTGAAAGGCAAACAATAAAATAACTACATTTGTTAGTTACTAAAGTTAAATATTCTCTGGTTACAGACTTTTACGTGTTTATATTTAGAGATTTATTTTGTTTTCTGAGATGGATCACTGAATTTCTTTGGGTTTTGGACAGCTAAAAGAAATCCAAAGTTTTGAGACGTCGCCTACATCTCTGAAATGTTTTCTAGGCTTAGCTGAATGATTGAGAAATTAAACAACCATAGAAATAAATGCTAGTGGCAGCCCTTACGCTGACCAGTTTGAGAAGCATGCGAATAAATTAGAAAGAGGTCGACCTTCACAGAGATGTCAGAGCAGAACCAGGGAAATAAATTAAGCTTTAAGGGACGACACTGTCAATACCCTAAATGTGTGTGTGTGCAGCTCTAAATGCTGCACAGCTTCTCCAGTGGGATCAGATGAAACGAGCCCTCACCACAGTGTGTTTCTGTGGCTGAGCTCAGCTTCAAGATATACAGCATTTCAGCAGACATCCGTCTCCCCTGCACTGGCCATTGGCCCATGACATCTATTGGAATTAACTGTTGCTTCCAACACAGAAATGTAATGAGGAACTCTCAAAAGAAACTCCTGCCTCTGGCTAAGCTGCCAGAGAAGCACAAAACAAAGGTCCCCTGGCAGAGCAGAAATACCTTGTAAGATAATGGAGCAGCTTAGGCTAGCTGCCACTTGGTATAACAATGCAGGACTGTTTACAGACTCAACATTAGAGTTTATAACTGGATCTTTTAAGAAAAGGCCTCTTTCTGCTTAGGGGTGTTTATCGAAACAGCTATGTAGATATCACTAAGAGCAACACATTGTGTCAGACTGACCAACAGAATCCTAGTTAATCTTGCTTTGAAAGTACAATGTGTGTTGTGCTCTTTTACTTAAAATCTTGAACCAATCAGTTGGAAGTCAAGAGTGGGCTCAGTGTCTGTGTTTGGAGAAAAAAAGCCACAGTGTTTGTGGAGACAAAAACAATGTTTGAGCAACAAAAGCCCATCAAGGTTTTCAGTAAATGTTGGCTGATGTTAATCCCAGAACCCCACACGAACTATATTATTTGGTTTCACAATATACACACAACCTCAAACTAACCTCTTGGTCTGAGCAGCACTTGTAATTTTCAAAAAATGTAAAAGAATCCAAAGATTGACAGCATTATGACAGACTGCAGTGTGGTGGAGACCGGAGGAGGTTTTGAGGGCAGATTTTTTACAGACTCACACTGGCCAAAGCTGCAAACTAACAAACACACAAAGAGTTTGATGTGCAACTATGGCGGCCACTCAACAATTTTCACCCACGCATTTTTCTGTGAGCTCAAACTCAAAAATGCAGACCCTCGGAGGGGGGAAGAAATAGACGTCTGCAACTAATTGACAAAATCAGAGGGTTGCCTGTCTTAGTGTCCATTAGCAGAGAATGCAGCACGGACCACCCTCTTAGAGACTGTTCACACTCAGCGCTTTGTGCTGAGAGAGTCCTTTCTCAAGCACCTAGTTGTGGTGAGATACATGTAGAGTGTATTATCAACCACCAATAAATTCACAGCATAATGAGTTACAGTAATACACATCCATCAGTACATGGAGGGGGAATAAATGCTTACATACCTTCTTTAACTTCCTCCACTGCAGGTTTTAAACTGTCTTCTTTCCTTTGCTTTATGGCCTGTAGATCCTTCTTCAACTGCCGCGCCTCTTTGCGAAATTCATCACTGTGAGGGGAGAAATACAAAATGTATTAAGTTATAAAAATCAACAAATATAAAGTATTACACCTGTAAAAGACAATGATGATGACAAAATAACAGGTTCATACACAAAAATCAGTCATGACAAATGTAGTAAATAGTTAAAGCAGACTTGGGGCTCCACTGGCTCCTGCTGTTAAACAAGCGTTTTCATAATAAAAAATCAACACTCTTATGTTACTAGTCTTCTCAAACAAACATCAATTGTTCATTCTCTCTGTCTGAATATAGCGTTCATGGCTAATTATGTGGGTATATCAAACAAACATAAAACGCTGCGTGTGGGTGTCAGAGGGAAGAATGTACATTAAAAGCTTATGTTACAACAATACATTTGGTGGAGCCTTGATCAATTATTGTTCGCGCCTCCAAACTCAACAAAAAACATATGCTTCTGTTTGAGGATTTTATTTAGTCCAACTTTTCTAAGCATGAATCATTTTGATTAACTGTACATAAGTAGAAGACATGGGAAAATATAATTGTTTTACAGGTCACAAGAATGTCTATAACCTTAGAAAGGAAGTCCACATTCAAGACCCATTATGTCTCCCGTCAAGTTTAAGTATAGACCAACAGATCCTAAGCCTAGGGCCAATCCAAGTCTCCGGTCAGGACAACCAGGCCAAAGTAAAGACCAAAAGGTCTCAGGTCTTAAGATACAAGTCCAAAGTAAAGACCATGAAGTCCCAAATCAAGACAAAGTACTAAATCCAAGGTTGTCCCAAGTCAAGAGAGGCAAGCCCCAACTCAGTCAAGACCAAAACTCCTAAATCAAGGCAAAAGTAATGTCTAACAAGCCCAAGCTCAACTACAGGAAAGTGGCAATTAGAGACCAAAAACTCTCAAAATCAAGTCCAAAGTGAAGTCCAATAACTCCTGGTTCAGTTCCAAAACGTTGTGTTTGAAGTCATGGGTTCACACAATATCTTTCATTTTAAAGTCAAAGCGATGTTGCTAATCTTTTTACATTTGTCAGGTCAAGTCACCAGTTTCATTACTTGAGTGAGTCCAAGACTTGAGTCAACAGCACTAAGTATATGCATGGAGATATACGCATGTAAAGCAGAGCACAACACTTTGGACGGAAGCTATATAATATTATTGTACGTTGTGTGCAATAAACTACATACACTTCCTGTGATACATGAGATAAAACAACCACCCAATGCTGTTGGCAGAAGGAATGAAATACTTTATACTTCCTTTCCTCAAGTGGCACAACATTACAGGCACTACTCATGTCCAGCCACCCTAATAAAACCTTTAACTAGATGACAGAGGCAGGCCAAGGCACATCCTTGCTTCCTCGGTAGCGTCCCCTTTGGCCCAAAGCCCAGCTCATGCAAGGCCAAATGCAAGAGGTCTGAACCAGAGCTGGCAAATGCTGACTATTGTTCCCTTTCATATGATTGAGACTACCGCCAGTTGCAGAGCAGATATGTTTTGTTAAGAAATGATAATATTTTCGTACTGCCTGACAGCTCTGTTTTTGTCCCATTCTCTCGTGGAGCCACAGAGCACAGGTAAGTCTCAGTCTGGGCCCCTGGCCTAGAAACATGTGAGGCATCTCCAGACCAAACAATGGCTGCCTTTGTTTCTTACATCTGCTTCTCTGGGCTGACATTCATTTACATCCTTTTTTTCAGCCTTTTATTTCATTCTTCTGTTTCTAGCGTTCCAAACACTCATGTTACCTTTGTTTAAATCTCTCACATTGTCTGTGACAAAGCATTGAGGCATCAAACTGAGTGATATTTTAACTGCAAGTGTCTTGGCAAATATTAGCGAGCCTTGATGTAATGTCTCTTCCTTGTTAGCTTCCCTGCAGCTCCCGAGAGTACACATGAGGAATCAGTCAGACATGCTGCTGTAAAGTCGTCTGTTTTCCCAAAGTGAAAATGTTTGCAGCTGAATCCAGACTGCCAAGAGCAGCGCTGGTTGGCAGAGGGAGTCTGTGTGAGGAAGTGGCCGCTCAGCTCTGTCTAGGAGCAATGACAACAAACCTATTTTCTGAGACACACTCAGATGTGACAAACCACAGGAGGAAAGAATAATATAATCATTCAAAGACTATAGCTGCCATTCACAATTATGCAATTCACACAAGAAGTGAAAGCCTAGTCAAATATGGTCAAATGTATTATTTTTGAGCTAGTATCTCTTCATTTATGACAACATATTGACATCCATCAAAAGTAAACAAAGATATTGCAGAAAGAGGACGAAATAACATGAAGTCAGCGGTCTACAATTTAAAGTAGTTTAACTTTCATTGCAATATGTCATCATAGTTTTTGAGACTTTTTAAAGACTTATTATCACTTTGTTACTGGGTTTTCAGGTTCTTGGAAAAACCTTTGACTACTACATAGGAAACTACACATACTGAATGAGGCCTTCATTGAATTTCAATTGGTTGTATTTTTGAGATGAAGAAAGGTTGTATAAATTGACATTTATTCAAAAGGGCTACACGATTCAGTATTTCACTTCATTAAGTGGGGATACTCACACGCTCACAAAAACAGCAGACGCCAAATATAGTTTTGATCCTTTTCTAGTTTTAGTTACTAATATTGGTCCATCTGGATCCTACACTTCCATAATGCAACTTTCTGGAGAAGATTTCAGGTCTCAAAGCTCATAGTCTCCAGGTTTTTTTAAATGAATTAAGTTCACAAAGCTTTTGCAGAATGACAGGCACGATATAAAACCGTTCTCACATTAAAACGTACTACTACTAAACTGATCTTTCAGGGTATAAATCATTGGAGTTCCAATTTAGATAAACATAAAGCAACTTTCAATGTCACTGTATCAGGCAAATGGTGCCATATATATGTAATGTAAAAAAGGAAAACATTCTTGAAAGTCATGCTAACAAAGTCAGGCCAAAAACTGCATTAGCAATGAAGAGCAGTGGTTACAAATCAGATTATTGCTCACAGACTATGACCTCAAAACTAACCTGAATATATTGTGTTATGTTGTATATACAGTGTTTGATCCCCCCCTTTAAAATGTACAGTATATACACATATTTGGTGCTTGTCCAGTTCCTCTTGACATGACTCCTTTGTGTTTTAACTAATTATCTATGAGTCAAAAGTATGACCTAAGGCTCTAAATCAGAGCAGCCTCTTCTCCTGTACTGAGAGGTGAGGCTTCATATATCCTGCAGAGAGGAACACTTTGGACTGAGGCTGAGTGATCATTTTCTGCCTGCCTTGACATGCCGCCACTCGGAAAACAAGAGACGTTTCCCAGGTAACAGCCAAACAATCGGCTCCAGAGCCGCACTGCCAATAAAGAGAAAAAGGCCAGAGAGGACAGGAAAAGCCCCGACAACACCTGTTAAGACACACCTTGGGGCTCAGCAAATTCCTCCAAGACCCTCACATCCCAACACCACAAATTACTTTCTGCACACTCATGAATAATGTGAGAACACCCTTTGGAATATACTGGGTAAATCTAAATGTGAGTCTTTTTTTAAAGGTAATTGAAGCCAATACACTTATCTATATAAAACATGTTTACCACATACTGTATAGGCCAATAATTGCGTAACATAAAGAAATAAAATATACTTTTAAGATTCTTTAGATATGGGTATTTACATTCTTTGACCATGACAGACATTTTTTATCAGATAAAAAAGGGCTTTTAGAGAGACATACTATGCAATAAGGTTTCTAAATGACTTCCAATATATCTTTAATAGGTAATTATCCGACAATATAGAACAGAATAATGATATACATGTGGTAAACTAAGATATGGCTCAAATATTATTGCCTCCCTTCAGCTAAAAGGATTGATTGATAATGTCGGTAAATCAATTAATCAGTTACATATTGCTAAGTATTTGACTGGCTATGACACTCCTCAAGCTTTTATGATGTAGCCTGATTTAGATTAAGTAGCTACTTAATACCTAGCAAGGATTTAAGACGCACTATATTCACGTGAATAAATAAATAAATTCACAGATTTAAGGACAGATGGTGCAAATCAGTCACAATGCAGTAAATATCAAAACTAAGGATCAACGTTGAACAAAATGTATTTAAGGCCAGGCCAGTAATAACACCTAATAGAATAAAAGGAAGGATAAAAAAAGGAGGAATTTAGTTTTTTGTGGTTCATCCAAGAAGAGTCTCCATCTGACAGCAGGAGACGGGACTCAGTTAAAAAACACAGGCAGAGATAGAAAATCCACTCAGTTGTTGTCATCAAATAATAAACAGACCTAAATGGACAAAGCTGCATACATTATGGATCCTTTTTGTAAATCCCTTTTATTCCCAGCATCCCTAGGCTGCCAGCTACTGTCACTCTTTCAGAACAATTCAAAAGAAGTGAAACCCAGAGAGCTGTGGATGATTAACTTTTCATAAAGAAAGCATATGAAGTGATTGGCAGGAGACCAAGAACTCGCTCATGATTCAGAGCCCTGCATTTAATACTCCAGTGTCTGGCAGCAGTCTGAGGTTGACACAGGAATTCGACAACCTTAAAAATAGTACAGTGATGACTGTATGGTTCATCAAAAATTCAATCGTTTTCCAAAATGTACAAGCAATCCCTTTTTTGGATTTCTCTGCATTCTCATTTCCCAGATCTCAAGTGACTTTGGAGAAATTTCATTTCTGATAAAGTCAAACAGTTTCAATTTGAAATATAGCCGCAGTGTGAATGCAACAAGTCAAATGGGGATTTAAAACTCGCATTCAACACAAAAGGATGGCAGCTTCTCCCTGCTATGGTGGACTCTAACGACTGAGCAAGTGATGTGGATGAATGTGCTAGAATAACAAGATGGCTGGTTGAACTCCCCTCAGGGGGCACTCCATGGCTTGGTCAACAGCCAAGGAGAACTGTGAGCTGGAGTGGAGGAATCCAACCTCAACACAGGAATTTGCATGACTTTGCAGAGTGATCTAGACCAACACATTACCCATGCAGTGGGCCTAGGTTCCTCTGAGCTGCAAACTCACAATTACTGTAAGTTAGTTATGATGAATGCTTAATGAGTTTTGCGGAATATCTGCATGTATCTTTCAGAATTTTCCATTTCTCTTTAACATTTTCTTGCTTTTCAGACAAAGAAAATAGGCATATTGTCAAATGTTGACATTGACCACAATCCAAGCTGTTTTTTATTAATTTTCAAAAGGTTTTAGACCCCACCGTCCTAGACACGCATCGCTGTCTGGAACAGTTTCCAGAGAGCAAGTGCCCCATATGCAGCAGACATGCTACAGTGGGCCAGAGATGTGTAAACCTGGCAGCTCCAAAACATACACAATCTCACTGCCAAGAACTGGATTATCTCAAGCAGCTTTCTGCACAACAGCAGCGGCGAATGCTTTCTTGATCTCGCCAACCTTTCACTGGGAGCGCGTTGGGTTATGACCAATGACAAGAGACAGGTGCAGCCAATTAATAGAGAGTGACGCAGCGTCCGGGGAACGGCCACTCGGGCAGGATAATTAGTGTCTGCTGTCCCATTTCACTTACACTGTCCACAAGGCTAGAATAATACTTTCTGTGGCAGGAGACCAAAACCAGAAACAGTAAGATAAAGAGTACAACTGCAACGATTGGTCAATCAATGAATTAGTCCATTGACAAAAGATTGATTTGCAACTATTTTGATGATAAGAAATATATTTTCTGTCATTTCTTTGGTAAATCTCCAAACATTCTTTGGTAGCAGCTCCAATGTGGAGTTTTGATGTTGTTTTTCAGTTTGAAGTAATTGTAAAGAAAATCTCTTTGTTTTCTTTGGACAAAAAACACGCCGTATTTCACTAGTTTCTGACCGATTATAGTGATAAAAAAGAAATAAGTGGTAGAATCATCAATTTAAGAACTAGAATTAACGGCATTAAGACCCAAGCTTGTCTTTAAGAATGCCCACACAGTTGCACAGTCTAATTTAAATTGTAATTGTTACTTTAGTCTCTATTAAAGTCCATATTATTAAAGCCTGCTGCCACACACTGTACACAGTACACCATATATAAGTATGTGATAACAAGTGATATAAATAACAGGAAGTGCAGTTGTGTTATCTGCAGCCTGGAGTAACTGAGAAGCGATTACCGGAGACAGCAGAGGGAGCCAGGCCTGCTGGCAGAGCAGCTCACCCTGCGTCCCCAGCCATATGGAAGCGTTTTGCTTCCCCAGTCATGCCCCGTCGGGTTTAACAAAAGTGGCGACTACCACATACACTGCTTTTGGGACTTCATTCAGTAGTGTCTTTTATAAAGCAACCCCCTAAAGAGGCCTACTTCAAACACAGTAAAACCAGACTTGATCAATAGTTATATAAAAGAAGTGTCAAACTGTGAGTGTAAAAAGCTCAATACCAACAACACCACACTTCCCAGCAGGTTGAGACAAACTTAAACAAAAAGGATGTACTTTGGATCTATTGTGACTCATCTTTAAAGTTTTAACATTTCTTGGTCCACGTACAGTGTGGCAGACTGCTCATTCAACCATTGAACTCCGCAGTGGAATAAAGCAACGTAGGAGAGTTTTGAAAAAATATTTTGGTTTCTGGGAGACTCCTTATTTCAAGGTTGTCTCAACAGCCTTGACTTGAAGACAAAATACACAATCATTGTTGTAAATGTCCCCCCTTACTGAGGCCGAATACACTGCAGACACAATTCCTTCAAATACTGTTTATCTGAGTGTTAAATGCAAAGTAAACTCAATCAGACAGAATTGAAAAAGCGGCTGATTTTAACATCCTCTCCTCTTTTTCCCAGGTGACTAGATACTAGTTGGTGTTCCTCGTTGCGCACAGAGCGGCTCACAGCTCAAAGCAAAGCAACTGTGGGAGAGCGAGGCTGCAACAATGCCCCCTTTGTCCGGGGCTAACACTGTACCTACCAGCCTGCCCTTTGATTCCCTGCCAAGACAAACCACTGTGTTCGGTTACAGTTCTTGTAGCAAAACAATCTGCGCTTGTGTTTAATATACTACAGTCTGCCTGCATTGGGCTGGCTGTCAGTTAGGACACATACACACATACACACAAATGACTGGGGGCCCTCCTCCTTATCCCATTAGCACTAATGAGAGAAGGGTATGTTGATTATGTGTGTTGAGCGCTACCTGTTAAGAGGATATGGAGCAGAGATAACTGGCCAGCATCAAAGAGAGATGAAAGATGAATCACTTTCTCCTCAGGTCATTTTCAGACTAATGTTGTCTCACACACCATCACCTTCCACTCTCACCTTCACTTCACTCACACTGTTGGCTCACACAGACGCACTGTTTGCTTCTACTTCAGCACAGTAAGTAATTTGGTTTGAGTGCCAACATTCCTGTTTCAAATCGCAGGTCCACTGATGTTGGTCCAGTGAGTGTGAGTGTGTGTGTTAATGTATGAAAGTAAGTGTGTAGAAAAAGAGCTGGTAGATACGAGCACGGTAATGACACAGGATACGAGAGAAATGGGGAGACACTGGAGCTACGTTCAAGAGCACCATATTTATGTCATCTCAATAATTCTATTATTAAATGCTGATCAAATGAATTAAGTGCTGCAGAAAATTAGATAAGTACCAAGAAGGAGAAACAGGACTTATTTGGAGTCTGATATATTTTAAACCTTCTTAAAAAAGGGAGACTCCACCCACTTTACTCATGGGTGAGTTTACTCATCAAGCAAGAATGATGCATAACATTATCAGCAAGCTATAAAAACTGGAGGTTTGAAAGAAGTGGTCATTTAGACGTCTTATTAAAGATGCATTTAAGGCCCCATTTACACGGGAACACAAACGCAAACGAAACGCAAACGAACCAAATTCGATATCAAAAAGGTATTCCGTTCACACGGATACGGATCAATAAACGTGTCCCTTCACACGAGACCGCTCGACCCGCTGGAGACGCTGTAGTACATATGCCGGGCCAGGGCTCGACATTAAGGACTGCCCGATGGCCCGCATCTAGTATTTAGGTTGCCGATCGGGCAATCTATTATGCCAGTATCATGCAGCTCGCGGATCCAGTAATGAGTGACCCGACAGTAAAACTAAACATATCTATAACTAGTTTTGAGAGGTAATTAAAATAGCTACGTGTGATATTCTAACCTGAAGTTACATTACATTACATTACATTGCATTTAGCTGACGCTTTTATCCAAAGCGACTTACAATAAGTACATTCGACCGGGAAGATACAACCCCTTCGATCAGATCTAATGATAGGAAAATACCAACCAATCACCCACGGATCACACACACACACACTTCTCCTCTCTCGCCAAACT
>NW_011369945.1:6825245-6831182 GCF_000735185.1 Notothenia coriiceps
GGCTCTCTAACGCCACCAGCGGCTCTAACAGTTTACAAAAAAAACGGTTCGTACTTCTGGAACAAAATTACCAGATGTATTATCTTTATTTTTAAAAATGCTTGGACGATCTCATGCACTACGGATATTATCGTTCTGTGACATGGTGTTCAAAGATGTGCTTGTCAAAAGACTTCCACTCCTTCCAGCCTAATATCAGTACATGGGCACAGTAGTCCGTTACATCACTGGCACCTCATAGATCTGATGACTGTGCAGCTGTATGAGAGTGAACTGTCGTTACTCAGGCCTGACTTTATGCCCTGTCACTGCCCCTGGCTTCAGACAGTGCCATTCGTGTCTCTGCACTCGATTTTCCAGTAGCCATGGCCAGCTGATGGCACATGGCCTATCCCCTGCATCAGGAGGTCCAGGGTCCCCTCCAAAGCTGGCCTCTGCATCCTCCTGGATCTGTTCTGGCACACAGGAAGGAGCTGCATGCTCTCGCACACGCCCCATCCCCACGTCGCTCTCCTCTATTGACACCTCGCTCACTCCTCTCCCCAAACCCCCCTCAGCACGACCGGCTCGCCACGCCCCGCCCTTGACCCCACAAGTGCTCGACGCACTCGCCCCGCGACTCCACGCGCACGCACGCGCACGCGCGCGTTCCGTGGCGACAGGTCCGGGGTGGAACACGCTCTCCGCTAATACGTTTCCTCTGTGTTAATCCGTCTAAAGTTAGCAACCTTGTGGGTGTGAATTTGAATTAGGGACTCATTCTTATTCTTTGTGAATCTTGGTTTCGTGTGCCATAAAAAAGGAAGAGAGAAGAGAACGATCAACTCAGCAACTCTGAAATTAGATTGAGAGAAGAAAAAACAGATAAATAAACAAATATACTGAGGGTTACCGCTTCGTCGAAGCTTACTATCGAGAGATGCTAGCCACCATCCTCGCGCACCCTTACAAACGCGACGGAGAGAACACACACACAAACAAGAGACAAGAAAGAAAGAGAGGCACCACCGCGCGCACACCCCACACGCGCTCGGAGGTTCCCTTCTACCGACCACCTCTCCTAATATCCATGCCATGCATATCTTCGCTGCTCTCTTCGCCTCGCTTTCATTTCCCCGCCGCTCAGCCCTCGGCCCCACACGCCCCCCCCCACGACCAGAGCAGACGGGAGACGGTGCACGCCAGGACGAGGAACGAGGAAAAGCAGTGGGGGGGGGGAAAAGTAAGGAGAAAACAACCGGGCAGAACGTCCAGCAGCAAGCCGCTAGAACACAACTACGCCTTTGTGTGTGTGGTGCTATGTAAAGCGAGTAGACCCTACCTTTATCCTCGGCCGGTGAAGACAAACGAAGGAGAGGCGCAACAAAGCGCAAACGCAGACGCCGGAAAGTGCGAGTAGAAATAAAGAGGGAGAAGGCTCAGAGAGTACGAAAGGCAGTCCGGAAAGAGAATCAATGAGGGACGGCAACTCTGACACACCCACACACATCGAGACGAGGAGAGTAAGTGAGGGTGGGACTGGTGAACCGGGACGACAGCGAGGCGGCAGAAATGAGATCCTTCCTGGACTCGCACGCACCCTCTCCTACCCCCGCCCACAGCGCTCGCTGCCTCATCCACCCCCCTGTGAAGAAGACACAACAAGGGTCGAGGAAGGAGAGACGAGAGAGAGAAAGAGAGGAGAGACACCAGCAGAGCGTCCATTGCGTTCCCTTGACGCCCCCTGCCCCGCTGGGCGCGACCGCACGGACACACCACCACTCCCACTCCGGCGCTCTCAGCACTGCCCTTGAGGGAAGAGACTTACGTGGGAAGGCCGAGGAGGACGCAGGGAGGCAAAACGCCCCCCACAGAGAGAGACGACGAGAGAGCCGGAGGGTGAGGTGGGGGGGGGTACTCACAGCTCAAGCAAGAGTGAGAGAAAACGACTGTTGAAAAAGGGAAAGAGTGTGAGTGTGTTTGTGAGGGGGAAAGCAAGCACACTGAGGGAGGAAAAAACCCTGCGAAAGGGCAAGGCTTTTGTTAGCCGGTTGGAGAGGGGGAGGAAAGAGGAAGAAAAACCCCCCACCATGTCTACAGTGAAGAGGCCAAGAGGAAGGGTAAGTGAGCTGCTCTGAGAGGGAGGAGGGACGAGGGGGGAGGAGGGGCCGGCAGGAACTGAACAACCTCCTCTGCTACTGGCTCATGCTGCACTGCCGCCATCTTGAACTCATTGCTGCTTTTATTTCCCTCCCCTCCAAACTCACTTGCTTTCCTGTGCTTCGAGCTTCATCCAGGCGCACTAGACTCTGTTCCCCACCCCCACTCTTTCCATACGTCTCTTCCCCACCCTCTGTCTAAGCTGTGGTGTATGTACAGTGTGTGGCCTCCATGAGTTGAACCTGTCAGTCACCAGTACATGAGAGCGAGGGAAAGCTATCCGGCCCAAATGAAGCTCACTCTACCTTTTCACAGGCTTTAGTGGTTCCCAGCGTTTTCCCGGGACTACGTGCTGCTGGAGAGATTGGAATCACTGCAGTGCTGGCAGGCTGTAATTTCAGTTATTTATAGATATATTACACAGCTGCAGTGCTCACAGTATTGGTGCATTTTATATTTCCTCTCTCCCTCTCTCTCTCTGTCTTACTGAAAGAAGCCTGTTTTCATAAAAAATATTTCATGTTGTTCCGCACTTCAGCATTACTTTCGACCCCTCCTCCTTGTCTTTTATTTTATTATTTTTTTAACCGTCAACTTGAATAAGAGCATTCCAGCGTGATCCAGTAATTATCTTCCTGATAGCCTCAGCAGGGTTGCACACGTGAACATCATAATGCAGGTCTTGTGTGTGTTTGCGTGAGTGTGTGGTTTTCCCCCTTCCTTCCAAATGAATCGCTAGTTATTCAACTCCCTCCCCCCACTTTGTTGGCGAGGTACAAGCTTATTCTCTTTATTTAGGCTAGCTAGCAGTGTGGAAAAAAACAAAACAGCAACTGGCCGCGCCTGGGCCATGTAGGCATACGCAACACATTTTTAGATTAGGTCATCCATTTATGGGTTCCCTCTCCGCTGGGCTCCAGGCCCACCACACAGCGCTGGTGTAGGCATAACTACAGTCACACCATCTATTATTCACGTATTATCATGTATCAGGAAGGCTGGATAATGCATGACTGAAAGGCTCATCGTAACCTGCTACATGGAGCCAGTGTTTACCCTTCCTTCTGAATAGCTTCTTAGAGAATTTAATTTGTATCGGGCATTGGAGAGTTTTCACAGTGTCCTTCAACTGAGCTAAACGAATTCTTCAGGGAAACACTGGCCTTTTTATGGCTGAAGGTGCTAGTGGAATTACACAGGGCGGGCGCTGAGAGTTGAAGTGAGCATCTTGTAGAGCGAGACAGGTCCACACACACACACACACACACACACACACACACACACACACACACACACACACACACACACACACACACCCCCAGCTGCTGAGACAGGGACAGCAACAAGCTCTGCGATCTGAGCGCTTCACACAGTCTCCAGGATGTTGTGTTTTTCTGAATGAGTGATAGTTGCACCATTTCCTGTTAAGCTTTGCTTGTATTACTCACCTGTTCACTGAGCTGTATGACTCTATAATTACTTCATGCATTCACATCAGATACAAAAGAAAACTTGATGATTAATGGATTGCATTCTGATATCATTACTAAATGTGTGATATTTGGCTACATAAAGAAAACTGTTTATTTGTTTCCTATATATATGCAATGCATAGCGAGAAGGTGGCTGACGACTTGTAGCTGTACATGTTGCTGCTGATTGAATGAACAATG
Source organism: Notothenia coriiceps (assembly GCF_000735185.1). NCBI lineage: Eukaryota > Metazoa > Chordata > Actinopteri > Perciformes > Nototheniidae > Notothenia > Notothenia coriiceps. The sequence continues at coordinate 6,829,058 of NW_011369945.1, forward strand.
TTTAATTTGCTTAAATTAAGTCGGTTCGGTCCACAATTTTTGTGAGTGAATCTGCTAAAGCTTGTCTTCAGCGAACTCTTCTCCAAAGGTCAGGTGTCAACTTTACAGGTGTCAGTGTCCCTTGGTCCTGCTATAGCCCATATAGCACAGCATTTGACTTTATAAATAGATGACGTATTGTCTGTCATAATTAGCTTAAAGTGGATCATACATTTAATAACCTCTCTCGTCTTCCTCTCTCCTCAGCCTCGAAAGAACGCTAATGGTCCCGGCAGCCAGGTACGGGTCCTCAGTCCCCCAATGAAGAGCAGTTCATCGTCCTCCTCCTCTTCCTCGTCGTCTTCGCCCTCGTCTAGCTCCTCGTCGGAGAAGAGGACGTCGCGGAGGACGCTTGCTCAGATGGAGTTGGGTACACCGGACAAGCAGGAGAAGGCCAATAGGATAATATCAGAGGCTATTGCTAAGGCCCGGCAGCGCGGGGAGAAGAACATTCCCAGAGTTCTGAGCCCCGAGAGCTTCCCCAGCTCTTCCTCGCAGCACAAGCACCGCAAGCGCGAGCACAAAGGAAACGGCAAGGCGCGGGCTAAAGATAAGGCCTGTAGGAAGGCCCGAATCATAACCTCCTCAAAGAACAAACAGAAGGCCAAGATCGGGTATGTAGTCATAACTATTAATACTGTTCTGTCTGAAATGCACAATGTTAAAACGACCCTGCAAGAGACCCATCAGGTCCTACCATACCCAAAGCAATTTACAATTTTAGCATAATCTGAGTTTAAGAAGGCATTATTAAGCGCTTTCACACCGGAGTACTTTTCCCGTTTAGTTCCGATAGTTCCTGGGATTTTGCGTTAACACCAAAAAGAGAACTTAGTTTCAAAAAAGTTCCAATTTCTGATTGGTTGGGCGGATTGCAAACCACGCCCCGTAAAACTCTGAAACGTTTTTTGAAGCGTCCATTGTATTTGCTGGCATTAGCCTTATTAGCATTAGCATTAGCCCCGCGGAGAGAGACTAACTTATGGCAACACAAAAAACTTCTACTGAAGCCAGTCCCTAGCAGAAGAAGAAGAAGTGACGTCAGCTGCTTCATTTGCGTAATCTTTCCTCAGGGACTTATTCCGGTGTGAACGCGATCGGCTCTTAGTTCCATGGGGGTACTAAGTGCTGGGTACTAAGTGCTGGGTACTAAGTGCTGGGAACTAAGTGCTGGGAACTAAGCACGGCAAAGTACTTGGTGTGAAAGCAGCTATTGAATGAGACTGAAGTACTGGCCTCCCTTTGATTAATTGTGCTGTAAGAGTTTAGACATGCATATTCTTTTAAATGATATTCATGGCATAAAGTTTATGTCTATCTTAAGAAGCCAAATTTGCTGCTGTTCATCTGACAAGCAGCTGATTGTCCACGTCATCTCTCACCACCATAATTAACATCTTACATAATACTGTTTGTATCTAATCCATATTGTAAAGAGGCCAAGTTGAAGTCTATTGAGTTTAAGGTGAGAATCGTAGCTACGTATCTTAGTTAGAAAATTAGAATACTATTGTGGATTTCGGAGGATGCTTATGGGAAGCAATGTCTACATTTCAACATATACTTGCACCGCTGCTTGTACTCTTACTTATTGCCCATTTTGCTGATTTAATCCGCTTGTTTTGGTCCATTGTATAGCTAAAGTACATGTTCTGCCTTTAGTTGCCAAGATGGAAGCTCAAAGTTCAACAGATTTTACAGCACGCCATAGCAATAAACCAGCCTCAGTCATCAGCATAGACATGGGAGGAGCACACAAAGGCTGCATTTACATGTGAGACAGTGCTGGCGTGTATATTGGGTACAGAAGCAGCAATGCTGATGTATAGATACAGTGATCCGCCTCCCATCCCCCTGTCCCACTGCTATAAGCGGTGTGCAGCTGTAAGCCACACCCAACACGAGCTATTGAAATATCAGCTGGTGCAGATGTGAGGCAGGGACCTGCAGGAAAAGGTGTGTGTGTGTGTGTGTGTGTGTGTGTGTGTGTGTGTGTGTGTGTGTGTGTGTGTGTGTGTTTGAGAGTGTGTGTGTCTGTCTGTCTGTGTGTGTCTGTGTGTGTGTGTGTGTGTGTGTGTGTGTGTGT
>NW_011369945.1:6831222-6853916 GCF_000735185.1 Notothenia coriiceps
GTGTCGTGTGTGTGTGTGTGTGTGTGTGTGTGTGTGTGTGTGTGTGTGTGTGTGTGTGTGTTGTGGCAGGGCTGATGTTTGAGATAATGGAGGAATCAGTCATGGTGATACAGTCCCTGCTGATGCTGACAGTAACTCCGGCCTCTTAGCTGTTTGGTAACTTAATGGTTGTTGATCAGGTGGAGATCACTGAAAATGCTCAGTTTTGATAAAGGTAATTTAACTCTGAGATAAAACACTTTGGAGATCAGGAAGATTAACTCTGGACCGTTTTTTCTCTATTTAACCACCCTGCAGACATGGAGACAAAGCTGATTAAAACATCAGCATTTTGAACAAATGCATTCCTAGACTTGTTTGAATGTGGACTATTTGTCAGCTGCCCTTTTTAAGACTGTCATTCAAATGTGTTACTGATAAGGATTCGAGGTAATGAGCTGTTTAACCCATTTGTATTATTCAGTGTAACCGTACTTGGCCTACATGCAGGACAAAAGCATCAGATTAGGATGCTTGCAACACAGCCTGATTATGCAGCCTCACATTGTCTGAGTTAACCTTTTATATAGCATTCATTGCACCATTAGTTTGAGATATTTTGCAATGTTAAACTTCTTCAGTATGGTCACATGAAGCACTGGTATAATCTTACATCAACGTGTATACCCACCGTGACCTTTATGCGTGTGTGATAGCTTTGTTTCTGTCTCAAAACAGACCAATGCTTTCTGTTTCTGGTTAGTTCTACTATGCAGCGCTTATGAAGTTCCTTTTTCAAGCATAGTCAAATCTAAAGCACTTTTAACACATTGCGCTATTTATTTGAATCAGCGGTTGCATATGTGTGCTGCATAATCATTTCACAGTCCTTAGGATGTGTGGTCATGGTGGTCTTTCACTCCTTGTCCTACTCTCTTTGTTTTAATTGAGAAAAGAAGTTCGGTGCAAATGTGGCAATGACGTAAAGCTCTGTCTGTGTATGAGAATAGACTTGTGGGAGTGTGTGAATATTTTGTCTGAGGTGTAAAGATTCATTATAAGACTGCACAATAGATACAAAACAGTTGTTGAAGAGCTTTCTACAGTGCTGCATTTAATGATGAAACTGGAGGCCTCAACATTGGACTCTTAGACCCATTTACACGGGAACGCAAACAAACCGAATTCGATATAAAAAAAGTCTTCCGTTCACACGGATACGGCTCAATAAACGTGTCCCTTCACACGAGACCGCTGGAGACGCTGTAGTACATATGCCGGGCCTGTAAGTGGCGCTGTACTTCCGCCACAAAATACACCAAAAGCAGCGAAGAAGACCCCCGAGCATGGTTGCCATGGTTGCCCTTCTGTTTATTCTCCGCGGTGGATTTAGCTACATGTAGTTCATGTAGTTCTCCATGTCCACTTGTTGCTGATGGTTGTGGTAGAGGAGCTGTAGATTTTGCACTAACATCTGTAGCATGGTGGGGAGAGGCGGGGCTATTGGCTACATCGTTATGAGGAAATGATGGTATAGGACGTGCACACAGAGCTGTCTGGCCCCCCAGCGTTCTGTCCGCATCTCTATCCACCTTGGGACCCGTTATCGTTTTAGGGGTCCATTTCCACGGTTCCGTTACGGCCTCGTGTGAACGAACGGGCTATACGAAAGAGAAAAGTAGCGGATACAACCCGTTTCATTCCTGTGTAAACAGCACCTAAATTGCGCTGGGAAATTAAGTACCTGGTGTTTTTGGAGCTCAACCCATATTAGGAACTCAAAGACAGGATATTTTGTCTATGCTTTGACCTTTCTTTTAAAAAATCTTTATTTTTTGAGTCCCCCAACTTCAAAGTGCAATTCTAAATTGATGAAGTAGCCCTTCAACATGACAGTATGCTCTTGGTAATACTTGGGAACTTACTGTGGGATTCAGTATCAGAAATGTTGTACATTTGATATCTAGGATTTTTGAAGGTTTTTCAACCTGAAGGTTTGAAATGTGCAAGATTTGAGTGAAGCACATGTGTTGAAAAACACACATTTTAAACAGTAAAGTGCTTTGGAAATCCAGCCACGGCCTAATCAGTGAAACAGAAGTATTTGCTGTTGCAGAAAAAGTAGTAAATAATACTTCTTCAATTTGTAGGATTGGATTTGTTCATTTGGTAATGATACTTAGAGATTAGCTAAGTCTTAAGCAGACACGATTTCACGATTGTTCTTGACTTTTAACAGACTGAAGATTGAATTAATAACCATATACTCTATACCACCATAAGCTGCAACCTTAACTCAGTGTTTGTACATTTTTGAAAATGAAGCCCTCCCTCCCTTTGTGGATTTACTAAATTCAGCTCTGTAAAATCAAGTTTGGATGGTCTCTTCTCATCTTATTGTACTCATGAAACAGGAGGGTTGCTTGTGATTCCTTTTGCTCTGTATAACGCAGTTCAACAGCTCCCCCATCATGTTGTTACGCATCATTACAAGTTGAACAATTACAAAATCAAAAAGCTTGCAGACTATTTATTAAACAAACCTGTCCTCTGTTGGATACAGATGATACGTTAACTCTATCGGGTCAGAATCATGTAGTCATACCTGCGGCTGGGCTTTTTCCCTCGCTCTTCGTCATCTGTCGCTTTCTCTTCGCTTTTTAATTTCTTTAGCTTGTTGCTGATGATTTCTCTTGTCTTCTGCCTCTCATCTGAGTCATACTCTTCGTCTGAATCCATGTCATCTTCAACATCACCATCGGCCTTATCGTCTGTCTTAGAGACAGAACAAAAAGACATTTAAAATCAGAGAGAAAATAAACTTTGCTTTGGGGCAAAGGAGATTGTACAGTGTTGGACTTACCTCAGCTGTCTCTCCTGGTATACGCTTCTTTTTTTTCCTTCAAGGTAAAAGGACAAGGATTACAAATGTAGGAGAAGGTGCTTAATGTACAATTATTAGTATTATTCATTATTACACATACTTATCAACAGCAGGAACAGAGCTCAGTCTGGGATCATCTTTCAGAAGGTCATGGCTGCTCTTGCTTTTTCCCTTAAGTGTCTGAAGAAACACAAACAATAGTAGGAGAATGATTTAGTTTTCTCCCATTTTGCAACAGTCTCGGCTTCTGAATCTTCCATTTCATTTTAATAGAAAATCATTTGAAACCAAAAATAAATGTAATGGCGCACACACACTAACTTTTTATACTTAACTTTATACGATTTAAACAACTTAAATACGATAGACATGGATTACAGATGTAGTCAGGTTGTAACAATTAAATCATATTTGAAGACAAGACTACAGGGTTTATTCTGGCAATTTTATGACATAGAACATGCTTTGGCAATCCCTATAGATGTTGAGTGTGTTTGACTGTCAAGAGTCAATGGCAGATGTGGTCAGTTTTAATGGTCTGTCAAACAGTTAATAGATATGAATATTTAATAATTTCCCAGTTTGGGATAAATACATTGCAGTGTTTCCCCTAGGTTTACTGCTTTGGGGGGGTGCTGCCTGAGTTGTTTTAAACTCACAACTTAAAATGAAAGCGTTTAGTTTATTTAATAAAAGAGCACATGTTCAATGTGAAAAGTGACAGTAGATATAGATTAGTTGGAATTTGGAGCTATATATATGTAGAAAAAAGAAAAAAGAAAGAAAAAAAAGAAAAAATTATAATTCTTTTTTTTCTTCAACACCTCGAATTTCAGGGGGGGCGCGGCGCTCCGTTGGCGGGGAGCAGCGCCAATCCAAGACAATGGTAGGGGAAACACTGCATTGAATGTGTCCGTCTGTCTGTCTCTATGTCTGGGAACCCTTAAAAAAAAAATAGGAAAATAATTTCACAGCCATTTCATTGGCTTCAGTACCTGGCTCACTTGATTCGCCATCTCCTCTTCCTCTTCAGCTTCCTCTCCAAATGATAACAGACTGAAGTTCCTACGAAAAAAACCACACAGTCAGCATAAATGCATCGATAACAACAACACATGCAGCCAAAATTGAGGGTAAGCATTGCAACCAAATGACAAAAGATGGAAATAATAAGGGCCAGGAGCAAAGAGGAGAGGAACTATTTACATATATTATTATATTTGTTTAGGTCTGATCTGATGTAATGTTTATGCCGTAGATACACTCAGTGAGACAGATGAAATTCAAGCACTCACTTTGTGGCTTTCGACTGTGATTTCTTTGAGTCCTCTTTATCTTTATCCTTTTTGGATTTCCTTGTTTCCCGAGGTATAATGTCATCAAAAGGAGAGTGAAGCACCTGGAAGACACAACACGTTTTTTAACATCAGCACTTAAATCAAAGACACCATAAAGCTGTCAAGCAAATACAAAAGTAGTTAAAGAAAGAAAAATACCTCGGTAATTTTTATCTTATGGGGATTCAAGGGTCTTTCGTCATCGTCACATTCAACTTCTGCCAATCTGAGCATATTGTAGACCGTGTCTCCGGTGACCTGCAGTGGGCATTGTTGGGAAAAAGCATGACGTTGAGTACTCATTAACTGATCTGTTGCTGATCTGGGTCCATGCATGTGGCAGGTACAGGATTTCCATAGATCTACAGGAAATATTTATATAAATTCCTACAGTTTCTCCGATTCACCTTGCCGAATATGGTGTGTTTATTGTTGAGTTCATCTGCTCGTCCCAAGGTGAAGAAAAACTGACTGCCATTATCATGTGGGCCAGCATTTGCCATGGCCACCAAACCTCTCCGATTGAAGCGCAACCTGGAGTGAAATTCATCCTAAAAATGTAAAATGACACATGTATTCAAAGGTTATTTTTATTTAAATCTCAGCTCAATCCTTTAATGGTTGACTTTGCCAAGGTTTAATACTGTAGGTTAACATGACCTTGGAATGATTTGTACTTATTAATCCTTTTGGATTTAACATCTATACACAGAATTAGTGCAGAAGTCTTGCCTTGAATGATCGTCCATAGACGGACTCTCCACCTGTCCCTGTTCCAGTGGGATCTCCCCCCTGAACAATGAACTCACGCACCACTCTGTGAAACATTGTGCCATCATAGTAACCTAGAGGAGACATACAAGACAATTAGATAACCATTTATTTTACAGGTGTGGGTGACTAGTGTTGCTGCAATGACTGGTCTTGTTGTTTTTGTATTCTGCATTATCTTAAGAGTGTTTTAGCTAGCTTTGAATTCTTACCTTCCATGCACAGTTGCACAAAGTTCCTGCATGCTTTAGGAGCCTCCTTGGACCACAACTCAATGTCAATGTCGCCTGCTGTGGTCTTCAACAAGACCTAAGAAAGCATCGCAAGTGGAAGCATTAAAAACAAGATATTATAACCATGTTGTTGTCGATGAATCGTGCAACGTAAGTAAACATAATCAATGTTATACAGTTTCAAAGTAAATGATATAGTGATATATCGTGTTTGCACAAAGAGGAATTTAAGTTACAATTGCGCTCACCTTTCCATTTGATGGTGGTTCTTGGATGTAAATATTGCTCATTCTGCCGCCGAGCTTTGCAGTCAGAGGATGAAAATTGTCTTATTTGAGAGCTTCTGATTATGTATAGCTAACTGTTGTATAACCCGATAAATGATGTTTGCTAAAATATCCTACTTACTGACAAATATTATACTTCAGTGACTACAGCCATGTTTTCCACACTTATTGTGCTGGTTGTTTACGTCGGAATATGTAGGGGTCCTCTATAAAGAACTTTTAAATATTTTGTTATGTTTTTAAATATTACCTTGAAAATCAGTGACTTTACATTTATATTACTTTCAGTGAATAATGGATTCACCGGAATTTCGATCAGAAATGTGCTAGACACCAAACAATCCCAGATAATTCTTCAACCAACCCCGAGAAAAAGTACGTTTGGTTTAACCTAAGTGTTCCATGCAAATGCACCCTCGGAAACAAATAGGACTATTAGTTCCAGTAGTACCTTACAGGTATAAATTGTTGAATATTTCAACTTGAGAAATTACCATTATAAAGACATTGTTTCCAAAAACGCAGAAAACAAGAAGGAACCATTATACTAATATAATTTTAGTTTGTACCTGTAAAACGAGTTATTTTAGCAGCACACATTGTTGCCCTAATATCTGTGCCTACAACTAAAAACTACGTAAATTATATTCTTCAGAAAAAATAGAACTTTTTAAGAACGTGTATTATTATTTGTTTAATTACATCCATATGAACTAGTAATAGAACATTCATAAATCTACGAGCCGACCGGAAGTGCCGTAACAACGAAAGCACGACGCGGAAGATTTGTCAGCAATGGCGGAGGCAGAAAACAATGTGGAGCTCAAGCGAAAAGCAGAAGACGTTCAGGATGAAAAAGGGGATGCAGAAGAAGAGGAGTGGGTCGGACCTATGCCAAACGAAGCCTCTCAGCCCAAGAAAAGAAAAGGTTTGTTTATGACAGTTAGAGCCTTCGTCACATTTTGTATTCATTTGTAGCTTCTGCTAAATAATGCTAACCATGCTAACAAAACTCCCGCTAACTCTTGTGTGTTTGTTTTGTTTATATCCTCAGTACTGGAATATGAGCGTGTTTACCTGGACAACCTGCCATCAGCTGCAATGTATGAACGGAGCTACATGCACAGAGACGTTATCACACACATAGTGTGTTCCAAGTAAGTGCATGCCCAACAAAGTTAACTATTACATTAGACACAACATACTTCGTACATATGGGACAGTTTACTTAGTTTATTATGTCCACTTACAATATTTCCAAGACTAATGATCATGCACAACTGATAAAGGAGATTTGCAAAGTAACAGGGATTATACTGCTGTCTATTTTTCAGTTACAGTTAAAATGGTGTGGCTCAATTATCAGTACAGTATTAATAGCATGTGTTTTGTGCTAATCAAGTGCAAACATTCATGATTCATCGCAAAATCACGCAATAAACTGGTGACAAAAGACTGTGCCATGGTCAATATACTTCAAACTTTAATTTAGTGTGTTATTTGATGTGAATGTCTCTCAAATCACTCTTATTCAATCATATAAAAGCTTTTCCTACACAATTATGACCTCATCTTATTTATACATATGTATGCAGGTGAGCATTCCTTTATTTCTTCTTCTGCCCCAGGGTTTGCTTCTAATTAAACAACATATTTCATTTTCAGGACAGACTTCATTATCACCGCCAGCCAGGATGGCCATGTCAAGTTTTGGAAGAAGAGGGAAGATGAGGGAATAGAGTTTGTCAAGCACTTTCGAAGCCATCTCGGTATGATTTGAATTTACCACTTCTCACTGATTGTTTATTAATGGAAAAAGGAAACGTGATTATTTCCCTTAAATATATTTTAGTGTTTGCACTTCGTATTATAAACTTTGTTTTTGTATGTGTTTTTGCAGGTGTGATTGAAAGCATTGCAGTCAGTTCGGAAGGGGCTCTTCTCTGTACTGTTGGTGATGATCAGGCCATGAAAGTATTTGATGTGGTCAACTTTGACATGATCAATATGCTGAAGCTGGGGTAGGTTAATGTACTGTATTTGTGCATTTGTTTAGGAATGAAATGTTTACTAAGATTCTGGAGAAAAAATTCCCACTGTAACATGACATTTATCCTTCCTCTGTGAAGCTTTCACCCAGGCCAGTCAGAGTGGGTGTACAATCCTGGAGATGCCATTTGCACGATAGCCTGCTCGGAAAAATCAACAGGAAAGATCTTCGTCTATGACGGAAGGGGAAGCAACGAGCCCCTTCACATCTTCGACAAGATGCACGCCTCACCGCTGTCCCAAATCCGCCTGAATCCCAAATTTAGGGTCATCGTCTCTGCTGACAAAGCAGGAATGTTGGAGTACTGGACTGGCCTCCGAAATGAGTTCAAGTTCCCCAAATATGTGCATTGGGAATACAAAACAGACACAGACTTGTATGAATTTGCAAAACACAAAACCTATCCCACCAGCCTTACATTTTCTCCTGACGGGAAGAAAATGGCCACCATTGCTTCTGACAGGAAAGTCCGTATCTTCCGCTTCCTGACAGGAAAACTGATGAGAGTGTTTGATGAATCATTATCTGTAAGTACACACATGTCACTCAACCTCAGCTTTTAATGACGTGTCTAATTCACATGCTTATCACTGCTGCTTCATATGTTAGATGTTCACAGAGCTGCAGCAGATGAGGCAGCAGCTCCCTGACATGGAGTTCGGGAGGCGGATGGCTGTGGAGAGAGAACTGGAGAAGGTGGACGGGATCCGGCTGACAAACATAATCTTTGATGAGACCGGTCACTTTGTGCTCTACGGCACCATGCTGGGCATCAAAGTCATCAATGTGGAAACCAACAGGTGCGTTCATATGCTGTTTACACGAGAACACAAACGGTTGTATCCACTACTTTTCTCTTTCGTATAGCCCGTTCGTTCACACGAGGCCGTAACGGAAACGGACCCCCGCAACGGGTCCCAAAGTGGATAGATCTGCAAACGGAACGCTCTGGGGGGCCAAACGGCTCAGTGTGTACGCCCTTTACGATAATTTCCTGATAATGATGAAGCCATAGCCCCGCCTCTCCCCACCTCTGTTGCTCACTGCAGTAGCACTACTGGCCAGTGCTACTGCTACTGACCATGCTACAGATGTTAGTGCAAAATCTACAGCTCCTCTACCACAACCATCAGCAACAAATGGACATGGAGAATTACATGAACTACATGTTGCTAAATCCACCACAGGGCATAAACAGAAGGGCAACCATGCTCGGGGGTCTTCTTCGCTGCTTTTGTTGTATTATTATATACTACAGCGTCTCGTGTGAACGGAAGACTTTTTTGATATCGTATTCTTTTCTTATGCGTTTGCGTGTAAATGGCGTCTAAGGGGCAACTGTCTTTAAAGAGCATCTTGCAGGTTTTTGTTTTTTTCTACATTTATGCTTAAAATTGCTTGAAAATTACAATTTAAAAAAGTGAATGTAGGATTTGATATGTTTTACGAGACATACGGGCAGGAATTCAGAGGGAAAGGAGCAATTTTGAGCTCTGCTCTTAAAAACGCCTTTTTTTTAAGGTCATACGTCGAACGCGTCATATTACATCACAAAGGGTAAACATCTCCGCTCTCTGACCGCGGGTATAGTTAGTAGTTGCGTTGAGTTGAGCGGTTGTGTTTTAGTGGGCTGGTATTTTCCGGTAGTTTTTACATTGTATTTCACCATTTGTAATCATGGTTCAGTATTTTGTTTGTGCAGGTTGCACAAATACCAGCCTGTCAGGACATCGAGTCCACAGTAAAAAGGACCGGAGCTAGCGTTCGTTCCTGGGTGCGTTGTGCATCCCTCCCTGCAGCACATACTCTCCACAGCTTTATCAGGAAACCGTATTACATCTCTCTTCGGACTATAAGGCCGCGCACCTGAATATAAGCCGCAGCAGCTAAATTGAATGATGTGTACATATATAAGCCGCACTGGACTATAAGCCGCAGTGCAATAGTAGCTACAGAACATGTACTGTGCTGTGTAAACTGTACTGTATCACGTAGCGTTTCAGACACACACATTTTTCAACTTTCAAACTTAAACGGTGCGCTCCCAGCGCACGTACCGGCAGTGATCTACAGCAGTGGTTTTCAACCAGTGGTACGGGGACAAACTGTCTCGCTCTCGTAATGTCTGTCTGTCTTGCTCTCGTTCTGTCTCTCGTACCACTCTCGGTTCCACTTTTACTTTTGCGCGCTACCTGTCTCACTCTTTTCCGGCCTCCAGCTTTTCTTGCTGGAGCCCGCCGCTTAAAAGGTGGGGGGTGCGGACCGGCCATAGAGCCCATAGAGTTAAAGGTGGTGGACTGTAACCTGTAAAAATCCATAGATTTAGGAGTTTGCGTAATATGCACTGTGTTTAATGTTACGATCTTGTTATCATCCCAAACATCACTAATTAGGATTCGTTACGGAGTTTATTTGAGACGAGGAGGGCGAAGTCCGGGAGTATGTCTACGGGACGACACCTGTGCCGTCTCGTCCAATGTAGAGGAGAGGAGGACGAGCAGGAGTTCCAATATAGGGTGTGTTTAGTAGACCCGTTACTAAGTAACTGAAATAATTACCAATATGTAATTAAACAACATAAATTTTTATTTTCTTAGGAGAGGAAGAGACAACAAAGAGAAGTAATCTACAACTTCCGGTACCCTTCGCACGACCACAGGGTTTACTCCAGTACCCTGACTAGCCCGACCCTCTTAAACAAACTCGCTGAGTTTCACGCTCACTAGCTACACAAACGTTCCCCCCCCCCCCCCCCCCGAACCATCCCCCCCCGGGGGGTTTAGTCCTTGTCACGCATAAAATTAAAGTACACACCAATACGCTGGAATATCTACAGTAAATTTTACCTAAATGACGGCAAACTAATACATCCACACCGGAATTTACGGAACATCATACGTACGGACTAATCCTCGTTAACTTTATGTTCCTGTCACCCATTACCCCCGAGTGTAGACGGACGCGAAATTAATGTTTTACTTGCAAAAATTGGGAAGTCCCCACTCACAAACTTCGCACTTGCGGGCCACAAGGTTCGCGTTCTACAACTCGTACGACTTAGGTCGTTGACTTCCATTTTGAGGTTAGTTGTTTGGGGATTGACAGCCGTAATTGATCTCTTAATGCAACAGTCACTACACATGTAATAAATTCGTTCGAATTTCTCCGTTGAAGGTCCAATTTTCTGTGGACACTTATTTACACATCCTTTTACTACTTTATGTGATTCTAAAAGTTTTTTTATATTGTCTTTATATTCGTGATGTCATGGCTGTAGACGGGCATACAAAAACATTCTACTGCAAGGTGAAGCCGCGCTATTTTTTCGGAGCCCCGGTGCGACTGCGAGGGCGCCACTCGCATTGTGCCGTCGTGGTCCTCTTCGCCGGCCACATTGCACTAATTATTTGTACCTAGGCGTTACGATCAAGTTGTCGGTCTTTCTTCAACTTGTACTTATGAAGCTTACGTATACTGCCTGGCGGTTGGAATGTATTACATACTCTTCTTTTTTTTTTATCTTCTTTTTTTACCTATTTATAACAAAATCTTAAAGAAAAAATTTTCATAATAATTATTATTGCAAACGTATCTGTAAAAAAAGGAAACTGTTACGGTGATTTCCGCGTCACAAAGAGTTTTTGAAAAAAAAGGCGAAAAAAAGACTTTTAATTAAGTGATTCCCCGTCCGGGTCCCCCAGCCGCGTCAGTAGAACCCGTCGACAATAAAGCAGCGCCGAACTTTTCAAACCCTGGGGACTGGATTACCGTCCGAGATGTGGATGCAGGAATACCACGGCACGATGGCCTCCCTCTCTCTCTCTCTCCGGTCGGCTTCCCCTCTCTCTTCATGGCATTAAAAGCCTGGATATTCGGCACTGAAAAAGGGGGTAAAAAAGCTGGCCCGACGCCGGGAATTATTTGCCACGCCGATTAGATTACCTAAAAATGTCGGAATTGCCTGTNGTAGTGTGGAGTTGCATTAGGTAACGCGAGATACGGCTGATACTTGCGCATTAGTTTCTGTTATGGATCAGTATCAACAGTCCTGCCAGTAACGTTACTATATTATCAATGCTACGTTAGTTATAGCCTGATATATGATAGCTAACTTTACAATGTTGTGATGTGACGTTAGCTAACATTCTGTAGCTAACGCCGGTCACTGACCAAGATAGCTGCCCAGTTCTCCACTGGTTCTCCTCACACCACAGCTCAATTTCTCTCCGATGGCCGTTATTTCTTCTAATCCTTGGCTGCTCCTGGTCTCTTGGACGCCTAGCAGGCTCATAATTATAAGGTTGTGGTCCGTCATATGCATTCGAATATTCATGTTCAACTTCTTCTGTGTCGAAACTAGCATTGGGAACTATGTTTATTAATACGTTACACCGGCCGCTCTCCCCCTTGTGTCCCCCGTGTTACGTCACATGCTGGAGGTCACGTGCCGAGGCTTTTTTATGCGGAAGTGAACATTTCTTACAAAAACGACGCCAGATGTCGCTGTAGTGTATATTTCTGTATATTTTTTTGAAAATCTAGTGTATTCATCATTTTCCTACACATTTATTCACAGGTGTCTTTAACCTGGAAGTTGCTCTTTAAAGGCACTTTCCTGCTGGACACAGACCCACACACAAAAATCTGGCTTTTGTATTTACCTGGAATTTAGGAGGCATTTGTTGTTGTTTTTTGCAAGTATTGATTTGCTTCAGCCAGATGAGAAGTTATGGGAAAAGTGACCATGGGTGGTCCTGCATATTTTTGCTTCATTTTTGGCTCGAAGCTTTTCTACTCAAAGCTACCAAACTCCAGTCAGACCACAATAATTGTACGTTCATCATAAAACACACTTCTTTTAGACTCTACTGAAACAACATTAAAGACCAATGAAAACTTCCGTTGTTAAAAATAACCTGCATATACTCGTTTCGTTGGGTGGAAAGAGTTAACAATTGATTTTGGAGATGGTTGGTTAATTAAACCTTGAGGTCAAGTATATATTGAGATTAATGATGATTTTGCTCCTCAGATGTGTGCGGATATTCGGGAAGCTGGAGAACGTCCGTGTGGTGCAGCTGAGTCTGTTCCAGGGGATTGCTAAAGCCACACATGTGGCTCCTACTGTTGAAATGAAAGCATGTGACAACCCCGCCTTAGACAACGCCATGCCGGACCCCACCATATTCTGCACCGCGTTTAAGAAGAACCGCTTCTACATGGTGAGAAAACTTGACATTCAAATCTAAAATGATACAGCTACATATTTAGTTAAACTATATGTCTAAATACGTTTGTTCCCTTCCTTCAGTTCTCAAAGAGAGAACCAGAGGATACAAAGAGTGCTGACTCGGACAGAGACATCTTCAACGAGAAGCCCTCAAAGGAGGAAGTGATGGCTGCCACTCAGGCCGAGGGCCCCAAGAGAGTGTCCGACAGCGCCATCATCCACACCACCATGGGAGACATCCACATCAAGCTGTTCCCCGTGGAGTACGTTTCTACTTCTTTCAGGTCTTTGTTCAGAAATCTCTTTACAACTGAACATATATTAACAGTAGTATTTAAAAAAATGTCCCTAGATGCCCCAAAACGGTGGAGAACTTCTGTGTTCACAGCAGGAACAGCTACTTCAACGGACATATATTCCACAGAGTAATCAAGGTGAGTTTTCCTCTGTAGTAAGTCAGATATAATCATTTATCTGACTGAGCTGCGTCTAAATCTGTGTCTTTGTGCTCAGGGTTTTATGATCCAGACAGGAGACCCCACGGGCACAGGCATGGGAGGAGAGAGCATCTGGGGGGGAGAGTTTGAGGACGAGTTCCACTCCACGCTGAGACACGACCGCCCATACACACTCAGTATGGCAAACGGAGGCCCAGGCACCAACGGCGCACAGTTCTTCATCACTGTTGTTCCAACTGTAAGTTTACACTTCACAATGGCAAACCATCTTAGACCCATTTCAGACACATTCCTTTAATGTTCTGGAAGTTGTTTGTGTTTAGATAGGAGTCTCAAGCCAGTTGTCTTTAAAAGTGGTTAAGACATTTTCACCCAGTTGGACATGCAGTGGTTTCACATTTCCAGCCTTGCTTCAGTCTGAAGTGAATGCCATCAGATTCCCATAAAGGCTACAGCAGCCCAACCTTACATATGCACATCTTATTGTGCCTTTTCAAGAACACAGAGTAAGATGAGAAGATAAATATACCCTCTTTTACTGTTAATATGAAGCTGCAGCTAGCAGAAGGTTAGGCTAAGTTCGCCTGACTAAATCAGCCCACCAGCCCCTCATCTTAAACTATTTCTGTACGGTCTCTAATGCCTAAAGAAAATTAAATCAGTTTAATATACTATAAAACATTGTGAACAGACAGAACAAATGTTCATGTTAGATTAGTCAGAGAATAGGTTATATTGTAAAAAATGGGCAAAAGAGAAACCCTGCTGCATTTCAAATTCTCACGGTATTGATATCTATCTTACTACTTAACATAATACTATTACAAATCTTTAGTTTTACGGTTTTGTATCAAGAATATAATTGACTAAGCAACAGTAACACTTTGACAAACCACAGTGGGGTAAATTGATTAAAATAGCGTCCCAAAGTGACGCACGGCTGTTGACAGACTGTATAAATAGGTTACAATTTCATCCCTGAAAATGGCTTGAATATCTTAATAATAAATGTTTAATGTGCTCTTTGTTTTTGCCTTCAGCCTTGGCTCGACAACAAGCACACCGTGTTTGGAAGATGCGTGAAGGGCATGGAGGCCGTCCAGAGGATCTCCAATGTCAAAATCAACCCCAAGACAGACAAACCGTATGAAGACATCAGCATCATCAACATCACTGTAAAGTGATCGTGTGTCTTAATCGCGTCCTGTACAGTGATGTTTTGTTTTTTACCAGAAAGAGTTATTAAAGAATGCTTTGAAAGAGACAAGTGAGAATAGTTTTTTTAGTTGGTAATCGCTCAAAGAAGAAGCCTCAAACCACACAAATAAGGTCAATTAGTTTATTTAACAGCAACACATTATGAATAATTTACAAAAGCCATTATCAAGTCCACTGTAACAAAGGTTTGATGTGCCTTGTGCTTCTATGTTCAAAAACAAATGGAAATGTTTTCACAAACTGCAGAAGGGCATTTTTAACACGTGCATTTTTTTTCTTTATTAGTATTTTTATATATAGGTACATGTTAACATTACATAGCAATGAATAAAGATGAAATCAAAGTCCAATGATGGGTCCCTAATACCGAGACAAGTGTGAGTGTTGGGCTTCACATTACATGTATTACTGAAGGCTGCTGATTAAAAGATGTACCATCTCTGAAGCACTCCACACTAAAACAGGACTTATGAGATGTTTGAATAGATATTTTCAGTGAGGTTAAGAGTCTACTACGAAACGGCAGATGGTTAATTTGCTTCCAAATAAAAAAATTGTAGTGATGCAGCAAACTATTGTATTCAACACATTCTGGGTGCGAGACTCCACAAAACGGAGGCAGAATCGGTGCATACAACTTTTCTCCCTAAAGCCTCGTATCAAAGTAACATTCCCGCTCATAAATAAGTTCAGTAAACAGTTTGTTCTGTAACTGAAAACAAGAACAGCTGTGGCATTAAATAGGTTCAAACAGTACGCTTAAAAAAAAAACACAAAGACCCCATGAAACATCAACCACTATTGCTAACAGAATGTGTCAAGGCAAAGTGAGAAAAGAGCCAAACTGAACATTCGACCTGTTTGAAGCCACTGGAAGTCGTATTGAGAATGTCTGTCCCATCTCACCTGCAAATATGCTGAATGTAGCTAAAGTTATTTCTCAGGAGTATACTGAAGGTTTACGATCACTACAAATACAGACTACCGTACTCAGCATTTAGTCGGGATTACTGTCACATATGGAGGTGGTTATGATGAATAGCGTGAGATAGAAAACACAGAGTTCACTGTCAGGGCACAAGGAGCATTATTAAGACTGGACTAAAATCAGCTAGCTATAGGTGCCAGATAAACAGCTGGTTAATAGAAAAAAGGTTTGAACAAAGAGAACAGTAAGCAATGTGCTGGACCGTGTAAGCTGCCTTAGAGAAGAAGCATGATGGGAGTTTTAATTCAGGTTTTGGGGGAAAGTGAGTTCATTTCTCAGGCTGGGAGGGTTTTGAAGTTTCCGTTCTGATTCAGTGAAGCGAGAGAAAGATTTCCTTTGCCCACATTGGGGCACAAAGAGGGGAAGATGAGGAGGCTTAAAGCCGCAGTCTGAGGAGTTCATATTTGGAAATGAGCAAAGGCTGGGGGGGTTAGGGTTCGGTTGTTAGGGGAGAGTCAGTTTGGGCCAGAATAGATGTTTTACATTTAGGCGACGTCCAGGACCCCGGCAGCCACCAGCTGTCTGGAGAGCCAGTCCAGCCCCTCGTGGAGACCCATCCCACTGCGGGCGTCGCAGCCCTGGATGTGCCAGCTCCGCCCACAGCACAGCTTGTGGAGGCTCAGCAGCTCTGTCATCTCCTCCACCGACACCACCCCGGGGACGTCCTGTAGACATGCAAACTGATCATCAACTCTGTCTGAGCTAAGACAAGGTTATTCACAGCAGAATCAGATGTATTTGCAGAGTATCGGTGCACACAAGAGGAATTCCACTCCTTAATGTACATGAACAGAAATCGATATTTTTTCATTTCATTTAATCGTTTATTTGAACTGGGACAGTGCACATCGATGAACACTTTAAAACAAAACAATGCTTACAAGCGTAAATGAGCCGGATTTTAGCTTTAAGCTAATTTCCATCCGCAGACCCCTCACACACAACATACAAGAACATGTCATTTATATACATAGGAAAAAGAAATACATGACATGCAGAAAGAACAGATTATAATAAGGAAAACAATGCTGGACAAATAAATGTTAGGAATAAATAGCTAAATAGGTTTTTGGAAGAAAAAAGATATACGTATATAAAAAGCCGCCATGGACTAACAATGCACATAATAAGTAAATAACGAGTTTCTGTATGTTGTAAACTATATAAGTGATGCAAATATCTGCAAAAAGATATGAGAGAAAATATGGGACAGCTGTATGGTGTAAAAACAAGCATTATCATTATTCCCTTTACCTGTTTGTTTGCAAAGATGAGCAACAAGGCATCTCTCAGCTCCTTCTCCGTCAGTAGTTTGGCCAACTCGCTGTGAGCCTCCATCAGTCTGTCCCTGTGGCAGCTGTCAATCACAAACACCACCGCTGCACGGAGAAGCAGAGTACAAAAGGGATTAAGTGAAAAATAAAAACAATATGAAAAACTATATTGAAATGTGTTTACCCTGTGCTATAAAAGCTTTACGTGACATTTAGAATAACATTAAACACAAAGATATTCAAAGTATATAGAGCACCAACAGTACCTTGGGTGTTGAGATAATAGTGTTTCCACAGCGGTCTGAGCTTATGTTTGCCACCCACGTCCCAGATGGTGAATTTCAAGTTCTTATATTCAACCGTCTCCACATTGAAACCTTTGACAAAAACAGAGAACAAGCTTCTTTTTTTTTGAGAGCAAAATCTTTGTATTTATGTAGAATAATTACAATCTGATTATACTATAGATGCATTTACCAATAGTGGGGATGGGTTGCATGAACTCATCTTGTTTGAGCTTGAAGAGGATGGTGGTTTTACCAGCTCCGTCTAGCCCAAGAGTTACAACACGGATCTCCATCTTGGGGCCGATGTGGACCCGATTGTCCTGAAACAACAACATATTGTGACATATTAAAACAAAGTCAACATCTGAACTATTAGTGAAGCAATTCTTTGCTGCTCCATGCAGACCAGCAGGAGACACAATCATGGTGGATAGTGTGTACCTTGGTGAAGGTGACAGGGATGCCAGCGTCCAGCTGAATGTGATCTTCCAGCTCTGTGAACTGATGCTGCTGCTTCTGAAGCGTCTCCAGCAAACAGTTGATCTCCTGCTTAGACATCACCACCCTGCAGTCATCCTGCAGCAGGAGAGAAGCAACATATGTCAGAGATATCACTATATCGTATGAGTCTCAGATATAGAGGCCCAAAAAAAAGGGTAACTGGATAAAACAAAAAATAAAGAAAATATGATCTATCTGTAGGGTCCTTTCCATATTATGTCATATATATATATATATATATATATATAATAATCTAATCCTGTCAGCGCAAAAACTGCCACATTAGTGGACGTTTATTGCACTATCAAAATGCAGTAAGTTTAGAATCTGATGTATGCAGCGCCTTTCCTTACTGCACCATATTTAAAAATGGTTTCTTTTAGTTAATTAGATGTTTATAGGGTCCAGGATGAAAAATACTGAGGTACTGATTGAAACTTTTCTTCTTTCTTAAAAAGATCAAGGTATTTATTTGGGTGTGTGGCGTCTCCTACCTGCTGCAGAGTCTTCTCGCAGTGCAGGCAGGCGGTGGAGACCTGGGACAGCAGGATGGTCATGTCCTCCTGCTGCTGCCTCAGCCAGATCAGCCTCTCCCTGACGTGAGCGTCCACCACGCTCAGCGCCATCTCCTCCTGCCGGCACAGGGTCTCGTGGAGGTCTGCAAAGTACGCCCGCACACAGGACCGCGCACTCTCCGCTGTGCCGGGGACCTGACGGAGGCAGGAAGTCCAGTCAAATTTATTTATAAAGTGCATTTTATAGAACAGAGGTAGACTCAATGTTTCAAAATAACAGAAAAAAGGCTCAGATGATACATGACAATAAAAACGAAGCTAACAATGTATTAATATTCATTTAAAATAGAGAATAATAGTTCAGATTCTTAATTAAAGTTTTACCGGTTAACCACCTACTTTAAATCTAAAGAGTGTGATTTTTCAGTCAAATCCTTACATGTTCAGTGTGCGCCATGCCTATTCCGTCCTCTACTATCTGCTCTCCACCCTCTATTTGCTGCACGATGCCCACCAGATTCCTGGAGTACTCGGACACTTCATCTGTGAAGGAGCGGATGCAGTGGGCCATGTCCAAAATGGACGCCCGGATCTGATTCGCTTCAGTCTCAAGAACAGTGTGCTGAAAAAGAGAAATGGTGAACACATGAGCATGCCTCTCAAGATGAGGATATCTAACAGGAGTTCAACTGTAGTTTATGTTATCCTACCTTGTGTCCCTGGTGCTTGCCGTACTCCTTGCACACACAGCACATGAGGGGCCCGGACTGGCAGGCCTCCTCCAGGCAGACAAACTCGATGGCGTGGACCTGATGCTGCGGGCAGAGGGTCTTCTCGTGGGGTTTGTCCGCCAGCGGCACCCGGCGGTGTTTGGCCAGCGTCCGGGTGGAGTGGGTGTGCTGGGAGCACTCGGCACACAGGTGGGTGGCACACACGGTGCAGTACATGGAGGCCGTGTGGCTCTCATCCTCATCACACCGGATTATACACTAGTGGAAAAGAAGAACTGTGAGTGAAAGGTGCTGTAGTTGTGATGGTGATATTTGATCTGATGTATGGGTTTCCTTACTTCTCCCATGCCTTTCAGAACATCCTCTGCCATTCCTGACTGGTTGCTGGCTCCATTCTGGAGACGCTCCAAGAGCTCAAGCAAAGCAAAGTTCTTCTTCAGACCCCAAACTCCAGAGTCACCTAAACAGATGTGGGGTACAAAGGATAAACTTGAAGACAAAAGGACATCAAAAGGTTAATAGTTTTACTTCCAAACAGAGAAAACAGTCTTAATAATACTTACAGAAAAAGATATGGACTTTTATGGCTTGATGTTCATGCTTTTTGGTGTGTAAATGCACATGGCTTCTCTGGTTTATACTGAGCAAAGACTGGCCAAGATATTTCGAAACAGAAAATGCCTAAAAATCCACAACAGGAGTTGAATATTTTATTATGCACCCTTACTCACCCAGCTCAGTGACCTGTCTGTCGAAGGGACAGCGGACTGCTCTTCCATGGAGAGGCAGCCGGGTGAGGCAATCATGGCACACTGTGTGCCCACAGAGCAGCAGACGAGGGACCTTGTCCCCCTGCAGAGAGAAGACGTCCTCACACACACCACACTCCAGCACCTGTAGGTGAGAAAACATGTATTGATTAACTAACAGACAACCTTGTCTTTGACAGTCACTGCTGCAGATAAAGTCAGAGGAAAGATATATCGGGAAGTTGGCACTGATTTTACAATGTATCCCCTATGTGCATGCAGATTGATGCACAACAAGGACTTAAAGAGAATACAGGAGTCATATAGATTAAGAGTCTCTGAATGTGTGTGAGATTCAGTCTGCTCCACTCATAGCATGTAAGGTGGTTAACCCTCCTGATTTATAACTGTGAACTTTGATAAATGCTATTTTGACATCTGCTAAGAGCAATTTTGAGAGGGGCAGGTTTTAACTTGCATGCAGAGATCAAACAACTTTTTTGACAACCGGCCAAATGACTTATTTTGCATCTTTTTAATTGAGCAAATCATGGGCCGTGGGAAGTAGGGGTGCTGAGGGTGCTGCAGCACCCCCTGGTGGAGGACAGGGGATCTGCACTTCCACAAGATTAAATGCAAATATAATACAAAAAAACCGAATTTTCAGCCTTGATGTAACAACATTCATAATTAAGTAAAGATAACACCCTTTTCACCCCGGTTACATTTTCCATTTGCCATGTACGATGGGCGCTGTAAGTGATGAAAGTGGGGAATTTTGGCTTATCGGGCACCCGCAGCTCACAGCCAAAGTGAGAGAGAGAGATAGATAGATAGATAGATATAGAGGGGGGGTGCACCGATACCGGCGGGTATTGTTGTTAGCTTCTGCTGCGCTAACGGATATAAGAAGCTGTTTCTACAATAATGTGGAGAGAGAGTTCTGTCCTGTCAGACTGAGAGGCAAAGTGAGGTAAAGGACTCTGAGGGTTTAGATAGTTCACTTTAGTCTAAGTTATCTCAGTGAATCTCAAACGTTTTGATCACAATTTATGTAAACAAATACTTCAAAGGGACACCTTTATAATTATTAGGACAAATAAAAACAGGTTTGAAATCATTCCAATGTATAATATAGGACAGTAAACCAAAAATATCATTTAAAACTGGAGAGATTTAAAAATATGCATAAATAAATAAATGTTAACTGGTAAAATTAGATATGAATGAACAACACAAATAAAATAAGTTACATTTATTTGTTATTGGCTATGGTAGGTTATTGGAAATGTTCACATATTTGATGAATAAAATGCAAACCGATCTTTCTCATATGGGTGTTTAGAGTTGTACCCCCCCCCTAAGATCAGTCTCTAGTAATTGGGCGCTCAAAGTGCACCAGACTGAAGCATTTTACTTTAAAATGTTAAAAAAAATCTTCCCGGGGGGGCACACCCGGACCCCCCTAGAGGATGTGAAGTCCACCCCCCCAATTAAAACATGTTATAATACTAAATACATTTGAAGCCTTTTATATAAGCTGTCCACCATGTCAATATGTTTCTCTTTTTGTAGTGTATTGGTCTTTTGTAGAGGTTTTTCATTGCCAGCTAAAATCTTGCCTATAGGGCAGCAAATTGGTCAGAACCAGCCCTGGTGTCATCCCCACAGCACCCCCCATTTGAAACATGTTCCCACGGCTATGACCGCAGTACTTTTCCTACAAAGGTTCATGAGAACTTAGTTCATCAGAACTCTCTAGTTCTGATGAACTAAGTACAGATCGCGTTCACACCAGAATAAGTCCCTGAGGGAGGATTAGGCAAATGAAGCCGCTGTCGTCACTTCTTCTTCTTCTGCTTTGGGTTTACTGGAGCACCGCAAACAACTTCACGGCGTATACTGCCACCCGGAGTCCCCGGCCGGAAGTCCCCAGAGTTGGGGAAGGCTTCAGTAGAAGCTTTTTTTTTATTTTTTTTTTGTTGTTGTTACTGAGGTTTCTTCGCCTTGGTTTTATCGATAGTTGCTTTTGGTTAGTGGTGGACAAGTAGGACGATCTCTCGTCCAATGGAGTGGTCAGATCTCTTTTTCCAGATGACTATCCCGTGTCTTTACGTCTTGTGCTGGTGGCAGTGAGGGTTTTTTCATAATAACCTCTTTCGGCGGTTATTTAATAATAGGAATCGTAATCGATTACCGTATCGGTCGCCGTTTTCGTCTCTCCTGATTGAATAGTTGTGTTTCTTTTGTACCTCACCCCTCTATCCTCAAGCCGCAAGGCCTCTCAATGANTTATCTGGCACTGGAGTGTGAACATGACCAGGGTTTTATGGAGGAGTTGATTAGATGAGTACAGGTGCTCCTCATTGTGAACCAGCTGAGCCTTCTAACGATCACCACACTGCAGGGCCGTGGGAAGTAGGGGTGCTGAGGGTGCTGCAGCACCCCCTGGTGGAGGACAGGGGATCTGCACTTCCACAAGATTAAATGCAAATATAATACCAAAAAAAACGAATTTTCAGCCTTGATGTAACAACATTCATAATTAAGTAAAGATAACACCCTTTTCACCCCGGTTACATTTTCCATTTGCCCTGTACGATGGGCGCTGTAAGTGATGAAAGTGGGGAATGTTGGCTTATCAGGCGCCCGCAGCCCACAGCCAAAGTGAGAGAGAAAGAGAGAGAGATAGAGAGATAGATAGAGAGGGGGGGTGCACCGGTACCGGCGGGGATTGTTGTTAGCTTCTGCTGCGCTAACGGATATAAGAAGCTGTTTCTACAATAATGTGGAGGGAGAGCTCTCCTGTCAGACTGAGAGGCTCAGTGAGGTAAAGGACTCTGAGGGTTTAGATAGTTCACTTTAGTCTAAGTTATCTCAGTGAGTCTCAAACGTTTTGATCACAATTTATGTAAGCAAATATTTCAAAGGGACACCTTTATAATTATTAGGATAAATAAAAACAGGTTTGAAATCATTCCAATGTATACTATAGGACAGTAAACCAAAAATATTGTTTAAAACTGGAGAGATTTAAAAATATGGATAAATAAATAAATGTTAATAGGTTATTGGTTATGTTCAAATACAAACCGATCTTTTTCACATGGGTGTTTAGAGTTGTATCCCCTAGATCAGTCTCTAGTAATTGGGCACTCAAAGTGCACCAGATTGAAGTATTTTACTTTAAAATGTTAAAAAA
>NW_011369945.1:6853937-6863938 GCF_000735185.1 Notothenia coriiceps
GGGGGGGAGGGGGGGAGGTAATGCGTCTCTGATATTGGAAATTGTTCAAGGGGCCGGGTCAAATGTGGAGGCGGGCCGTATCCGGCCCGCGGGCCGTAGTTTGGGGACCACTGGTTTAGATAGTTCACTTTAGTCTAAGTTATCTCAGTGGGTCTCAAATGTTTTGATCACAATTTATGTAAGCAAATACTTCAAAGGGACACCTTTATAATTATTAGGATAAATAAAAACAGGTTTGAAATCATTACAATGTATACTATAGGACAGTAAACCAAAAATATTGTTTAAAACTGGAGAGATTTAAAAATATGCATAAATAAATAAATGTAACTGGTAAAATAAGATATAAATGAACCACAAAAATAAAACAAGTTAGCCTACATTTATTTGTTATTGGCTATGGTAGGTTATTGGTTATGTTCACATACAAACCGATCTTTTTCACATGGGTGTTTAGAGTTGTATCCCCTAGATCAGTCTTTAGTAATTGGGCGCTCAAAGTGCACCAGATTGAAGTATTTTACTTTAAAATGTTAAAAAAAATCTTCCCGGGGGGACACCCCCGGACCCCCTTAGAGGATGTGAAGTCCACCCCCCAATTCAACATGTTCATGCAATACTAAATACATTTGAAGCCTTTTTATATAAGCTGTCCACCATATCAATACGTTTCTCTTTTTGTAGTGTATTGGTCTTTTGTAGAGGTTTTTCATTGCTAGCTAAAAATCTTGCCTAGGGCAGCAAATTGGTCAGAACCAGCCCTGGTGTCATCCCCACAGCACCCCCCATTTGAAACATGTTCCAAATGTAACAATCACTTGCATACTCTTTCAGGATTTGGCAGGGGCTTATTTTGTGCCCTGCTTGCATGAACACTGTGCAGATACTTTTAAAATCTATCACGTTACTGAGGCTGCCACACAGAGGAGCTGCAGTCCACCTCTCAGCTATGACGCCAGTTGATAGACTGCTAGCATTCTGCAAACACAAACATCAGGCAGGGATTTTGGACGAATATAGCTAAGTCGATTACAAAAAACACACAAGCAATAACATTCTGACTATTATTTTCCTGCCAAATCTAGCCGACTGTTTGGCATCCACTGACACCAACGCCAACGCAGCAGCCAAATCAGAATCCACGAAGACGAAATGACTGTCGATCCATGGAGCAAACTAACGAAACAACACGATGACATCGAACATAACACGGCAGTCTATTTTAATGATATTACACCAACCTTGACGTTGCCTCCGTGAGCCCCCCTCCCGTGTCTGATGCAGGGCTCCATCGTCGCTAGGGCTCCCTGCTTGTTTATTCCTGCTGCAGCAGCGGCCATTCTTGGACGACAGCGCAGATGACTGAGTAGGTGCGAGAGGAGAATC
Source organism: Notothenia coriiceps (assembly GCF_000735185.1). NCBI lineage: Eukaryota > Metazoa > Chordata > Actinopteri > Perciformes > Nototheniidae > Notothenia > Notothenia coriiceps. The sequence goes on from NW_011369945.1 coordinate 6,855,324, forward strand.
CCCCAAGTACTTCCGGGTTCGTTCTTTCGTCTTCTGTGTTGTGTATTCATTCATTTATTTATTTTGTATTCATGTTTAAACAGCACAAAAAGTGGAACAACATTTGCGGTGTCCACAACTGTCTGCATTCCGTTTTTAGCTAATAGTATTCTATTCCACATGTACATAGTTCACTGCTCCTGCATTACTTTATTGTTCACTTGCAACATTCTTTGCACTATTTTTTATGTTTTATGTCTTATGCTGCATTGTTGAAGAAGTCTGGGACTTTTTCATTCCGCAGTGTTGCTACTGTACAAATGACAATAAAACATTTGAATTAAAAAATAATGTTATAATACATATTACTTTAAAGTATTGTTTACGCATTGAGTTGACTGATACCTGATTAATACAGAAAAATTGGAATGAAAACAGTATAATCATATCATATCTGAGGGAATCAAGTTATTTTTATGCAATTCAATTACAGGGAAGAAGTCACACTGTTTGTCTTGTGTTGATGACGTAATGTTGACGCGACTCTCCTGGATCTAGCCCTAGCAAGAGGGACAGTTTTTAGCTAACGGAACTCTACTCTTTCCTTCAACTAATAACTGTTATTTTAACGGTAGGTGTTTCAACGTATTAAAATAGTCGTTTGTCGTTACGTGTATATGTAATATTTGAAGAGGAGTATGAAATAAAGTAGTTCCTCCATGTGTTCATTCAGGGCGGGTAACTGGAAACAATACAGCACTATTGAACCAGTGTCTTTAATAACTTCCCCATCTGTATCCTCTTCAGTCTTTCAGATCCACCTGCCTCAGGTATCAGTGATGTCTCAGCAGACGGCCCCCCTCGCCCCGGACTCCCCTGCGCTGCTGGTCACCAGCAACGTGCAGAAATATGCCATCAAGAAGAAGAAGGTCCTGAGCGCGGAAGAGGCGGAGCTGTTCGAGCTGACCCAGGCTGCGGGGGTCACCATGGACCAGGAGGTCTTCAAGTAGGTGCAGTCACAGGGGGAAGTAACTAAGTACTTGTACTGTACTTGTTACTGTACTTGTTACCTGAGTATTTCCATTTAATGCTATATACTTCCACTCCACTACATTTACAAGGAATTCATGTAATTCTACTCCACTACATTTATTTAACAGCTGTACCTACCTTTAACAAATGGCATCTCTTAACTAGTGAACTCACTTTTTAAGTCACAAAAGAGTTTTGTGATGATTTAAATATTTTACAAAAATTCAATCAGAACTTTGTTTGGCTACAACAATTGATGTATACTGTGTTTTAAAGATTCAAAGTTGTTATTGTCATATGCAAAGTTGGAAAAGTATGGAATCAATACCTGAAGTCCCAGGCTCCTTCAACATGCAACATAGGCCTACATATATATTAGACATAAAACAATAAAAAATGGTGCAAAAAGAAACCAATGAGCAATACAATCCTACTTTGATGCAACAATACTATCTAGAAATGTCACATTTATAAATATAATTGTTCACACACATAAAGGGCATTTTTCTGCACAAAGATTACTTTGACGTGTTTACACTTTAAGTATATTTAATACTTTGTAAGCTAGAATATGAATGCAGGACTTTTACTTGTAATTATGTATTTTGACAATAATCAATTGGTACTTTTACTCAAGTAAAGCGTCTGAATACTTCTTCCAACACTGAATATGATCAGCAGAAACATGAGTGTAGTGCAAATGGATCATAAACAGGAACTCTGACCTCACATCTTCCTCCCCCACCCCAGGATCATAGTGGACCTGTTAAAGATGAACGTGGCTCCTCAAGCGGTCTTCCAGACTCTGAAGTCGATGTTGGCAGGTCAGAGGGTCGCTGAGAGCTGCGGCATCGGGGAGTCTTCAACGGCGCCCCACACTACCAGCATCACCACGGCACCAACCGAAGCCAGAGGTGAATGTCTGCAACACACACAATCACTACTATATTTATATGGAAAGTTTAAGGGCTCATCACACAAGTTGTGCAGATGTCAATTATCTCCACTGAATGAGCTGCAACCAACATGAGGGTGAGCAAGATCTGTACATGCACATACACACTGGAGCGGGGGCCTTTTTCACTGCATATTTGATATCATATTTAAGGCATAGAATATAATATATAGCAATAACATTGGTTACCTTCTCTTCAGGTGTCACAGTCAGCCATGGAAGCGTAATTCAGCTGCATATCTGCAGGAAAATAAAGAATAATAATGAACAGGGTTCAAAACAGTTAATAGAACACACCAACAAAGAACTGATTGTGTGACATTAAACACCACAACTATCATTTTGTGAGAGTTTAAACTATTCATAAGGTTAATTATTGTTAAGATAAGTATATAGTGTGATTTAGGATTAATTCCTGCTTCACAAGTCAACCAAAATTGAATGAAGCCATTATTGAAGTTATTAGGTAGGCATTACATTTTATTTTTTATTTGGCACAATAACTTTCCTGCAAGTCACCTTTTACTGTCAAAGGCCTTTTCAGATATCCCAGTTGGCTGCTACAAAATCCCAGGTTTTGGTTAGAAGATGTGACAGCTCAGGCTCACAGCTTTTCATAACAAAGTTAAGAATGTTTTCTGATTCTTTTGTAATTCTTCTTGTGCTCTTCGCCTCTCCCAGCCCTCTTTAAACATGTAAACCATTCACATTCCTGCTCTTAAGAACTGTTCACACTGTAGTAGAGGCTCATTCCTGCACTCTGCATCACCTAATCCCCCTCACTTACTAAACTCTCTCTTTAGTCACTTAAAGGTGAACTGAAGAACGAGGATATAAAGTAGATAGTCTTCAAAAAGAAATCTTCATGCATGTCAGTCACGGGACTCTCTAATTTATTTTCTATCACTTTTGAATTCTGTTTTTCCTGTGCCTGTTGTTCACTGAAGAAGAGGACTCTTTGGTCTCTGGAAAGAGCCCTAAGCGTCCTGCAGCCCCCCCCTCAGCGTCTGGCCCCAGAGCCACAAGGGTCAGCACTAAGATTGTGGTCTACGGCCCCCAAGATGCTAACCCTCCTCACTCTCAAGGTCCCCTCTGCTGCACTCCGTCCACACCCCCATCTGTCCGCTTGCCTGCCTATATTAGTGTCATTAGTGTTCTGCATGTCTCCTCACTCCATGGACCAGCATCAAAATAACAAGTGTGTGTGTGTGTGTGTGTGTGTGTGTGTGTGTGTGTGTGTGTGTGTGTGTGTGTGTGTGTGTGTGTGTGCGTGCATGTGCGGAGTAATTTACAGTGGGTCATTTCATGTGGACATTTTCACTGCACAATATATTTTTAATTGGAGCTTTAGTGGCTAGAATGTAAAGTTTTTCCAGCAATGCTTTCCCAAGTCTCTCCCAATCTCCTATTTAAGTATGATTATTATTGTTTTACCGCTTGCTGCTTCAACGAAAACATTTCCGAATTTGGGATTACAAAATTAAATCTTATTTTATCTTGACACTTTACATGCAGCTTTAATTCACATATGAAAGCATTTTCTCGAAGGGGATAATATACCAGGACTTCTTGACTTTACATAAAGGTGTGGTTGTGGTAGAGTTGAGCAAAGGTGTGTTTTATTATTTATTTTTTATTTAACCTTATTTGTAAAGGAAATAATGTTTTTGGTCTCCCTATTTAAATGTAACATGGCCTTGCCTACATCTCTTGGGACAACCTGAATGATCACAGCTGTTGTTGCCAAAAGCCTATAGCCTCTTCTCCCAGCTCCCAGTCAAGTGTGCAGTGTTGATGTGCAGTGCTATAAACTGTATTTAAAAGAAGTTAAGAAATGGTGTCTGTAAAAAATGTCATTTTCTGTATGTGTAATGCGTTTATCTTTTCCATGTCATCGCCCTTCTCCATTTGTCATGTTCTCGGAGCATGTGTAGCTACAATCATCCCAACTAAACGTCCACCCCAGTCTATGGTCTGCCCTTTAACTTGCTGTGTTTCCTCCTCTTCTCAGCAGTGCGCAGTAAGGCAGCAGCGGGCCACAGTGAGAGGAGCAGAGAGGCCTCCAGCCAGCGGGTGCAGCGGCAGCCCAGCGCCACCAGGGGGCCTAAGACCAAGAGCTCCGGCAGCAGCAGCTCCTCCTCTCAGATAAACTCCACATGAGCCCCAGGTCAACATGACACCGTTTGTAAATATGTAGTTTTCTTTAAATCTAACTTATCTCTATGTAAAACTGAGTGATGTGTTTTTAAAGGGTTGTTTCTCCCAAATTACAAAAACAAACACTTTTCTTTTCATCATTACATGAGAGTTGAATTTATTTTTGTTAGCGCAGATAACAGTATCAAAATGTAACGTATTCACAGTATTTTAGCCTATAGTTGTTAACATTTTGGCTAATTGGCACAGTTAAAAGTACGCTGAATTATTTATTTGCAGTTACTATTTCGAGTGTAGTAATGGACATAAAGAAAACTATCTCTGGATGACTTTGATACTGAGAAAAACAAAAAAATATGATCATTGTTCCAAGGCAAGTTCAGGAGCTAATTTAATTAAGTAAGTATCACTAATGTCTTTTTTGTATTTTGGGTTAAAGCAATCCTTTACATTTCAAACATAATGTAAGGTAGTCCGGATATCTCTTCTTTTTTTGTTCTGGCAGATGTTACTGTAAGTGAGGAAAGCCTTTTGTTGCGTTTAACTTTTAAGAGTATGACAGAAAAACTGAGAAATATTTCACTTTTTCTACACAAAATGGAAATGTCTGTATTCAATGTGCAACTTTTTTATAAAATGACTGATCTTTAATAAATCCAATAATAATATTCTTCCCTGATATGACCAATCTCTTGCATACTTTTACAGTTACTCATGAATCAAACTTGAACTCTTATTAATTTAATATCTCAAGTTGGTTTCCTGCACTCTTATCCTCATTTTTAAGTACAACACTTCACATTGACAAATCCAGTATTTATGACCATTGTTGTTTTATTTTCAAGGATTTTATTGATTTTTCCCTTCTTCCATTGCCTTTGTAATCTTGTATTTCTTCTTGCTTTTCAGTTTTTAAAATACTGAAATCTTGCTTTTCAATTTGTTGGTGACTTGCACAGAGAATCTTGATACACTCATCGATCGATAAAGACACTTCAACAGAAAAAGGCTTCTTTCTCTCGTGGCTAGTCGGAAACAATTACCTGCAGATCTCAGAGTGTAGTGCTTGTCGGCTTTTCTTATTTTTTTCTGACTGAATGAGTACAGCTGTTCTGTCTTTCTCTTCCTGAATGGCTGAAAATACAGTCAGAGCCTCAGCTATTCTGAGACGAGACACATTTTTAAAAATGACCTTCAAGAATGCTCTCGGTTATTGATCTTGCTCTAACTGTGATGGTTATGAATGTGAAGAGGGGTTGATATATTTCATATTTTTCAGTTTGAAATGTGCTGCCTCTATGGTTCAGAATAGTTTTCTGCTCCGTCACATGGGGGCAGTAGAAGCACACTGCAATCACTTTTGTCCCACAGTTGCACCCACATCTTTTCTCCAACCTCTCTCCTTGCTATTATGAATGAAAGTGAGTCTGAAATGAATGCATTGTGTGTGTATTTGAAACAAAGCATCCTTTCGTTCACACACAGACGGAGAGTTTACCTCACAGGTGATGCAGAGGGAGAGGGTGGATGCTGTGGAGGTGGCAGGCTGCAGGGCTTCAGCTGCGGGTCTTTTATGTGGCCGTTTGTCCTGGTTATGTGTTCCTGCCTCTGCTCTGCGCTCTGCATTGATGGCAGCGTGCCTGTAATTGATGGCACCTTATTGCTGTGGTGTAGCAGGTTTAATGGGGCTTGACAGAGCAAGAGAAAGCAGCATGCAACCAGGGAGGGAAGTTAACCCTTTCCCTCACACCCCACCCTCCATCCCAGTCTCCCCCCGCTAACTCAGACTAATGTAATACTCTGGTGTTTTTATCGTTTGTACTTAAATCCTAAAGTCATATAAGTCTTATAAGAAGTTAACTTTGTCTTTACATTGAAATACATCAACCCTTTATGTTTGCGATTGTGCACATAGGTTTCATTAGTTTACATTCCAGGTTGAGGAACATGAAAAATCTCGAAAATTTAGAGAGTTGGCGTACATGTAAAGGAATTAGTTCGTCCTGAGTAAAGCTCCTTCTAAGGAATATGGCTAACTCAATTTCACCGCTAGACGATTAATGTCCTTTAGTCTGTTTTCGATCAACAAAAAAATAGTCACAAATCCAACTCAAGTATTCGTCAACTACCAAAGATCTCTTAAAGGAACTTTTCCGGATTTATTTTATTTTAGACGTCCTTCATTTTACTTTGTGGAGTAAAATTTTTTTAAGTTAATACATTTTAATTTAGGTAGTTTGGAAAAATTCCTTAAATATACGGTCGAAAAAATGAGGACTGAAATCACCAAGAGTAATAACGGTATCGGGACGAAAGGTTTCCGAAATAAACAGATTAATTTGTCGTTTTATTATTTTTTTACCACAATGAAACTTGTGATAAATAAACTTATTAATTAATGAAGAAATCATATGCAAGGAGGCTGAACTTAACACGAAATATTTAAGAAGTTTAGGTAACCGGTTACGAACTCTTTGTTTTACGGTAAGTTAAGTCGAAGGACCTTAAGTGTCTTGAGTGTTTCTATCCTTGTAGAACTCGTTTGGTGAACCCGTTTATTTTGGGTTCTCATAGGGACGAACCAAACTTTTGCCCGAATTGTAAATTCCACACCCTTTAACCCAGAATAAACATATCAAAACCGTTTGACTGGGAATACTTACGAAAAAACTTTTCCTATTATAACCCGCAAACACCGACAAAGTTGCAGACTAGGTCGAGGTTCCTCTTACTACCTTCTCTCCTAGAAAGTCCGCTATCTTCACAAATCGAAACACACGCAACTTGATATATGCATCGTCTCTCACTTACCTCTATCTTGTCTCCTAACACTCACCACTACCTTTTTTCCCCCCCACCCCCCTCCGTTAGTTCTACTCTCTCTGACGGAGTGTAATGACAGTTCGCTAAATTATATTCACACCTTATTCGTGTTGTTTGTAACTGGTTAGTGTACAGGTCGTCGCGTCGGAGCTTGACAAGCGTTCAGTCGGGACTTCTGCTGGTATGTAGCGTCTGAAATGAAGACTATTTTTCCGTATGGTTATATTGACTTCCGTATCGCCACCGTCTTCTTTTTATCGTTGGGTTTTAGACGTCGGTCGACCTTTCTCACTAACCCCTCGCCTCCTCTCCCGCCCACGCTACTACGCTCTTCACTTTTTCCCCAATTCTCTCTCTTAACATTTCTCTGTTGATTCCTCCTTCACCGGATATTTAAAATCGTCTCTTTACAACCTGGTATCAAGTGATTTTATTCTCTTTTCAGTCTATTTATGGGTTCCTTTGCCTTTTCATACCTCCTCTTTTTTTCTTGCTTGTCGCCTCTTTGTCACTATAAGGAGGGTGGTGGTAGGGGCTTTTTTTTTCTTTTTTTTTTTTTTGTTTTTTTTTTTTTTTGTTTTCTTTGTTTCTGTTTTCTTCTTTAGATTCTTATTTCCTTTTTTATTTGTTTTTTTTCTAAAACTTACCCTTTCTTGTTTATTTAGTTTTCTTAATCTTACACTTTTATTGTAGTCGAGGTATTTTTTTATCTGTTTTTTTTTTTTTTTCGTTTTTTGTTACAGATTATAGTTGGGTTAAAATAACTTTAGTTGGGAGCTCCTTGGTCGTATACGCGTTGGTTTTTTTCTTCTTCTAGTCACTTCTTTGTTATATACTCTTAAATTCTGGTTTTGGGTTGCAAGTAATTACTAACGGGTTGTCGAAACTGATCGAGTAATTAACGTTCACGACCACTATGCGGTATCTGTGTATTGCTAGTGTTTGTTTTTACGTTTTTAGTGCTACGGTCAAGTACGCGGGCTCTGGCATGCTATGTGCTTGAACCCTAAGATCTGGTTGTGAATGTCAATTAGTAGAACGTTGTGCGTTATCCTACTGTCGATTATAATTCAGCGCAGATCGGACGTCATGTTCGTTGTACGAGTAGCAGTAGCTTGAACTGGAATTACGTATATCACAGAGTGTCGCCACGTGTCTCAGCGGTTTGAATAGTTCCACTAACATCATCACCACACATTTGACTCACTTCCTATTGTGAGGGAAATAATTACCTCCTCAGACGTGATCGGTACTTTAAGGTAGTATTGTTTTTTATTTGTGTAGGTTTGCGACCTCACCTACGGAAAACCCTTTCACTGTACTCACCTTCCGATGCAACCATCGAGTCTAGCCGTGTGACCCGGGGAAGTCCTTAGCGGTCCTTGATGCAGACGCTCAAACATTTATTTAAGGGTCGGCAAATGGAAACAGTTTGTGAATCCAAGGAGGTTCGTTTTGTCCCCTTCGTGGTTGTCGACCGGTCAATATAAAGTCTTCACGCAGCTCCACAACCCGAAGGAACTAGTACCTGTTCGACGGTAATGGTACTGGACTATTGTCATCCTTAGCATTTGTTCGATTAGTGCTCCGGGATAAACATAAGAGTAAACACAAACGACGTGACGACACGTCCCCCCCCCCCCCCCCCTCCGGTTTGTGGTGCTTTTTG
>NW_011369945.1:6863983-6874820 GCF_000735185.1 Notothenia coriiceps
CATTCCAAGATCATCGAGATGAGGACTTTCTGGGCTGTTCTCTCCGGCTCAATTACAGGTAAAATATGAAACTTCTGTCCTGAGTCCTGGGTTCAGAGACTTTCTGGATTCCTCGTTATGGAGTAGGCCCATTTCTCTATATCTCATACACATCGGGCTGTATGGAGAGTAAACTCTGGGAAGACATGGCGGTGAGGCTTTGATGTTAAGTTTCGCTAGAGATGTGTAGCAGGGCAGTGAGGAAAGTTGGATGAACGCCAGTTATGATAAAAAAGAGAAGAGTAAGCACCTTCCACGGTGGAGCTGCGCGATGCAGCTGTTCTGTCCGTGCTGGTGTGGTCGGTTGGCGGTTGTGTCAGCCAGTACAAATCCGCTGATCCAACACGCCCGAACCGCTCTGGACTGACGCAGTGGACAACAGGCCTGCCGGCTCCTGAGTAGCCTCCTCCAAGCCTCCGCTCAGCAGTCGGACCCACACCTGGTGGCCGTGTATGATCCCACCATACCACCCGGTGACAGGGCTGCGCCTCCGAACCAGGCAGGCTGAACTCGGGCCCATGCTCCGCCGCTGTTGCAACCCTGGAGCGTCGCGTCATTTCCACCAGCAGCCGCGGGATGCAGTCTGAAAGGCCTGCCTCTCGCAGCTCAATCCAAGCCGAGCTCTGTGTCTCACCGGGGGTCCTCCAGGAGCAGGGAGCGAGCTCTCAGACAGCTCTCAGTAAAAACAGCTCTGACTGACACTATCCGCCGATCATCACACTAGGCCTAAGGCTGTCCCTATACTGGGCAGTAAAGAGAGTAGAGAGTTAAGGTGCAAGGAACGCCAGCATGCATTGCTTGCCTCAGGTGTTCGCAGGAGCTGGAGGAGCGCTGAGGTTCAGTCAAGGAAAAAAAATCAGTGGGGTGACAAGACTGCGGGGCTGCTTTCGCAGCACCCGTCAATCATAGGGGCAAGGCTTGACTGGAAGCCAAGTCAAAGCCAACAATAAAAGCTAAGGAGCTAGAGTCCGTGCTCGAGGCCATGAGGCCCAACCCGGAAAAAGACTCTTCCGAGTTCAGCTCTGATGGAGCATGCTGGCGATTCCTCTGAAATACAGAGTCGTGATATTTGGTGAAGGAAAGAGAGACGGGCTTGCCATCGCATCAACGCGAGAGAAGAACCCTGGGAAAAGATCACCTGTCCAGAAAGAAACTAGAACGAGGGAATAGTACATCTGTCGGCATGCTATCAGAAAACTAGGCCAAGTTTAGGCTGAAGCTGTAACCAGGCAACAAAAGAAAGCCATAAAAGCACACCCTTCTGAAAAGGCCTGCTTGCACAAAGATGTTGTGGGCGGTAGAAGATAAGAGACACAACTCATTTGTTGAGTGTTAAAGGATTAACTCTCCGCAGTCCCAAAAATAAGAGAGTTTGGAGTTCCCCAGGGGAAGCGTCGCTGGGCACCTCTTCTAATTCCTAATGATTTCATATCAAGGTGATGTATGTCTCTATGCAGAATGATGTAGCTTGCTCTTGTATTTAATAGATGCAAACCCTACCACAGAGCTTATAATGGTTGATAATTAGGTGAAGTTATAATACATTTCTCCATCTATCTTTTCTGTCAGAACTGAGCCTGTTTTATTTGGGTCTAGATGTTATTTTTAAAGAGATTCTTTCGACGCAATTTCTGGTGCCGATATCCTGATGTCTTTGTGCGACCAGCCGCAGGAGAGCGAACACACTGATGAACCATGCAGCGCTTTTATCGGCTCAATAAAGGGCTTTTAATTGTTCCAAGCATGCTTCTTTATATATTTGAAGGCATGCAAGTGGTTGTTTTAAGGACATAATATACAATCTAAATATGATATAACACTTTCATTGTTAGTTCTAGACACCCTACAATCTTTCACCGTTAGGCCAACCCGGATCATTTCAGATTCCAGTTTCTAAAAGGAAAGAAAGAGCTTGAGAGGACTTTTTGTCAGGCGGCTATACTTGCCAAAATGCAAAAGAAATAAAAAAAGATGTGGAAAATATCAAACGTCTAAAGAGACCTGTTTGCAGATTAGAGAGGGACCGCGCTTTGGATGAATGTATCTTCAGCAGGCTGTAAAATGGAGCTGATTCCAACATATAAGAAAACCAAGAGAAGACATGTTGAGCTGAAGACCAGCATGGTGGGTTTAAACATGCAGCAGAGTCGTTTGACTCATGCAGCGGTGAGGAAGACAGGTTAGGATCGGGCGCGCTGGATCACTCACCGCGTCGATATTCAGAGGAGTCGCAGCACAGGTGACCCCTTCCTGCCTGCCGTTGAGGGCCATACATGAGTACTATCTCCTCGTGCTTGGAAGAGGGTTTTAGAAAATGTCCACACTGGTTAGGTTTCACCAGAACGAGACATCCTCTGAAGATGTCTGAGTCCCTGACCTCTCTGTCGCCACAGAACCAGGAAACCTGGCAGATCTGCAGACACATCGTCACTACAAGCAGCGTACACACCACTTATGATACGCAGAGGATGCAGAACATAATGTTCTCGACAGCATCTCTTTCTTTAATAACCAGGCCGTGTTTCCCTACGCGTTCCCCAGAAGACGGTGCAATGGAACTGGGGCCCGGGAAGCCCCTCTGCGACGCAGGAGGTCCCTCATGCGGGCTTTGAGCACAGCACGGGGCAGAAACCCCTGGATTCCAGATCCTCGTGAACTGAAGACAAACACATGAGCAGTGGTTATCAAGCCAGGTTGTTTGGTCACCGTTTAAATATTTAACAAGACTTGGTCAAAACGTTCCTACAAAATTAGGGCTGTGTTTTCAGTATTGGATGATATATGCTATAATACACATATATATTATGATTCTGATTCTGGATGTAGAGCGTAACCTTCGACGGTGAGGGTGGGCGGAGCCTCCATTGCTCCTCGAAAGTCGTTCCCTGGCGGCAGCAGCTGTAGACGGGCCGGCGTCCTCGGTGAAGACGTCCAGCAGGCATCAGTGTGTGCTCGTTCTCGTCATGGAGGGATCTTGCACACTTTGAGTCTGTGATCACCTTCTGGGAGTCTTTGTACCACAGGAGACCCGTGGGCATCGGCGCAGGAGACCGCCGCTCACTGGCACCGTGAAGGCGTACGGAGCGCCCGGAGGAAACGGTCTGAGGCTGGCATCTGCCGCTCGATCTGAGGAGGCTCCGGTCTGAAGCACAACGCAGAGAAACCCTCAGAATATAGGAACAACAGATGTATATAGCATTGAAAACATGGAGGTGGAGATCACCTCACCGCCTGACATGGAGAGGTTCATGGTGGTCCGGTTTTTCGCCGGCGATGAAAGGTGTATTTCTCCGGCGTCGGCTCCTGAAGGTCTCCGTCACGGTGAGAGGCGGTGAACCCTCCGGATGCAGACGTAAGTTGAAAGCGCGCTGCTCTCCACAGAGAACTGGATCTCCACTCCGTTCCTCAGCCAGCGGCCCTCCACCTCGTCCTCGTTCACCTCCAGCTCAAAGATGGCGCGCTGCTTCTCCACAACCTGAAGATAAACCAGACCAAGGCTTTAATCCGGAGAACTGAGATCCAGGAGGTCTGTTATAGTTCTAATGTTTCTTAATGCTCTTAATGTCTTTCATGTATCTAAAGCAGTTTGAATTGCCTTGTATTGAAAGGTGCTATATAAATGCACTTGCCTTGCATATAGTTATATCTGTATATCATTTTTGTTTTATCTTTCATTTTTGTAATCTTTAATCTTGTGCGAATCTGTGCCGTCCTGTTTTTCATTCTTACCCTGTTGCTGTGTAAACCACCATTCCCCCCCATCTTATGTTATCTTATATCTGCAGCTCTGTGGTTTTCATATGATGATCATGATTCTACTCACGGTGATGTCCCTGCTGGCGGGTTCGGAGATCTTGATGTCCCGTCCCAGGACCCCCAGCGAGGCCTTGGACATGCTGGACCCGGCCACCGCGGTGTACTCTCCGGCGTCAGAGAGGCGTACCGACTGCAGCAGCAGCTGGTGGGCGAACTTATCTGAGGTAATCTTATATCTGCAGGAGACACAGCAGAGGCAGCCTGTCAGGAGACTGTTTGGGAAATATGTTCCTAGGCCCGTAATCACATGTCTGTACTGCCCTCACTGAGCACCTGCAACCTTGGGCTGCTCTCAGTGTTTTGTCTCCCTGTTCCTGCCGATATATATGTTTTATCTCGTTATGCACAATGTTGATTATTCTCTCAGAACTAACTAAATACATGGGTCTGAGGTAGAGATCTTCAGAATTGGCTTGGCAGCAGCTGTATCACCTCCTGTCTGCAGAACATGTCTTGTGAATTCTCCGTCCGAAGCTCCAAATAAACCATCAGTGTTTGCCATCAAAGTTCCTGCTCTCTCCGCGTCTCTCTGAGTCTCCATTGCTTCAGAAGTTTCCATCACAGAAACCTTATTTTCCACCTGTCTGCGTGTCGGTGTGATCGGGGAAGGGCTTACCTGTCGCACATCTCCAGCTCCTGGCCGTCCTTCATCCACATCACCTGCACGTTGGGCTCGGAGACCTCACACTCGAAGGTGGCCCTCTTCTTCTCCGTGATCTTCATGTCCTTCAGGTGCTTCGTGAACTCGACCACGCGCGCTGCAGCGGACAGAGAGAGGAAGTTACATGACAGGTTTTTAGCTTACGCTTTCATCCAAAGCATTTTACATTCACTCAATACCGTAGAGATGCGTCTGGGAGAAATATGGGGTTAACTTCCCTCCGAGAGACAGGTGGGATCTAACTAATAACCCCCTGATTTGCATACCAACACACGTACCCACTGAGCATTCAAAAGGCACACGCAGTGGGTACAAAACAAAAATGTTTACATCGCAGGAAAAATAACACTGGTCAGAACCAAGTTAGATTTTAAAAATACTTTAATTTTATAATCGTTGTATTCCTGACCTTCTCTTACTTTCTCATGTTGTTCATGTTTGCACAACCACACACCAAAGCAATTCCCTCGATGTGTAAACCTGGCAATAAACTCCATTCTGAATCTCATTCTGATGTAACTACCATATGTAAATGCAAATTCCAATAAACAACAAGTGGCTGACAAAATGAAAGAGAATGAAGAAATGATGCTGGTGGAGCCCCAAGCAGAGCAGAAAGGAACAAAGAGAGAGATGTTACCCTCCACGTGGAGCTTGGCGGTGGTGATGGCCGACCCGGCGCTGAAGCTGTAGGCGGCGCTGTCTCCTCCGTGAACATTCCTGATGCTCAGCGTGTGCGTCAGCTGCTTGCAGCGCGCCTGGCAGCGGTCCGTGGAGCGGATCTCCACGCCGTTCTTCAGCCACTTGTACGTCACGTTCTCGTTGTTCACCGTCACCTCGAAGGTCACCGTGTCTTTCTCCTGAGCGTTCAGGTCCTGCAGCATCGTGGAGATCAGGATGGCTGCAGGACAACACGGATAGTTAAGAAGCAGAAGGCATGATGTTTGAAATACTTCACAAATTAAGAATATTCCTAATTCCTGCATCTCTGTTCCTGCACTATTTTACCTCCTTATTTGTTATTGTGGACTTATGGCTCTAGACTTTCAAAGTAAAAGATGGTTGTGCTTCATGTTAATGAGTGCGGAGTTCCCCAGAGAAGCGTCCTGGGGTCTCTTTTATTCCTGACGTATTTCAATGATTTAAAATAAGGAGATATATTTTTCTCTTACTCTTAAAGATAAAAATGTTAACATCAGAGCGTAAAATGTTTTAATAGGTTCTCCAATTCTCCATTTTGCCAAATAAGTCGATTTCTATTTTGGGTAAATACATTTTTTAAGAGATCCGTGACAATTACAGACAATGTGCACATGACACCCATATCCTGTAATTAATTGACGATATGATTAGGAAGGTGGCCTTTGCACGAAGTTCAGGTAACATAGCTCGCTAACAGCTTACGGGTGACGGTGAGCTTGGCGGACACTCGGTCGTTCCCACACACGAACGTGTACTCGGCGGCGTCTTCTCGGCTCGTCTCAGGTTTGGTGATCTCCAGCTGGTGGAGTTTCCCCTGGGAACAAAAACGATCTGAACATTGTTCGCTCATCTCGATGTCCACGCCGTCCTTCAGCCAGAGTGGACGGACGTTGAAGTGAGAGACCTCAAACACTCGAAGGACGCCGTGTGCGTCTCCGGCACCGAGAACGCTCTTCCAGAGGCTTGGTGACTCTCAGGGCTGCAGGGGGGAAACAACGGGTCAGCAAACATCCAGGAAGCTTCATATCAGGGGGGGTCAAAACATAGACCAAGACTGGACCGCAGAGGTCCCGATCCTCAGGAATGACTTTTGCCAAAAGTGTTCAATGACAGAGAAGAACATTCAATGATAAACTGAGGCATGAATATGGTTGAAATTGCATTTAATGCTTCTTAAGAATGTCATTTTGTTTCTAAAATGTTTTATAAAGGAAAGTTCCATGAATGATTAAGAATGGTCAGAAATGTAATTTCTTCCACTCAAAGTTTTAAGGGGTTATTTAACAGGTTTATTATGCGTGCTTTTACTGGTCCGGCCCACCTTCAGATCAAAATTGGGCTGTATGTGGACCTGACTAAAAAAAAGAGTGCTATGGGTTGCTAGGCCTACGTGCTTAGGCTAACGTGCTAATCACACTCGAACCATGAGGCCGTGCGCTGGCAGTGCAGGTTGCCCGCCAACGGCGCTGTACTCCCCTGCTGCTGTGTTCTACGTCCCTGCCCATCAGCTTTGTGCGTCTTCCTTCTCCGACAGCATCCCTGTAGCTGTTCGCGGCCTGCGCCTCCACGCCGTCTGGACACATCCACTTAACGGGGATGTCGTCTCCGGGAGAGCGGCTCGCCGCGCGGTCCGCCCAGCAGGGAGCGTCATCCTTCGCTTTCTTCAGGATCTTAATGCCTGTGGGCAAGAGGTTTCTANTTTTTTCTGACATTTTTAGAACAGTGAGATTTATTTGACTTTCAGAAAGAAGGTAAAAAAATGTTTTTTCAGAATTCTGTGAAAAAAAGGCAGAATTATTACTATTTTCTCAAAACTTAATTTCTTATACTTTCTTCTCAAAAATTGCAAAATTCAGACTTTGTTTTATCTCAGTATTCGGCAAATTAAGAGTTAAAACAATTTTTTTTTCCTGAATATCTCAAAATTCAGATTTCTCCAAAGAATTCTGAAAAATACATATTTTTTTAATAAATACCATTTTCCCAAAAACTTCAGAATTCAGATTATTTTTCTTAGATTTCTGACTTTTTTTCCCTCAAAACTCAATTTATTTAATTTTTTTCTTCAGATCTCCAACATGACATGTCTAGCTCATCCTCTTCCGTTGTTAAGGGTGACAGTACATTCTGACCTCCAGCCTCTCTCTCCTCAGACTCTATTGATTCCTTTAGATTGAATAAGAGTCTTACGGGTGACGGTGAGCTTGGCGGACACTCGGTCGTTCCCACACACGAACGTGTACTCGGCGGCGTCTTCTCGGCTCGTGTTGGTGATCTTCAGCTGGTGGAGTTTCCCCTGGACCACGATCCTGAACTTGTCGCTCATCTCGATTACCACGCCGTCCTTCAGCCAGGTGGACGGCACATTGAAGTGAGAGACCTCACACTCGAAGGACGCCGTGTGCGTCTCCGGCACCGAGACGCTCTTCAGAGGCTTGGTGACTCTCAGGGCTGCAGGGATAACATAACAGACGTCACGTAGAGGGAATCTGTATCTCTACTAGGGCTGCACGATATTGGAACAAACTGACATTGCGATTTGAAAAAGTACAGGAATTGAAGACAAGACAGTTTCTTTGTGACCCCAAACCATCCCTTCTTGAACTTTAATGTTGTACAATTAGTATCTTTTTTTAACGATATTTAACCGGATTAAGTATTTTAGTCACGGACGTCTGGATCTTCAGTTATCAGAGCAACGAGCTGAGCTAGCTCGGTTAGCCTGCTGCGATCTGATCGAGACTGGACTATAATAATTATAACAGTTACCCTCCACGGTGAGCGTGGCGCTGCACTGCAGGTGTCCCACCACGGCGCTGTACTCCCCGGCCAGGCTCTGGTCCACGTTCTGCAGAACCAGCTTGTGAGCTTTCCTCTCCGACAGGATCTGGATCTTCTCGCTGCTCTTCAGCTCCGAGCCGTTGAAGGTCCATCGGACCGGGATGTCGTCGTGAGACAGACTGAGCTCGAAGGAGGCGGTGCCGTCCAGAAGAGACGTCACGTCCTTTATCTTCTTCACGATCTTAATCGCTGCAGGACACATCGAAGGTTAAAACAGGTCAACGCTAAACTCTGGGGCAAATCAGAGCTCATATGAAGATACCTACTCATGTGTGCTTTATTACTATTAGCAGATCTCATGGACAGTAGATATTATTTGGTATGTCGTAAATTAGAATATTTATATTATTATTAGCATATTGTAATTTTTTTAAATGTTACTCAAAAATACAAAAAAATACAAAGAAATAAAAAAGAATGAATAATAATATAATAATTAAAAATATAAATTAGAATCCCTCATAAGATACCCCGCCCCACTCACTCTCCACGTTGAGCCGGGCGTTGGCCGACAGCTTCCCCAGCTTGAAGGAGTAGACCCCCTCGTCCTGCGTGCTGCAGCTCTTCACCCTCAGAGTGTGCACGGTTCCCTCGGAGAACATCTGGAACTTGTCGCTGTTCTGCAGCTCGACTCCGTTCCTGATCCACTGCGAGCCCTTCACCCCGCTGTGCGTCAGCTCCAGAGAGAACACCGAGTCCTGGGTCTCCGTCACCGTCTGGTTCTTCAGGGTCTTCTTCATCTTCACCGCTGCAGGTCAGGAACACAGAGACCATCAGGAACACCACCAGGTGGCACCAGAGGGACACTACAGTCCCCTCAAAGCAGCATAACACCAGGAACCACACGGCACCTAGAGGCTTTCAATATTCCTAAAGTCACACTAAATGTTTTACTGTTAATCCACTACGCTCCCAAACTGTGGCAAATTCTAGAAACATGTGTATTATTACTAATAATATAAGAAAATAAAGCTCTTAGTTATCAATATCCCACTTTTACTGTCTTTCTATTTTATTAATTTCTTCTATTTTGTATAATTGTTCTATTTACATATTTTTGTTGATTCATTTTTTAGTTTATTATATTTATTATTTCTTCCAATTAATAATATCTTTATATTTTAATGTGATGTGCAGATGAACTGCAGGGGGCACCAGAGGGACACTAAAGACCCTCAAAGTAGTCAAAAGTATATATTTTTAAATATTTTAAGTAAAGACACATGTGGTATTTTTCATCCCAAGTTGTGGCACATTTATATAAATAAATAAAATGATAATATTTGTAGGTAAAAACCCTGAAAAAAAAAAAAAATCAATAGTTATAGGGTTGAAAATGACAAGGAAAGATAAAAATAATTAAAGAAGATAAAAACATATTAACCAAAGATAAATGGTATAAAAAGCAACTAAGGTAAAAATTCAAAATAATATAATTAATAAAGAAGGTTAATATTATAGAAATATTAAAAATAAACTACAGTCTACCTTGACGTCCCCGTGGTCCCCCTTGTGATTTCTGGGGAGTTTCCATCAGTTTTCATATATAAAAATGTTATAAAATTCATTTCTGTGTGGTACACCATAAAAAGTAGGTTCAACAAGGCGTGTAAATATATTTATTTAATTTTTACTATTATAAACATTAGAGAGAGATTGATTGNTGTGGCAAATTCTAGAAACATGTGTATTATTACTAATAATATAAGAAAATAAAGCTCTTAGTTATCAATATCCCACTTTTACTGTCTTTCTATTTTATTAATTTCTTCTATTTTGTATAATTGTTCTATTTACATATTTTTGTTGATTCATTTTTTAGTTTATTATATTTATTATTTCTTCCAATTAATAATATCTTTATATTTTAATTTGATGTGCAGATGAACTTCTTTTTTTTTCTTTTTTTTTTTTTCATCCCAAGTTGTGGCACATTTATATAAATAAATAAAATGATAATATTTGTAGGTAAAAACCCTGAAGAAAAAAAAAAGTATTATTTTTATTTCGGAACTGAGATTTTTGGCAAAAATTGTAAAACTTTTTTTTTTAAGTAAAGTTTTTATCAGAATTTTGTGGAAAAAGTAAGATTTTTTCGACTTTCAGAAAAAATATTTTATTTCTGAATTCTGACTGTTTTTCTCAAAATTCTGATAAAAATATTTTATTTCTATTTTCGCTTAAAATCAAATTTTCTTCCCAACATTTCTTTCCTTTGTTTTGATCTTTTCCCCACAAATCTCAGATTCCTGACTTTTTTCTAAAAACTGAATTTATTTATATTTCGTGGGGAAAAGATCAAAACAAAGGAAAGAAATGTTGGGAAGAAAATTTGANAACAACCTGACTGTGGAGGGTGAGTAACAACAACAGGAAGTACAAATAAATTCAGTTTAGAGAAAAAAGTCAGGAATCTGAGTCTTTTGGTGAAAAGATTAAAAGGTGGTGAGTACCAACAACAGGGGGTGGAGGGTGAGTAACAACAACAGGGGGTGGAGGGTGAGTAACAACAACAGGGTTGGAGGGTGAGTAACAAGAACAGGGGGTGGAGGGTGAGTAACAACAACAGGGGGTGGAGGGTGAGTAACAACAACAGGGGGTGGAGGGTGAGTAACAACAACAGGGGATGGAGGGTGAGTAACCACAACAACAACAACAGGGGGTGGAGGGTGAGTAACAACAACAGGGGGTGGAGGGTGAGTAACAACAACAGGGGATGGAGGGTGAGTAACCACAACAACAAAAGATTTGGGGAAAAGATAAAAACAAAGGAAAGAA
>NW_011369945.1:6874859-6878364 GCF_000735185.1 Notothenia coriiceps
ACTTTCTGTTGTTGTTGTAACTCACCCTCCACCCTCAGGGTGGCGCTGGTCTTGGAGCTGGACACCTGGTAGCTGTACTCCCCCACGTCCTGCGGCCTGGTGATGAAGATGAGCAGCCGGCGGACGCAGCCCTTCGTCTCGCTCGTCACGTTGTCATTGAAGTCAACCGGCTGACCTTCTCTCAGCCAGCTACCTTCAGCTGAGGCGTTGGCGACCTCGCACTCCAGCGCCGCCGTCTGCGACTCAGCCACCGTCACGTCCTGCAGAGGCACCGTGATGGCGCCCCCTGGAGGAGGAACATGGAAACACAGGGTCAGGACTCAGCGGTTTCTCTTATCAGGGGGGTATACTACGAAGCAGGATGTTCTCTTAGCGGCTAACTTCAGCGTAACTCTGGGTTTCCGGTCCTACGAAGCTGGTTCTCTTTTTAGCAGGCTAGATCTCCATGGTAACTGATGCTGAGCGGCTAACCTGCCCCGGAGCAGGTTAGGTTGCAGGCTAAGAGCTCAACTCAGTGAAAGCACTGCCTGCTGACCAATCAGAGCTCAGTGTGCGGAGATTAAAGCGATCAAGTCATATTACAGGAGAAAGGAAATACAGAAAAACTGCCGTTGCAGGAAAGACGGCCGGCAAAAATCACCGACTGTGTGAACGTGAACATTAATAGAATATCACCTCCCATCTTCAGAGCAATCTGACTATTATAACATTAGCGTTAAGAAAGCTTACTTAAATATCTGCCACAACATAAGTAACCGGATCAAAGTAACATTACATGCATGTACAGTCCGCGGCACTGTGAGTGCAGACGTCAATGTGAGTGCAGACGTCAATGTGTCCCATTATCATTCATATCACATCATATCACATCATAATGTATCATATATTTCCTTATCTGAGTCAGCTGAGCTGTATCTGGCCATGCAACACTACAGTGTCACATACTGGATGCAGAAGGATTATTTAAGTTGACGAAACACTCGAGACCAATGTAATTAAAGTCAGATGGTGTCTTAGACGGGGCAGAGATGTCATAAACCTGTTAATGTACGCATTCAAACACTTTTTCTGTTACCAGCTGTATTCACCTTGCAGGTGGATAAAGTGTTTAAGTCATGGATGTTTAAAGTTTAATGTCTTCATATTTGTCTAATATTATAGTTGACTTTTCATTCAGGAAGTATGACGCTGTGCTGTCAGTACACTTGTCCATGTTTGTGATTGGTCAAATGTTGCTAACCCCGCCCCTTTGTTGTGAACGCGCACTCTGGCGCACCCTGGCTTCAGTTACCGAGTTGATAACCAGCGTCGTAGGACCGCTTAGCGAGATCGCGTTTGTTTTGGGTTAGTTAAGCCAGATATGTTGAACTGGATTCGTAGTACAGACCTCAGGTGTTGAGCGGGGTTAGAGTCCGTCCTCTGGTCTGCACACTGCACTGTCCTCATCAGGACCATATCTCTGCACGACAACTGTGTCCAGTCTCTAGGCCAGATGAGATACAGCACAAAAGAGGGAGAGTAGCACATATTTTGCAGTTTGCAAATCATTGAGCCGTGCCAATTAGACACAACACAATCACCATATTAGTCCTTACATATCTGCACTCATCACAAATAGATATTATTCAGGCTCTTTGTCTAAAGTACAGCTATTTATAATATTATACAATTGAAACAGCAGGCTCTAACTAAGATGACATCATTCATGTGAAATTCCTGCTGCACTTATCTGCATTAGATCTCTAAACACTCAGTGATGCAGAATTATTTCCTCTTGTATAAATATAACAAAGTGATGCAGTTTGTATTTTGAAGTATTTGGATATGTTAAGGCATGCACTAAATACTGAAGAGCCATCAACTCATACACACATACAGCACATCTCTGACAATAAACATGTCTGTGCTTCTCTTACAGTATGTGTTTTAAAACAGTGAAAGTACACAGGCTCCATTGATCTGGAGCCTCAGGAATGGAGAATCTGCCTGGCCGTCTGTTTCTGGTGTTTTGAAGCTGATGTGACACCTTTTAAATAGAACAGCATTAGGCCAGTGTCCCTTCAGCTCTCTGTCTGATTTCTCTTTTTTTACCATGTGGACACATCTATTTGTTACCTCCTTTAAAAGAAGGACTTTTGCTAAATAAATTCAAAAAATCACTGCATGGCCCTTGTCAAGTGTCGTCTGGCGGTTGCTGCTGCTGCGTGTCAGCTCCAGTGTTTGGCTAGAGGAATGTACTGCTGTGTATCTCTGAGCTGTGCTCGTGATAAAAGGTCCCAGTGGAATGTGACACTTTGTCATAAAACGCTGTGTAGTAGCACAGGTTGTCACGGTGCTTTCAACTGCATGGGAATACATCCATGTATCATTGTGAAAATCATTGTATGAATTTGCAGAATCAGAAACAGGTTTATTGCCAAGTAGGTTTACACATATGAAGAATTTTCCTTGGTGTATATGGTGCATAAACATAGTCAAGAGATAAATATGTGCAGTATTGTTATAAAAGGTGGAAAGCTGTGCCGATAATGTTGTTCTTCTGTGAAGTAGCCAGGTCTAAATGTTGAGCTCACATCTTAACATGAGGGCATGCTAGCAGGGGGCAAATGTGTTTCCTGCCACTCCTAATTACTGTCAGCCCACAGCTGCCTTTTCCTGGACCACTTGAGTTAGTTCTCAACTAAATGCATTTCAGAAGAGCATTACATCATGGGACAATGCCTGGAGGAATCTGCCTTCACGTGCCTCATGTAGTGGAAGTGACTGGGTGAGAGCACAGAGGTCACACGTTCCATATTCTGCACCCAAAAGGTCACGAGAGAGAGAAACATTCATTATCAGAAAACATCAGCTGCTTCCATGGGTGTCAAAAGGCTGCTAGGGGAGGGTGGGGTAAAATGAGACCATTTTTACTTATAGAGGTCAAATGACAACAACAACAACCTTTACTTCAAGATGTCTTCTGTCAATCAAAAGATAATAATGCATCTATCACAAAGGGCTATGAAAATATGACTTCTAAAAAAACGTTGGTCCATCTAAGGCAGTGGTTCCCAACCTGGGGGGGCGCCAAAGATCGCAGGCCTCAGATGATTTGAGGCCAAATATCATATTTAGACTTTATTTTAATTTTATTTTTTTACATATAATTGGAACGCAATACATGATTGTCACTAAAAGCCTTGTCTCTACATTACAATAAAATATAGAAAATAATTGATTAATTAATTTGAATACAAATTCAAGTTAGTAGCTATTATAGGCATACAAAGACAGAAATGTATAATTATTTCTTTAATAGAAATGTTTCTCCTGCCGTAAAGTGTCCAAACCGGGCTTGTCTGGATAAGCGCATTTTTAAAACATAGTCATTGTCCATGCCGGTTTTATTTGTCACAGTTGCTCCGATCAGATCGGTCTCCTCCATTTTGTAGATTATTTACGACTTTTGAATCCACATAAGCACATCGGCAAAATCCGGTTTACTTTGAGCATGTGTTTTAAA
>NW_011369945.1:6878369-6880049 GCF_000735185.1 Notothenia coriiceps
TTCAAGTTAGTAGCTATTAAAGACATAAAAAGATAGAAGTGTAAATGCTTTTCTGGATAAGCGCATTTTTAAAACATAGTCATTGTCCATGCCAGTGTCAATTGGATTATTTGTCACAGTTCCTCCAATCAGATCGGTGTCCTCCATTTTGTAGATTATTTACGACTTTTGAATCCACATAAGCACATCGGCAAAATCCGGTTTACTTTGAGCATGTGTTTTAAACAGTTCAATGCCTTTGTGAATTGTTTCCACTTGCGCCGCCCTTTAATTTCTTCATACAGCGGGAATCCAAATGAATTAATCCTGAGTCCAATAACCATCAAAGTCACTCCAATAGTGCTCCTTAATTATGCTTTCACCCTCCTTTAACAAAATACTTCACATTCATCCAGTTTGTGACAGTAGTTGTAGCATCTACTCGCAGCTCTTGGGAAAAAGGTTGGGAACCCCTGATCTAAGGGGTACGTTGATCCGAGTCGAGGGGGAAATTGAGCCATCTGGGGGGAAATAGACCATTTGACTTTTTCAAGTTTAAACCTGAGTTGTGTGATACAGGAATGTTGTTTCTGTCTGTAATTCACAGCCAGTTCACAGATTTCTCTGGAGTAAGTCAGGTCAGCAGTATTTTGATCTGGTCTGAAGCCCCGTCTCTCTCCGGTGTGAAGACCCTCTTTCCTCTGCTGTTCCTCTGTTCCTCCTGTTTTCACTTCCTGTCCTCCTTCCTGTTTATGTCTCTACGCAGCCTGTCAATGTTTCTGTATTTTGCCACTGCTCTGATGGATTCTCCAGCCTCTCCATCAGTGGCTCTCTCTCCACCTCCCTCACTCTTTCTCTTTCTTGGCGGGATGCTTTTCTACAATGTTTGAAAAATAAAAAACATATCAGTTATTTAAAAGTACATTGAAATAGCATTTCATACTACAGAGACTTTACTTATCTTTAGTGAGAAATAAGTATTTGATCCCCCTGCAGATTTTGTAAGTTTACCCACTTACAAATAAATTAACAGTATATCATTTTAATGGTAGGTTTATTTTAACAGTGAGAGTAAGAATATGAAAAAGAAAATGTAGAAATTGACATTATATAAAAGATATAAATTGATTTGCATTAACTGTGGGAAATAAGTATGTGATCCCCTTGCAACCAACAACAATTCTGGCGCCCACAGACCGGTTACATAAGTCCTCTTCTTTTGAAAACGTACTCCTAATATCAACTCGTTACCTGTATAAAAGACACCTGTCCACAGAATCAATCAATCAGATTCCAGCCTCTCCACCATGGGCAAGACTAAAGAGCTGTCTAAGGACCTCAGGGACAGGACTGTAGACCTCCACAAGGTTTGGATCGGCTAAGACCATCGGAAAGCAGCTTGGTGAGAAGGAGACAACTGTCGGTGCCATTATTTGGAAGAATAATGTGTGTGTTATAGAGATGTTAAGATTCACCGATTCGCATCGGTGCACCGGCATAAACGTTCAAGATGCGAGTGCACCGGTTGAAAGAGTGCACATCGGCTACAGTTTGGGTTGAAACGGGTTGAACTCGCGATGCATCGATTGCGTAGCGTCTTTGCATCGGTAAAAAACCGATTCATTCATATAAAATCCCCTCATCTTGTCAACGCTCAGCAGAGACGATCTTTGATTATTTGCTTCGCCCTTCCGCCACTAC
>NW_011369945.1:6880086-6885734 GCF_000735185.1 Notothenia coriiceps
CCCCCTGCACAGCAGTGCATGCAAACACAAATGAGAATACAAATAGGGCCCTCGGTGATTAGCTTGTTTACGATTCCTACTGTTATCAGTGGTCATGGTAATGGCAGCTTAGTTCATGATCAAGGAAGCCCAGACACCCCTCTGACTGCACTTCTGAAAATAAATACTGGCCAGCTGTTGGTGCTCTCCCCTGTTTTGCTTGGAGGAACCTAAATGTGTTTGACAAAGGTAAACGGCTGGGAATTTATTTACAAACTCGCAGACTGTAGTTCCTGGCCGTTCCTGAAGGGGCCAGTGTGGATCTGAGCTAACCAACGTAGCCTTCCACTACTGTGCATTTTCCAAAGGCATCCACTCCAGTGTTTTGGATGTGTTTATTTTGTTATGAGGGAATTTCATGGCTAGTGCAGACTCCTCCATTAAAAAGGGAGTGTTATCCTTCACTCAGACACACCACACACACTCATGTGGATGAATGTGGTGAATCTGTGCACGCGCATGTACACACTATATGCACCATTAATCAATAGAGACGATGAAATGATGCTATTGTGTGCGAGGCTAGGCGAACAGCACGTTGAATAATGAGCTAGTCAAAGCTGTTGGCAAATCATTAATGTAAGGTGTTGGTCTAAACCAAGTTCTCACACTCTCGGTGCGCAAGCTGTTCCCAGGTGACAAAAAACTGGGGAAAGACACTATTTTAGGAGCCGATATCACATCTCTCTTTTTATATCCCCATCACTTGTATTCCCTACAGATTCTCTTTCTCTTTCTCGGGGGTGTGTGGAGGAATATCACCCTGTTTTCCTTCCTTTTCTCTCCATCTTTCCTCCTGGGTATTATCCCTTCCAGTGAACTCTTGGTCCACATTTCTCTCTAAATTTATAGGCCACTTTCCCTCACTTGTTGTCTCTCTACATTCCCTCCCTCCTCTAACCCCTTCACTCTCCATCATCGCACCGCCCTCCCCCCTCCGCTCCCCACCATCACCCTCCTTGCCAGGCTGGCTGCAGATTGGCTATTTCCTGCACGCGCTCAGTAGAGCCCTTATCAGAGGTAAAGTGCTGATTGTTGGTCTGTCTCTCAGGCTGACTGACAGTTCGGGCTGCGCTGCTGAAATGCCTGATTTGGTCAATGTTTGTCTGTGGGCCTTATCTCCACACCTTATATTAACTGCCTTGACAGTATGTGCAGGCAGTCTCTCTCCATCTTGTTGCCCCCCCCCCCCCCCCCCCTTCCCCATCACCACCTCCCTCCATCCTCTGTCTCTATCTCCATTCACTCTCTGCTACGCACTATAGTCTTTCAACCACCAGCTAAACACTTTCTCGCTGATCCTCCTCTTCCATCATTCCTCCTTGGAGCTGGATCAGCACCTTGAACACCACAAACGCCAAATTATTTCCTTTTCAAAAGCATTCCATAAGGGTCAGTTTGCCAAAATATACAAAAAGACACATTTCTCCACACTTAAATGTTAGCCGTTTCAAACCAAGCAGATACTTTGGGTTTTATTTGCCAGGGTTTTAAGATGTTCTTCTTTGTGAGTTCTGTGAATTCAGGAAGCTGAATTGAATGGCATTTTTGTTTCTCAAAGCATTGGCCAATGGCATTTGAAGAATTTATAAGCACAATTTCAGTCGGAGGAACGTATAACTAAAGAAGTATTAATTATTCAATAAAAGTGTTCAAAGTAACACCATTTTTTATTTATTTTGCAGTTTAATTTGACAAATAAACCCTTTGGAAGCAGGGCTATGGCAATAATTAAGAACCACTAAAGTCAGGAGTAAAAAAGCTGGCATATAAATTCCTTAAAAGGTTTTGATGGATTTAATTTTACATAATTGAATTTTTTTAAATTAGGTGTTCATTTTACTTCCTGCAGATTTTATTTTTATTTAGGCCTTTCAAGGAAATTCCTCTAGAAAACATCAACTGCTTATGAACTCAACCTAACACTGAATAAAAAAACAACTAGCTTTGTCTTATTTTCCTGTAATTAGCAGATCGCCACTTTAACTTCAATCTTATAAGGAATCTTCCTCGGAAATGAGTCTGCTTGATTAAGGAAATTGTACATGCGGTTGAGAGATTTAAAAGCTCTAAAAAGTAAGGAGTTGGACCTTACATTTAGATTACTTTGGAACACGTGTTAGCTTTGTATTTCCCACTACATAAAGTACATTCCTGTTTCAATTGAAGAATATTCTGAATATACTGAAATCCTAAATCATGTTTGCTTTTTTTGTGGCCATAATGTAATCAGCCTCAAAATTGAGTAGCTTTTTATTGAACAATGTAGACTTGTGGGGTCTCTGAAACCTAATATTCCCAGAAATATATACAGAATCTCAGTGTCCTTATTGACCTCACTGTAACACATCACAAACATATTCTACTATATGATTGATTGAGGATTCTCAGTGATTAATATTACAAACAAGTGATGAGTTGTATTTGTAATTTTGTTGTACTGTCCCTTTAAGGACTTGCACAGCTGCATGTACAGTGGTGGACAAATATCCAGAAGCCACATCATAATAAAAAAACACCTGCATTAACCTGTGGCATTGAGTTTAATGGTCACCTCCATAATCTGACTTGAAACCCTCAGAGTGACAACAGAAGTTTGTAAATGTATGAACTGACGAACAGTAATTCACACACACATCTGAACCCAAAAGATCTTCCAGCTTTTTTTTTAAGTATCACTAATAGACAGAGACTGAGGAGGTAAACATGGCCTTTTAAGCGTTATTTATTTATTCACTTTATTAGCAAGAAGCTGTTCATTCCGTCTGTTAATGGCAGCTGTGGGAAGGAATAGAGTTCACACTCACTTGGACCCCCATTGTGTGGCAGGCTGTCAGGTTAGACACACACACACACACACACACACACACACACACACACACACACACACACACACACACACACACACAGAGGCAAACACGCATAAACACTCATGCACAAAAGGCGAGACACTCTGCACAGCTGCCTGCGAGGTGCGTCTTAGATTAATTGTTTTCTGAAATGACTGTAGTTCAGTTTTTCTTTGGAAAGGTGCCTCTAAGCTGTGTTAGCCTGCTCTGGCCGTTGTGAACACAGAAGGTGTGACACAGCTGTTTAATTCAGAGACTCTAAATTAACTTTCAGATTTCTTTCAGGGATGTATGTTCCCTATATCTTCAGAGGCTGTCATCTTTGCCATTCCTGCCCCAAAAGCAGCCTTTAGATCAGGTCGGCTTGCCCTTCTTCTTCTTTAAGAAAATTGTTAAAAATGTTGTTTATTCACTGAAATATTATAAAATATTTGACCACATTTTGAGATATTTGTCTCTAGCACAAAATACGGGAAGGGAATGACATGTTGTGTGTGCAGGTCAATGTGATTTGAGATCTAGCAGCAGTTAGTACTGGAACTATAACCCGTCCCTGATGCCCACACAGTAAATGAGATCTTGTTTTATTAGTGTTTGTTCCATATACCTTTTTTTTTTTCGAGAATGATCTATTGTAAATCATACAGTTTGCAATATTTTCAGAATAGTTGGTGACATGCATTAGCCAAGTAATAGTTGAAATAATGGAAATGACAATTTACATAACATAGACTTTAGTTTGGATAAAAAACTAAACTATTTGATGGAATTGAACGAAGAACACTTACTCAGATACTGCACTGTATTTCAATTTGAGGTCCTTGTCGTTGACTCTGATTGTTTCTGTTTGTTTTTATGTCACTGTAGAAATGTGTTGAGTACCTGACGGCGCTGAGGACATTTTGAATAAGGGTCACGTAAAATATGAGTTTCTTCTCCCTGCTCCATTTCATCATGGGCTATAAACTGCAGTAAGTGTAAATGTTATGTTATTTATGTACCTTGAGAGGAGCAAATGAATGCCTAACTAAATATGTCAACTTTAGACAACATTTCAGAGGAAAATAGCCATTTTCATTTTTTCATTCCACTACATTAACTGACATCTGTACTTACTAGTTGCTTAACAAATAAATATTGTACATACAACACTTATATGAGGTCCTTTTAATTAAGATACATTTAAGATTTGAATCCCTAACAGCATACATTAAAATTCAATTTACACTGATAACATGATAGTACACCAGATATTGGTTGTCATTCGGTTGCATTCAGGACTTTCCTATGATATTTAAAGTCATCTTAGCTGATTATATGTACATACTTATGCTTTTCTAACATATTTGCTGCAGGACCTTTACAGTATGGTATAGCTTTTATTAAGTAAAGGATCTGAATACCTTCTCCTCACTGTAGACTCCAGGAACTTGTTTTTCATGTTCTGTCATTTTCTAGACTAACCGTTAAATCAATTAATTAAGTAAGTCATTGTCACATTAGTTGTAGGCGTAGCTACCACGCAGGACACTGAAAACAAGGAAAGATTACACACATCGTTTTGAATCCTTGTCAAAATGTTGTGAGAGTGTTGAGGGGTGTGCTGGTGGTACCATGACCTTAATATGTTCCAAAAATCCTTGCTGTTTATTTATCTATATCCCTAATAAAGTATATTCAAAGGTTAGTACATGAAGAACAGGTGTATGAGCTAAATGAAGGAGAAGTAACAGTTACTGTGCTGTGGACTTTAAGCTGCTAATTGCCGATTAAAGAATAAACAGAGAAGGAGAGAGGAGTTTAATCATTTCCCAATTAAGACACTTCTGGAGGTGTTTTGCGTGCATGTGTGTGTTACAGTGCTCCAAATTCCCTTTAATAAGATAGAGACAGAGGTTACTAGTCTATCTTTGTCTCACTTATATTTCATGAATTTTCCTTTCTTTCCATTTAAACTGTAAAGATTTTAATTGCCTTTTAATTATGCATATTTAATTAATACACCTTCAGTTTACAGTTAAAAAACTTTCAAACCTGTTGAGTTGGAAACGTTTTCTGGCTTTCTTTTTTTGGTAGCACGTGTGTTTGCGTGTAGAACGCAAATCAATTGGAACAAACATTAATTATGAGCTGTAACTCTTTTCTAAGTTATATTATTCTTTTGTTTTCATGTTTATTGTTGTCGACTGAGAACTATTGCTGGAAGAATGGTTCATGTTTTTGTGGTACTTTATTTCGACCTTGCATGTAGTGTGTTAGCTTGCTCTTGTGTGTATTCTTCTGTATGCAATGCTTCAGTTATAGAAACCAGTGGTCATGCAGGACAGAATACCCTTGAGGAATCCATTAAATGTCAGTGGTGTCATGTCATGTCATTGCCTTGACTTACTGACACAATACATGTGTGAATACTTTGCATGTGTAAAGGCAGATTATGTACATTTTCTGCCACATGCTTTTACCTTGGGTTATCTCAGCGTGCGTACATGTGTGTGTACAGTGCCCCGTGCATGTGTTGGCCGTGCACCCCAACAGACTGCTGTGCTGCTTGCCCATTGTGTTGGCTCCTCACACACTGGTTCGCTGGAATAATGCCAACAAATACCGCCATTGTGCCCGCTCTGAAAAGGCTGAAAGAGCTCTCTCTCAGACACACACACACACATGCACAGGCACACACACACACACACACACACGCACGCACGCACCCGCGCACGCACGCACACACACACACACATCCACCACACATTCCCTGCTCCC